>NC_143019.1:30388242-30736051 GCF_055824585.1 Amblyomma mixtum | reverse complement strand
ACGCTCGCGGCACAAACAGTTTCCGGATCTCTGGCCCACAGGCCAGCAGTGTCTCGCAACGTAACCCCATCGAAGCTTTCTGTTCGCTCCTCTGCGGGTTCGAATCGCAGTCGCGGTGATAATTATTTTGTTTCTGCATAAAATGTTGCTATGATAGATTTGATCAAAATCACCTTTAAGGGCACCCTTCTATTGGATACAGCAGGCGCGACACTCTTCCCTAGTTACCTGAGGTTATCCGAATTACTCTGTATTCTTTGTTAGCGAGGGTGTTAAGTACTGTTTTCGCACTAAATTGTGTTATATAGAGAGTGAGGGAGTGAAGAGGTGTTGAGAAAAGGTTGAGACAGAGAAAATTACGGGAGTTGAGGTTCAAGCTGTGCCTAAAGGTCCCAGGCTATCCTGCCATTTATATAATTTTTCTGCACGGAAGGCAGCCAATTCCAGAACATGCGGAGACAAAGATTGAAGGAAAACAGAGAGAGGCTGCACGATTCACGAAGACCACTTACTTTTGAAGACACTTTCTAGCGCATTCTAGTTATTGTCTGCGTTACATGAAATACAACATCCCAAATTTCCGATACGGCTTTGACACACTGACGTACCTCATGCCTGACTAGTTACATACCAATAAAAAATCTTGGTTATAGCCCTCGAAAAGTGCAGCGAGCAGCAAATGGACAACTTGCAGAATAACGAGCGCCCTCTATAATTTTCCAACCAAAAACCCTCGTACCCAGACGGCAATCTCGCATCCTTCTTCGAAAAGGGAGAGGAGAGACGTCCCTTTATCTGTATGGGAGGGAAATTGTTGAAAGGACACAATAAGCGCGAACGACAGGAGCAGGTCGAGACAGGTACTTGTCAAAGGAATGCATCATTGTAACTTTCCTTTACACTCTACCTCGACAGCTGGCAATGTCCGGCGGGGCTTCGGGTTCACGCAGATTTAGGGGCAGCCCCCGCATACCCTTTCGAAGAAGGACACAGTGAAGGGCTGCTGACTCATCTCCCCTCGCGCTAAACCCTTCATGCAGCATTGCAGGAAACGAAAACGTGTCTGTGAACGAGGGTTTTTGGTTGGAAAACATCTTCCTGTAAGTCAGCTTTCCCGCAATTTTGCAAGTTGTCAATTTAAAAAAAATGCACGTTAGGCTTACTTACAGAAACCTAAGCCAAACTCTTCAACCGCATGTTCCCAGTTTCGTATTTCTTATCTTATTTCTTATTATTTTTATTTCTTTATTTCTTTCTTTCTTAAAGAACCCCAGGTGGTCGAAATTTCCGGAGCCCTCCACTACGGCGTCTCTCATAGCCTTAGTCGCTTTGGGACGTTAAACCCCATAAACTAACTAAACTAAACTCTTATCTCAAGAGTATTTTGTCCAGAAGACGGTCCCTTCGATGCCTTCTATATATATAAGTAAAATGAGAATAAAAAATGGTGTTTAAAAAGAAATGACGCAGTAACTGTCTCACCTATCTCGATGGACACTTGCGACCCGGGTAGCATGGCCGGACCGGTGATGGGACGAGGAGGATGGGAGAATGGGTTAGGAGGAAGACACAAAAACTTTATACAATTATTTACATTATTTACAAAAGAGCGACTGAGAGTGACTTTAACTGGAAGGGAACTTCTTCGTCAACCGGAGTCGGCGGGAGTTAACAGGCTTCTCTTGGCCACACTCACAGTCGAGTTAAATAGGGTTCGGATTCCCCAGATCCCTGACTGGGGAATAAAGTTCGAAGAGCACTGTCCAATCGGATGGACCGAAGTGGACGCTGGTGTTAGCACCCACGGCAGGGGCGAGCAGTGCTGGGCTGTCTCGCTCTCTCACAGCTCGGTCGATGGGAAGGGGCTGAGTAATCAAACACGGCTGGAAATGAATCTCCCGCAGTCTACCAGCAGGTGAACGAACGTGCTTCTCCGCCGGATGTCCAGAACACGAGACCTCTGTCGAGGATGCAGCCGTCTTCAATTAACAGCCAGCTTGACGCTGCGTAGCACCCCTCCGTCCTTCGGCGACCCGGGGGTATACACTTGCCTGACTAGTGCCGCCACGTCGCCGCCACTTCCGCTGCGGTTTGCCGCTCTCAATGCACCCGTAAGCCCCCTTCGCATCTTCGGCCTTCGCCGCTGCTGCCTTTGTCGCCTCCGCTCAAGGAAGTTCGCTGCCCTAATCCACTTAGGCTAGGAGGGCGGCATCACAAGCACTACACGTGTCTGCCGCCGTCGCTGCTGCTCGTTGCTGCCTGCTCGGGCCCACTAGGCCAGAAGTACGATCATGACAACACCCGAACCGCGTCGTAAGGGAAGGGAGGAAGGTGGGAGTGAAAGAAGAAAGAGAGAAAGAGGTGCCGTAGTGGAGCTTTCCGGAATAATTTCTACCACCTGGAGATCTTCAACGTGCACTGGCATCGCACAGCGCACGGGCGCCTTTTGCGTTTCGCCCCTATCGAAACGCGGTCAGGTTCGAACCCAAATACTCCGGCTCAGTACCACTGAGCTACCACGGCGGGTTCATGTATTTTCCGGTATATAAGACGCACCCTTGTATAAGACGCACCCGCCATATATGAAGGCTATCATTGAAAAAGTTGGTATATAAGACGCACCCGTGTATAAGACGCACCCCAATTTACCCACTTAGTCTAGTGAGGGTTAATTAAACACGCTTGCTCGACCATCGCGAAATGAACCATGGATGGACTCCTCTGATCGCATAAAAGCTCCGTAGCTCCGTAGGCCCGCAGCCCGATTTCCGTTTTCGGTAGCATACTCGACCGCATATAATTTGAACTTTGCGGTGTAGCTCTTGCGCAACTTCGGTGGCATACTATAGTAAGACCGAGCACGACAGGTGTAGGTAGTGGAAAACACACGCCGAAGTCACCAGCGCAGACGTAATACGTACACGGTTGCGAAGTTGCAAAGAATGACTAAAAAAGAACGCCGGCTTGGCTTGTTTTGACAATGGCGAGAAGCGCGACTGTCGCCATCTTTTGGAATTTCACATTACGTTTGCTTGCGCCTCCGAAACGACCGTGTGTGATTCTAGAAGTCGTCATCCCCGCCGTTTCATGATAAAGTTCATCTAAAGAAAGTTGCGCACGGCGGTCCTCGTTTTGAAGTATTAACCGTGTTACTACCGCATCATTGGTAGTGATATTTTTTCGGTGAAAAAAGCTTGAGCACGAACCTGAGTAATTTCTGAATTCGCGAAAAAAAAAGAAAAATTCGCATATAAGACGCACCCTTGTATAGGACGCACCAGCAAGATTTTTGACAAAAAACCGCGTCTTATACACAGGAAAATACGGTAAGTATGCCTTCTGTGTATTTTATTTTTCTTAAAGCAATATTTATTTATTTATTTATTTAGAACATACTGCAGGCCTACAGTAGGCCCAAGCAGGAGGGGCGAATACATAATATATGAAAAAAAGAACAGGTTTAGCAAAATTGAAAAATGTTAAATACAAGTTGTAACACAAAATACAGCAATAAATACAAGGCTCAGATGCAAAATACAAAAAGTAAACGTAGAAATAAAAGGCTCTCAAATTAAATGCAGTGAAGAAAACATAGAGTCAAAAGAATCAGCTCTGGTTAAGAGATCTGGTTATATTTAGTTATACCCTGTACATTTGATTTCCCAGACATATGCATTATACGCAGCCTGTTGCCCATTTTATATTTTTATGCATATTTCATATTCTGTATCTTGTATATTGTATTGTATATCTTCGTCGGTAGCTCTTCGTCAGATGTTGATACACCTTTCTCCTAATCTCCCCGGTGTTATGAATACCAAAATATAAATGCTAAATAAGATGTTAAAACTAGAAATCTCGTTATCACCGAGGCGGCATACTAAGGTTCATTACACTCCAGGTTGGCACAAGAAATGGCGTTATATCCGAAATAGAATACCGATGTTCGTTATATCCGAGGCAGTATCAGAAGTTCATGCAGGTAGTCTACTATGTTCGTACGTAACCCGTACGTACGTAGAAAAAGTTACCGTATTCAAACGATGTACTGTGGATCACCTTCGAGGTTTTATTACTAGCCTTGGCCTTCTTCCGCATGTATGCAATGAAGGTGTTGTCTTGCTAGGAGTGGCGCCTCGTATCGTTAGAGGAGAGAGAATATTGGCAGGTTGACGGGAATACCTTGACAGGAGAAGTAGCTTAGAAATTACGAGAGCCGAAACTACAGCACTCAAGCACGCAATGCGTAACCAGCGTGTAAAACAGAGATATGCAAACGTACTCGATAATATCTAAACGTTTTGCAAAGCGACTACAGCTCGACTATTAGAAAGCGATAAAATACCAATTAAGGATACTTTAACAAAACTTCGTGCTGGGCTAGTTGGCGGTACATAGTTGAAACTTGGTTGAGCGCGAAAGACGAACACAAAGAAAGGAAACGACACACACGGAGCGCTCCGTGTGTGTCGTTTCCTTTCTTTGTGTTCGTCTTTCGCGCTGAACCAAGTTTTAACAATTAAGGATAGTGCCAGGAAGTGCGACAAGATCTATGCAGAATTATTTTTCGCGCATTTACCGGAGGCCTGCATGGAACTGGATTGAGAGTATTTGGGTAAAAGGTAAAACGAGAAAACTCTATCAATTTTCTTTTCCTATAGACATTGTTTTGCTAAGTAACTGACGAGTCTGACTGCAAAGCGTGATCTAGGACCTGTAGGCGGAAAGCAGAATGGTCAGCCTAAAGATCGATATGAAGAAAACTAAACAATGATGAAGAGTCATGGAAGGTATGCACAGTTTATGATAAGCTGCGAAGCACTGAAATCGATAAGGGAATACAGCTCCGTATCACGAGTCTGAAATATCTAGGAGAATAAGAATGGGGTAGAGCTCACTTGGCAGGCACTGTCAAGAGATGAACACAGTACCAATGCCAATGTGCCTCAAGCGGAAATTATACAACGGCTGTATCTTGCCGGCAGACATTAATGCGCTACTAGCGTGGAGGCTTAAGAAAAAAACGCACAACCTAAGTTCAGGACTGCGCATTGAGCTATTGTAAGGATGTACTACATGTAACGCGAAGATACAGGAATGGAGGAGAAGAGATCAGGGAGCAAACTCGGCTTAATAATATACTACTGAAAATCAATGCCCAGAAATGAGCATGGGCAGATCGTGTGATGAAAAGGCAAGATAAAAGCTGATCCCCTAATGTAACGGAATGGCTACCAAAAGAGGGCAAGGGGAGTAGTTGTGCCAGAGGCGCGGATGGAGAGATGAGATTAGAAAACTTGTTAGGCTAGGAGGCCTGCAGATGGAGCATAGTATGAATATTTGGAGTGATATGAGAGAGACCTTTTTCCTGCAGTGCCATAACCAAGCTGATGGTGATGAATATTGTTATATTATTATGTGTGTGTGTTATGTGATTTTGATTGCATATAAGCGAGTAAGGGTCTCATGCGCCGAGCGCAGGGTCGAAATATCACTCCTGTGGAACCGTACTACACGTTTAAACGAGTTCGAGTTAATTTGTATTATTTTATTGCGAAAGCAATACTACTTGCACTTTCACGCCTTTGCCGTGCCGCGGCGGTGACCACCATCGTGCCGCGGCGGTGACCACCACTGTTCTTCATTTGACCTTGATTGCATTAGATTAGATTAGACTGGATTAGATTAGATTGGATTGGACTGGACTGGATTGGACTGGACTGGACTGGATTGGCTTGGATTGGATAGGAGTGGAGTGGAGTGGATTGGATTGGATTGGAGTGGAGTGGATTTGATTGGATTGGTTTGGATTAGATTGGATTGTATAACCGATGCATCACCACAAATCTAACCACAAGCACCACCACCAGCTATAGACCTTTTTCAGATGCGCGCGGCCATCTTTCGACAGCAGCGCCGTCTTGCGTCTGGCCGATTTCTCCGCCATGTTGGCTTGGGCGACCGCCGCTGCGATACAGGCAGCGAGTACTCGCCGCGCTGTTCAGCCTTATCCGAGTGTTGATTTTTGCATGATTTTGGCCTGCAAAGTGTTGCACTGTATGCACTGAGCAACTGTGAACAAAATGGCCCGTGTTTCGGCGAGCGGCGACGCGGATGTTTCCCTGCAAGTTGTGCCGAAAATCGGCATTGGAGGTGCGCTTCTACGCAAGTGTGCGCAATTTCTTTAACAGCTTTCTGGTATCTATAATGGAGACATTTATTAATGCGAGCACGGAGCTTGCTGAGCGCTTCTATGTTGTAGTTATAATTATAAAAGAAAAACCGCTCCCTTCCGAGCTAACAGCAGTGTTGCTGTCAAGCGCTCAAGCGGTCTATCTGCGTTGCGCCGGTGACACGAACTGGTTGAAACTGCGCTCGACCGCGTCTTTCACTACATTTTCCCTCCGCACTGTCCTAAAAAACGGTACTTTCTGTAGTGCTACTTGGAGAAGGCAGCGCTGGAGCGCATAAGCGCACAGAATTCTGTTCCGGCTTTTGGCTTTGCATAAATTTCTTGATTACTTCGTACTAACGGTAAAATAACTGGTGAAGCGTGCACATGTAGGGTGGTCCACTCTTAGCGTGGACATGCGAGTGTGTGGCAGCGCTCTTCGGAGCACTAGTGCATCCGTCGGCGGCCTGCGTCGAAGCTAAGTGTCGCAGGAACAGAGGAAACTGGATTTGGAGCTTCGCGTCGTACATTTCGCTAAACTCAGAAAAAGAAGTAGTAGAGTCGTGGCCTTTGAACGCGATGTAATTTATACACTTGAAACTGGTGCACCTGCTGTGACAGTTATTGAGGAGCATATCTGCTTGGTCAGTCTCGGGTGCGGCCGCTGATTAATGCCGAAAGAGCGAGAAAGCGCGTGCGTGTGGTCGGGTGGGCACTGCGTGCCTGCTGATTGCACGTCCCTAATAGACACATTTTTTTTAAACAATCGGGACTTTGCATTATGGCGTCAGTTGAAAAAGAATTTGGTCGAAGCATGAGGTGTCACGATGCAAGGTGGACACGCCAAAGCTGCGGCCTTCAGTTTTTTAAGTCCTGCTGGTTTATCGGATATTTGCTGCAAGCAAACAGCTGTGGCATTTGCGCGATGCATCATGGCTTTCAAGTACTGTCAAATAGCTATGTTTACAGTGCCGTTGTCTTTATGTAATCAGTCGCCAGTATCGGCAGTTATAACTGAAATGTTTCACGTAACCCGCCGTGCTGCTGCATCATTTACCCAAGTTATTACTTATGTTTTGATTTTGCAAGGGTCACAGACGACACATATCTTAGCGACATCAGCAGTAGGTGCTCGCGTGTAAGGTATGTGTAGCTGAAAAAGCCCGCAACCGCACTGCCGCCGTGGCTCTCTGTGTTCTTCACACTGCTCCGCTTCAAGCCGCCTTCGCTTAATGTAGTTGTTTGAACAGCAGACGACTGCGCAGTGGTTTCCCGAAGACCTCGTTGCAGCTTTAATCGCACATACACCCAAATCGGGCTAATACAGCTAGGCAACCGCATACAGTAAACACGGAGAACCGCAGAGAACGCACGGAACGCACGGACACCGCCTTGCCGAACCAGCCAGAGAGGAGGAAAGCAACATGGCGGTGTTCGGCGCGCTGGGAGCGAGGCTAAAACTGAAAAACGTCTATACTACCAGCTGTACCATGGCGTAGGTACGGATATTGCTTTCGCAATTACCGGGCTTAACCAAGCTAAGCCACAGCGATTTTTTTTAGTCCCTTAAGAACTAGCGGTATGTCCATTACTGCATTTTTTAAAAGTAAATGTCACTGGAAAGGTTGTTTAAATGGGCAATGCAAAAAGCGAACGTCATTCATTTAAATACAATTGCAATGTATGACGCTCTTCAATGGGCTGCGGAAAAGACCCCATGTGTTGGTTGGAATTGCAAGACACAGGCGAAATATTTCTTTTCCTTATTAATTTATTGTCGTAATAATTTCTGCAGTTCTATACTAATGCCTGTCTCACACGCAGATTCCGATGTAAATGCGTCAAGCGCTTGACCAAAATTTAAATTTGTGCATTAAGGATTTCTCTTGTAAAAGAACTGATGAAATGTCGTTGCCCTTAAGCTCCCCAGCTTAAGTATGCGAAGAAGGCGAATGCATTTTATAACTTTTTTTGCAATGGTGTAAGAGGCTTTAGGTCGCTCGCCTAAATGACAGCCAGAATGTCTTGAATTTAAATTTGAATTTGAATTTTATATTCTCCATATAACACTGGAAGGTTGTCAGGGATGAAACTTGCTCTGGGCAGCCTAACGCGACCACCGAAACCGTCACTTGTCTTTCGAAAGACGACAGAAGCAGTGCGAAAGCAATAATCGATCACAAAGACAGGATCGGAAACACAACTTGTAACTCCAAATTGAGGTACATTTAAGTTGTTCAGTTCGAATCTATAGACAAAAAAGCTACAAGGCAGGCGTAATACAAAGCGCAACGTAACGAAAAGGAGCAAATAAATTGTATGCCCCTATTTCTAATGAAACACAATTCGATATTTAACACTGCAACACCTATTTTGTTAGGAGAAGGTAAGTGACACCAACCAAGTAAAATACAGGAAAAACACGGCGTTTCGGGACCGGCTCGGCCCCTTCTTCACGGTGTGGCTACGGGCGAGCGCAGCTTGGCTTTTTAAGCCCCTGCGTGGAGGACCTGCCGGGCAATGGCCGCAGCCCATGGACGTAGGATGAGGGGAGTGTCCACAGGGAACGATTAACATTCTCTCCTGTTTGCTGAATGTGCCACGACTCGAGTAGAAGCCTCCTGCGTGGGTTAGCTTCCGTTTCCAATACAATGGTGCTGTCGAAGTCAATTTGGTGGTGGTACCCTTCGCAGTGTTCGGCCACGGCATTGCGTTGACGATTCACGTGACGGACGTCCGCTTTGTGTTGGCTCATCCTTTCCACGAAGTTTTGAACGAAACGTAATGAAATGAATTACTTCTCACTTTAACATCGCATTTGAACACGGCAGGATATGACATGACACAAAAGAAACCTTAGGTATTTACAAAATACTGCCGCAACTGCTTCATTGTTAGAATTTGTGCGTCTTGGTGATTGTTAAGAATAGCAGAAAGAGCGTAGTGTCACGTTCGTAGCTTGTAGTTAGCGCAAATATAAGGCACGAATCATGGGCCTGTGCTACATTTACATGCTTCATTAGCACCAGCTGGAAAACAGCCGGTCGATATCAAAAACTCTTTTAGCCCTGTGGAAGTCTAATGAAAAGAAGATAGAATATGATACGCGCGCTGGTGTCCGATCTTTATCAATCCGTATTTTTGAAATCTGGCATTTGTGGACACGAAATATGCTATGTTTACGATTATGCGAAGAACTTCTTTTTTCAAAACATTTAGTCTATGATTATTTTCTTCAGCTGTTGTGAGCCAGACTAGGCAGAAATAATAAAGATGTGAAAAAAAAACAACGCATTGTAAATTTGCAGTAACATTTGGACGGACAGTGAGTACCTACATCGTGACAATCCTCGAGTCATTGTGAAAGTTTCTTACACACCTGAGTTATGTGTAGGTTGCAAGTATTCCAAGTGAGGTGTGAGGAAAAGGTTACGCCTAGTATTTTCTAGTCTTCACCAATGCCAATACGCTTTCCTCGAGATGTAATCATATTCTGTAGGTTGAGAGACCTATTTTTAGGTCTAAAATTATCTTTCTCTTTTTTTTGCATCAATGGTAATATGACTGGCTGGCGACCAAAAGGACAGTTTTCAAAGCACGCTATGGCAGTTTGTTGCCGAGGTGTCGATGTCAGGTCCGGAGAACAGTATAGTACTATCATCATCATAAATTAAAAAAGGGGCTGTTTTGTCAACATTGCCTATATCAATTATGTAAACGCTAAATAACAGAGGACCCAGAATACTTCTTTGGGGTACACATCATGAAGTACTAAGAACATGTGATCGATGGGGACCCAAGCACACGGATTCTGAGAGATTTTTGAAGGATGATTCTAGCAGTTATAGTCGCAGGCCGCGAATTCCCGACTACACAAGTTTTCTGATCAGGATGTCAAGATATAAACAATCAAAAGAATTTTAAGAAATCTGTCAATAGCTCCAGCGTGAGGAAATAATTTATCGATATTTAGCAGTGTTTCCTTTCATAGCTAACAGCGCTCTTTCTGCGGATCGTCCTTTACGAAAGCTGAACTCTGCTTCGGAGAGTGTATTATGTTTGGAAAAAAGAACCATTAGTCGACAAAAACAACTTTTCAACACTTTTGGATTAAATTGGAACGATTGATATTACCCTGTAGTTTGATCATTTTTTCCACCGCCTTTGCGTACTACAGGCACTCTAGCTATCTTCATTAAAGCTGGAAATATCCTAGATTCTACTCACAAATTACATATGTGAGTAGGTTCCGTGTACTTCACCGGTTTCATTTGTATGTGTTTTATGTATAAGGCCTTACTATTCTTCAAAGTCATGAATATTTTAGTGATTTCACCTGCGTCAGTGGGTGCAAGGAAAAAGCTTTCACATACGGGCTGGTCTGTAGTATTAGAAAAACACATATTAAGGGGAGTTGCGGAACTATCTAAGAAGTGTGTGTTGAAAATGTTCGCCAGTTCTTGGCCTGAAATATCGGTCTTTGAGTGTTATCTTCTAAGGTGCCAAATGTTTCCGTTCACGCCGTAGCACAAAGTTTACCGATTTTCATGTGTCGTCCAGTTGGCTACTTTTTATATCAGCAAAAACGTTTTGATAACACGCCTTTGCGCTCGCCAAAGTTCGCTGTTTAGCTTGTTTTTGTGCGTTTTAAATTCTTGCAATGCCAACTGAAATTCATTGAGAAAGAATAAATTCTAATGTTCATTTTACTTCCTTATAATTTCTAAGTGAAACCGAGTAACCCATAGTATTTAAATTTATTCGGATGGTTTAAGCAGTTTTTTCGGGAAGAGCTTAACAAAAGTACGTGCGATTGCTTCAAGGAACTTATCATAGGCGTCATTTGGATTTTGTATTCTTAATACAAACGACCAATCATGCTGTACATTTCTCGTTTAAAGGATTGAATTGCTGTTTCCTATACACACTGAAACAGAAAGGGCTCAAGCGGATCTTTTTGTGCGTTTTATTCATAGCACATATCATAAAAATGGGACAGCCCGTGTTCACTTACTTCCGACGCTGTGATACCGGAATGACAAACGGGTGTGTGAATATTTGCAATTAGCAAATCAAGAATTTATGCAGTAGAATGTGTTAAGCGCGTTGGCGTTTGGCGAAGTTAAGAAACCCAGAAGAATTTAGCATGATGTTAAGATTAAGACCAGTACTCATGCTTTCTAACACGTTTACATTAATATCACCACCACATATGAAGCTAAAGTTATTCCTAGGGAGATATTCCAGAAGGCTCTCAAATAATGGTAGGAAATACGAAATAGTCAGATATTTTTTTGAGGCAGATGATATAGTGCAACGATGGTTTCTAAGTGTTGTTTAAGGGTTAAAGCCTCATAATAATCAGTTACCTGACACAAACTCGATACCAAGGAATATTCTGAGTCGCTGAATTGTATGTGGCGACTCCACTTCCTCGCTGATTAGTGCGATCCAAGAAAAAAGTTTTGTGTCCGTCAATGGCGTAGATAAGGCACTGAAATTTAAATTAAATGAAATTTTATTTTGCTGAGCTGATGATGTCACTAGGTTTCTGGGCGCAACTTCTTACAGTCTACTGCTGACGTCATGCGATGCCACGGTGACGTCATCTGAGGTACAATGCTCACGCATTAAAAGACACGCGTCGCCGAAACCGCGTCTGCCGAAGCGACCTCGGCTGTTAAGGGAACAGACACCCAAAATCCCAACCCACCTTCTTCCCCGCCCAAACCGCTGCGCTCATGCCGCTGTTCACTTTGGTGGAGATACCCTGCTGACGATTTTCTCTGCTCATTTAGGAACTGACGGCGCGTCCCTTTGGACTCAGGACCACAAAGGCTAACTAACTCGCTTGACGGCCACTACGATCTCAAATGGCGTCCGTCGCCTCCTTTGGAGGCGCGGTGTTTATTAGCGGTTTGCCACATCCAACCATTTTACTAAGCTGGACAAATTAGGGCTACAAAACATTCACTCACGCTGTTCAGCAGAGGCTGGTTCATCGGCATTCCCTCGAGCAGATTGAGAGCCCATGTCCTCTGATGCTTCTATGCTGTTAATCGACCTAATCTATCAGACTACGCAAAAAGAACTTTTTAGCGAACCCGCCTCTTTGAAACTTTTTTTTATAACTGCACCTGTTGGAACAGAACCAGTTTTGCGCACAGCTAGAAGCGGTCCCTGCAGTGCTCCACCATTGGCTACCGAGGTGCTAGAGCAACCAGTCACGTGACCACGGGTTAGCGCGTGTCTCATAAAAAGAAGGGGAAGCTCGCGGAGTTTGTGCAGCGCGCTAACCTTTCACGGCGCAGTGAAGATCATGGCAGCTTAGCTCCATTTAAAATCTCCAATGTGCTGGCCCAAAACAGCATGCATTGGGGCAACCCACAGTTCGACCTAATGTTAGAAAGTTCCGCTCTGTAGAAAAATTGTGTGTCATTCAGCCCATTGTGGGACACCTGCGCCTGTATGACAACACGCTGGCACCCGTGTGTTTCGCATTATCAGTGCACGTTAAGAAACCTCAAGGGGTCGAAATTCATCTTCAACCCAAAACTACGCCGAAGAGCTCTCTCCACCCTCCTCCTTTATCTTTATCCTTAAATTTTGTGTAGACCTTGAGTGAGACAGTTACAATGCCTTCGTTTACATCTTAAACAAGGCTAGGTGCGGGTAAGCCTGATTTCTCGTGGGAATTTTCTTTGCGATTCATTTGTATGCATGTTCCAATGATTAGCGCCGCTGATTGAGATCGCTCAATTTTACACTCGTTGAGGACGGGTGAGTGGGTGGGTGAGTGGGCGTGTGGGCGGCCTAGCGGGCTAGCGGATGGACGGACGGACGGACGGACGGACGGACGGACGGACGGACGGACGGACGGACGGACGGACGGACGGACGGGCCGACCGACCGACCGACCGACCGACCGACCGACCGACCGACCGACCGACCGACCGACTGATGATGGAGGGAGGATGGACAGACGGACTGAAAGATGGATGGATGGATGAAAAAGCATTGCCATTGAAAAACGCTGGTGGGAAGCACGACCAAGCTGTTTTTTCTTTGTAAATATTAATAAATTCACGCACATTGAATAATACCAAGCCAATAGGGCTAATTTAGAAGTACCATATAGAAGTTCTCTGCCAAAAAGAAAGCAATTTCTGTCGAATTTTACGTAATTCTAGTTTTAAATTCTGAACTCTATCTTTTTCAAATTTATTCTCAGTTATCGTCATGGCAGCAGCTGTGGCTCTTGGCCTCTGGTGTAGTAGCAGAAGAGCATGATTGTGGGTTTCAAATTCAGCATCCCCACTACTGATGTTATTTCGCTTCCTGAGATTGCAAACTTTTGCCGAAAGTGATAAATACACCTTGCAGGAACGTGATTTTCGTCTGATGATGACTTCCCATCCCAAAGACCGAGGATGACTATTTGGACATGCAGGAATATCCCTTGTTTTAGAGGGCAATAAAAGCTTACTGCAAAGATAGAATAGGTACCCGGAGGTCAAGGGAAGCAACGTAAAAATTATACGGTAAATCGTATTCCCTAACTGTCAAGGTGGGGTTAGAACTTTTCACTAAAACTGCGTATGTTTAACTGACTGCACGTTATGGGCGCTTGCGCGGTCCTCTTCTTCAAAAGAGTTTAATAATTTTACTGCCTGAAGGTTTGGCTCCCCTAACCCTCGTTTCCTGCAGTTGCTCCCCACCGCAAATGCGCCTGTTTTAAGGCACCACCTTTAATCCCCTTGACTGATGTGAGATCGCTGCGGCCTGCGCTGTCACAAATTCATAAATGCTGCGGGTTCTACTGCGCTGGCAGCCAAGTGCCATTAAATGAAGCAATTTCAGAAGGTTATCTACAGTGCCATTTCAAAGGCGTTTCGCGCCGTCCTGCTACAACCGCGAGCCCCGCCTGATAACTGCGAAACGAGCGCGAAGCGCTCAGCAACACCTATGTGCACGATGTGCGCACGTGATCGCGGATGCTTTTTTTGATGAACACTACTACGCAATTATGGGGGACATTGGCCTTAACGACCAGTCCTGTAAAAGACGAGAATGATTCTAACGTCCGCATCTACATGAAAGAATAAGAAAAAACCTCAAGCATTAAATAAGCCGCACGCAGTGATAAAGGCGTGCGAAATGCAGGAATGGGATGTGATGGTATTTGCAGTCGCTCGTCTCTGTCATCCCTCTACGAAGTGTCTGAGCCTTCTTTCTTTGAATCTCAGGCTTACGGAACTCTGAAATTTTTCACTTGACGTTAACTTTCTCTTTGCTAAGGCCAAGATGAATCAGCGACAAACTTCTTCACTTCACTTCTGAGTCGCTAGAAGAAGATGAACGAAACTTACTGCGTTCATTATAGATCTGCTCTGCTTGAAAAAGAAATCCTTAGGTTATCCGTGAGGTATAGTTTCAGCGAAAATACTTAGAAGCTGATTTAAAGTACATTTTAATGACAGGTTTAAAGGACACTTCAATAGCATTTTACAACTTTTGAGTTCTTCATAGCAACTCACAACACATCTGGTTTGGTTCATGGGGTTTAACGTCCCAAAGCGACTAAGGGTATGGGAGACGTCGTAGTGGAGGGCTCCGGAAATTTCGACCACCTAGGGTTCTTTAAGGTGCCATGACATCGCACAGTGCACGGGTCTCTAGAATTTCTCCTCCAAAGAAATTCTAGCCGCCGCGGCCGTGATCGAACCCGCGTCTTTCGGGTCAGTAGCCGAGCTCACAACGCATCTGGAATACTGCGGAAAGCTGATTGCTTCGAAGGTGACCGAAAATATGATATCTACATACCCCGGGAGCTGGATAGGTCCCAATATTAATTTTAGTGTCAGTCATGCTGACGTGACTGTTTGTCGCGTTGTATTCATCAATCGCCTAATATCGAGCAATTTGCATGTCAAAGTTTCTGGCACTTAAAGGAGATCAAGTTGGTAATTTTGCTGTAGCGCATGCGTCAAACACCTTGCTCGTGCTCGAATGTTCTTGACGTGTTCTTTCTGTTCGCAAATGGGGAGCGGACCATCTTGTTCCGTTTCCTTACTGCCGTGAGAGGCATAGTTTTCTGCTGGCAGTCTTTTAACAATAACAAAGTGACACTGGTTGCGTGCTATGTAGGACGGCCTGTTGTTCATGTGACTGCAAGAAAACTACAAAAACTGCACGCAAAAACTACAAAAAACCAGACCTCCACCTGGCGCGCTGCAAGGCTTGGGTGCTGTGAACTCAAGTCGAAGTCACATGGACATTATCAAAATAGTGTTAACAGAGAGAGAGAGAGAGAGAGAAAAAACTTTATTTACAAAGGAATTCGGGGCACGCCCCAGGGTCCCCGCACGACCCCACTGCACTCAAGTGTTTATGTTCCTGAGGTCCATAACACTGGCAGCACGGCCGGTGGCGATGGTCTGCACGGCCGGGTCCTCCGAGTGCAGCAGGGTCTCCCAGTCCTCCCAGGTCTTGAGGTTCTCTAGGTCCCGCGGGGGAGGGTCCGCCGGGCAGAGGGAAAGGATGTGGAGGGAAGAAGCGAAGGGTTCTGGGCATAGGGCGCAAGCAGGAGTGGGGCACTCTGGCGCAGATTACAAACACATACTCTCCCCTCGCCCCTTACCCTAACCCACTATCATCCCTCCTGTTAACAGAGTAATCTTAATATTTCTCTTACCCTGGAGCAGATTACAAGTGGGATTTTTCTTTTGTTCTTTACTTTTAGAGACAATTGCCCTTTTACTGTAATCGAAATATATGTTTCGTAACCAATGAGAGCGTCATTCACGGATTCAAAGACTTTGCATACAGGACTGCAAGACACTATTACGTGCCTAACTGAACGGAGGCTGTTAAAAAGATCCTGGGGGCTGGATTTTGTAAAAACAGTATGTATGAACATTCATGAGACACATGTGCAGGGCACAGCTCGCGCTGGGCGGACATCGCTAAGCTGTGGCCAGTACAAAAAAAAAATGTGTAAGATGTGGCTGTAATGTCGCCCTTCCTAGGCATTGGCTGCTACCACATTTTATACAGATAGTAAGTTGAGGTTATAGGAGAGCCTCGCCGCACCACTACTGTATCGTGGCAGAAGAAAATGAAGGGAAAGGTAAATTAAAATAAACTGAAGTAGTGCCGGAAGTAAAGGGGGAGTGATTTTAGGAAAAGAATAGATATAAAAGAAAATTACAGCGGAAAAAACGGGGGGGGGGGGGGGGAAGGGGTACATATCACCATCCGCGCCCCCACAACGAAGGGAACGGATCAAGCTCAGCGGCATTTATTCTCATTTAAATTCCGTTTTTTTTTCTTCTCATCTCCGCTCCTCCTGGGTATGCTTGGTCTTCATACCGTTCGGAGTATCCACAACGTTAATTTTTTTTTTTTTTTGCCAAAAACTGCACCATTTCTCGCCACTGAAGTCGCAGCGTTGATAGCCGCCACGCCTTTAATCTTTAGCATTCCGAGCGAAGTAAAAATGTCATCTGCATCCTAAGGATCAGTCTGCAGGATACAAAGTGATGGAGCAATGGTATTCGAAGCACAATACTTGCTGAGCTCGGGATCACAGCCGTTGACGTCACTTTCAACTTTTATGTTTAGCTTTGACCGGTATTGGCCAAATCGATAAATCATGAATATTCTATAAACGGCAAGAAGCCAAGCCACGACCGGGCCTCTTGACATTGATACATGACTTTGAATGACATGAGTGGAATTCCAGTCGTTGTCACGTTGTCCATGCGTGCTACTGAGCTTTCCCTGTGAATGTGGCAGGCGTCGCAGGCATGAGTGTAATTTTAAGTATGAATTCAGACCTTTGGACAACTGCAGGACAGTCTGGAAAAGGTTTCGCGAACACTTGGCAAACAATACGCGCTGCAGGCAATGAGAGGAGGGGGTGAGCAAAAATAAGTAAGCGAAAATTCCCCAGAGAAGCAGCCTAGGGGGTCATCGTGGTCATGTGTTCTTGTGACGTCACTATAACCTGCCAACCGGGGCTAGCCGCAATTAAGTTAGTGACTGGTCGCGAGATGTTTCTCGTTAAGAGCAACCTGGGTCTCACAATCCCCAAAGGTAGCTTTGTTTAAAACAACCTCCTGACGCAGTTAGTGGCGCATAGGTTAACCTCTCATTTGTTTTTTTGAGGTTGAGGGAGGGGACCCCTCATGCCGCCCCTCCCCTCCGTTCCTCTATTCTTGGCTTTATGCCCCCGATCGACCTACGACGCCCTTCGAAGCGTTCATCGCTAAACTTTGCAGTTATATAAGGCGTCCTTAAGACAATGGCACTTACCCTTCGTGGTAGCTCAGTGGCTAAGGCGTTCCGCGACTGTGTTGGGCAGGTTGCACGGGTTAGCAGCCCGGCCTCGGAGGCTGATACCCAGGTTGGAGGATGGGTACGAAAACGCCCGTGTACAAAACGGGTACACGTAATGGGACACTTTCCGTAGAACTCCACTGCGGAAATAGAGCATTGAATAATACTACCACAAAATAAAGGTAACAATAATAGTAATGCTCTAACTAGAAAATAAAAGAACAAGTGTAAAATAGAAAAATAACTGCAACTGTACAATATAAAGAAATTTAAAATGAAAAGCAATAACACTGTAATGACAAATAATATTAAAGTAAAACTGTACTCTCTAATTCTATAGTTAAGTGTGGCGTGCTATTTCATGCGCTACAAAGTTTGAAGGGTTGATATCTGAATATGTTCTCGTGTTAAGTTTCCGACATGTATATACCTAGGGAGGTGGTGCATTTCGTGGAAAGTGGTGGAGGGTGGGATTTAATTTATTGGTGCATATTATATGTTATGGTGCATCGCATGTTTACTGCAGCGTGGCGGTTGGAAGAGGGAAATAAACATTTAGTGCGGAAAATTTCTATTTTTGCAATTCTGGCTGACTGTTCAGAATAGCCCACGTTTTCAGCTTTTTTGTACGTCAACGCATTCTTGCTGTCTCATTTCCTACTTTTCTCAGTGGAATTGTTTACCATTCCTTTTCTGGCTGTAGCTCGAGCTCTGATCTGCTCCTGGTATTGCCTCTGCAATTTCCATGCAAATTGTATTGGAATAGAGACGGAATCATATCTTCCCCGCAATAGACCACATATCGCCACGTCATCAGAATGTAACGTCGTAATAAGACCTGCCTTTACAGCGACAATTATGCACAAAACTGCTCGCACTGGAAATAAATCCTTTAGGCACCCAAGCCACCCGCCTAATATTCACATGCGGACATATGAGCCTCAGCATCGAGCCCTGTTACCATACAATAATAAAACCAGCCTGTACCTTTTTCCTTTTTCTTACTCCAAAAGGCGAATTTTTGCAATAAAAGAAAAGCCATCTAGCACAGAGGTAGCCAGGAGGCATGGAGAACATTCTAAGGCTATCGCGCAAAAGGTCGGGTATACGGCGGCTGCATTTCTCCGGAGCTCCGGAAACTTAAAGCAAATAAGGTGGGCAAATTGAAAACACAAAAAATATAAGTCTATTTCGGTAATTAGGCCAAATGCTCATGTTTCCGCTGGCATGATGTGTTTCGGTGTTGCGCTGCTCTGCTAGGTTATGGTGGTTGTTGGTGTGCGGGTTCTTTCATGAAAAAGTGAAAAGAGCACATGGCAACACCTGCCATCGCACATGCCTTGTGCCACTACGCCCTTACTCACTTGCCCACCGGTGAGACCTTGGCATGTAAGCCACCCGGTGGGCAGGTGAGAAATGGGGCAGCGGCACAATCCAGGTGCCATGGCAGGTATTGCTAACGGTGGGGCTTGTGTTGCTTGGATTGGGTTGTGACGCAGGTTCCTGAGCAGCCTGAGCATCCTGAGCATCCTGAGTATCCTGAGCAGCCTCTCACGATGAAAGGGGCTGCCGCCTGACACGTTGAGCAGGTAGCCACCATTCGATGGGCAAATAAGCGGCCCGTCACAAAACCTACTTCAGATAGAGAGACAGAGAGAACGACAGACAGACAGACAGACAGACAGACAGACAGACAGACAGACAGACAGACAGACAGACAGACAGACAGACGGACGGACGGACGGACGGACGGACGGACGGACGGACGGACGGACAGACAGACAGACAGACAGACAGACAGACAGACAGACAGACAGACAGACAGACAGACAGACAGACAGACAGACAGACAGACAGACAGACAGACAGACAGACAGACAGACAGACAGACAGACAACGGCTAAATGCGGGAAATGGCCACTATAAGCGCTACCGCACGAAAAAGAATCGCGTAATGTTGCCAACGGAAGCGATCCGCAGCCCTCGATGGTGGTGAAAATATTTTAATGAAATAGTTTAGGAGGTTGTAGCGGCGGTTGGAGCTCTCAGTCCGGAACCCCATTGGCGTAGGCTGCTGCCCGGGATCTTTCGATGAGTTGCTTTTGACTCGTTTCGTCCGAGCTGGTCAGAGCTGCCTCCCACCCCTCCTATGTTGGCTAGTTTTTAACAGTGATCACCTGATTTCGCTGGCAGGCTCATACCTTATGGTACAGGTCCGCCTTCTCACAGTAGAATTTGCATTGTGAGCCAAATGACTCCGGGTCTATTGCGTGTAGTCTTCGTGGGTTGTAGTAAGTGTTGGTCTGTAGCTTTCGGAGGTGTAGTTTGTTCCCCTTATCTAGTGTCTTAGCCGGCGGACGGTAGTCCCGACGGGATAATCTTAAGTGCTGAAGTACGTCGGTGTAAGCTAGTAGTGGGGTAGGATGTTCCACGGAATCCGTACTGGGTGCCCGGGGAAGAACTCGAGCAGGAGCACAAGCTGCGCTGACCAACCGAACGACACGACACTTTGCTCTGCGCGCATGCCGGCCTATTACGCTCTCCTTTCAGAAGAGAGCGAGTGGGCCCGTGAGCAGACCACTGGGCCACATCTAGGCTCCATACTGCGGCTACCGCAGTTCCCCCTCTCTGTTCGAAAAAAATAGGTTGTTTTTGGGACATCACTGGTCTTCGATTTCACTACCTATAATGCGA
The DNA here is from genome assembly GCF_055824585.1 of Amblyomma mixtum. NCBI lineage: Eukaryota > Metazoa > Arthropoda > Arachnida > Ixodida > Ixodidae > Amblyomma > Amblyomma mixtum. The sequence continues at coordinate 30,715,845 of NC_143019.1, read as the reverse complement.
CGTCAGGCGTTCCTCTAAAATTATAGAAAATTTGCGATTTTTCAACTTTGTTTGAAATATAATTCTTCCACAGCACGCCTAATAGTATGATGAGGTTGTTGGGATTGTGAACTGCAGCGCAGTATAGCGGGCAGTTTATCGCACCGATTCGTGTCACTGCGATGTATAAAACCAATAACTAAAATGCAGACGCTGTATCAATTGCTGAACCACTTTTGCTACAAGCTGCTTTCACTGAAGTTGCGTGAAAGCAGCTTGGAGAGACAAGCGAACCACGGCTCTGCCGGCAGAAGCGGCTGCAGGGCCGCCCCGCGGCTCCTATCTCGCTCGCTCACTTCCATCCAGAGTGACCGGAGTGACGACGAACTTCGCCCTCACTTTTGCGCTGGGCTTTGTCGTGCTGGAAACATTTCAAATGCTGCGTTGGGCTGCGCTACTGCTGACTGCCGCGACGGAGGGCGCGCATCTCCAGTAGTTGAGCATAGGGCACTGTGGCGCTATAGAGGAGAAAGCGGTTGACCGTTGAGCATGAAACCGTTGCATATCCAGTGTTTCAGCAGCGTTCAAAAAGCTCCGATTAAAGTGCCACCTAATGCACTGCACGAGCAAGACGATATTGGCAGAATACATATCTCTTATACGGCTGCTGCCACTGCTCCATTACGCCGATGTTGTCTGGGACCCACACACTAAAATACATATTAACACAGTTGAAAGCTTCCAAAGGCAATCATTACTTTTTATTTACGACGCATATGGGAGGCATGTTTGTGTAACTGGTCGGCTCAAATAATCGGGGCTCTACCCTAGAATCGCATCGGAAAGTGCAGGGGTTAAAAATGCTGTTCATCATAATGCATAATAAAACAAAAGTGGAAATTGATAGCTACATGAATATAACAGAACGCGTCACACCCGAAACAGACATTAGAGGACCATTTTCATGCCAAGATGCAGGAATAATGGCTATCCGTTTTCATTCTTCACACAAGCTATTTCCGAGTGGAACCACCTGCCCTGTGACATTAGCAACATTTTGTCGCACGAAACATTTTTGTCCACTATTTCCTCATGTTGTTCATTGTAAGAATCTGTATCACCTCGCCTTTACCCTCTCCCTTTTTTTTCTCTTGCCATTTTTTTTGTACTTTCGTACCTTGTACCACTCCTGCCATGGCTACCAAAAGGCATTCAGCACTATCTTTAAATACTTAAATAAAAAGGAATCCTCGTTTTGTTTTACGTTGCTGATTTAATTAAAGCCCAATGGTAAAATCTAGTCCCGTGTTCTTTACTTTCACGCCTGACATCTGAACTCACGTCGTTATGAAACGAAAACTTAAATGCGGAGCACGCATCTCAATTTGCGCCTTTTAACGACGTGTAGTAAAAGTTCTGGCTCTTACAAGTGAGAAGGCGCCTGATTATATATTTATGCTGGGTGAGTGAGTTTCATATTGATGCGGCCTTTGAACACTCTCGCGAACGCTTTATTTGCTTGCGTGTTGGCACCCATCGCACTTTGTGCCGGTTCAGAAGCTCTCGCCACCTGATCACAGGTTAGCGGCTTGAGTATGCAAATGATTCTTTTCAGCATTCTTGCTAAGTGCCGGTCTTAAAAAAAAAATTATACTTTCTGCAGTGCTGCTACTCTCTCGATGTTCTTTTTTAGCCATCGGTGTTGGAAACAGGAATTATATTTCAGTGAGGACTAGAAAAACGACTTTATTGGTTGCTACATTATTTGCTCTGATATATACTTTGAATACGATAATGCCCTTGGAATGAAGTGGTTGTTAGATTAATCATAAACATTGAAGTCAGTCATGAATCTTGATTCACATTATAAGTGTTGATCGAACCCAACAGTCGCTCTATGGCTGTTTGTTATTTTCTAAGTCTGACATTCTGTAACAGCATTCAGGCTAACCTGCGTTTAGAGGACAAGAGGCTTTGTAGTGAACCCCATCATGAAATCGGAAGGGTACAGGCATGCAAGAAAAAATTGGCTGTGGCTTAGCTAACGTTAAGCCTGGATATCTCGAAGCGAAAAGCTCTCGCTGCTTTTCAGCGAACTCCCAAGCTACCACTTCTGGATCGATGTTTCTGCACCGTCCGGTTGCTGCTTCATCTCCATCCATGGCGAGTGTCTACACCTTTTCTATGGGCAAGCGCGCCTTATATACCCCTCTTTTCAAATGCGCATTGCGCACAGCTGCGGCGAAAGGTCAAACGGTGGCGAGGAGGAAAAGCGGTGGCGCACATGCGCAGTAGCGCGCAGCGGCAGCGAAAGGTCCGGCGACGGAGTCAGCGCGCGGCGGCGACGACGGCTGCGGCAGCAGCGGCCACCTGCGCTCCGCGTGACGTCACTCGGTTTCGTGCATGCGCAGCTGTGGCAAATCTGTAGTTTGGCTCACGCGAAGCGCGGTTTTGACGTGCCTAGTAAAGCTTTTCACTTCAAAAAATGTTGGTCGGGAGTGTTCAGAAATAAATATGAGCATGACTTAGGAATATCTGAGGTGTGATAAAGATCCATAATGCTGTGCTTTTTAGTTTTGAGTGCAGATCATTTCGTTTCGCTTCGGCGAAAAGAACTAATTGACATGCCGTATGAACAGATATCCTTTGGAATGATGATGGTTTGGTTTGGTTAATGGGGTTTGACGTCCCAAAGCGACTAAGGCTATGAGAGACGCCGTAGTGGAGGGCTCCGGAAATTTCGACCACCTGGGGTTCTTTAACGTGCACTGACATCGCACAGTACACGGATGATGAGGAGGTGAGTTCTTATATGAGGAGTCAAGGCAGAAGAGACAATGGAAATTTTTAACATGGGGGAGATTATTAAGCAGCTACGGAAAATAATATTCGGGGGGGGGGGGGGGGGCTCGTTTTTTCACTGTCGATCAGTCTTCATTGTGCACATGACGCGACACCGCCATGTAGTCGTCTACTGGCGATGCGTGCGGCCATCCACAGGAAAGCGGGCGAACGCCACAACGGAGTTTTATCAAAAGGCAATCACCAGTGCGAGAGTAATGACGAAGACAGTAGAACAGCGGAGTGGCCCCGCAGGGCTCCTGCCGCTGGAACCATGATTGAATTATATTTCTGGATGATAGCATATTGAAGCTACGCACTTAATTTGCAGCAGCTTTCCTAAAAAGCTATCCAAATGGCCTCTCTCTCGCTGTCTAAAAAGTAGAACATATTCGAAGGACTTGATCGCCTGAACTAGCGAAGCTACAAATACGTTCTTACAAGATTTATTTTTACTTCTTCTCAAGCAATAACGAAATCTCCTGGGTCTGGGTAGGAGAGCCTCGAAATCAAATTAATTGACCATTTCGGTGAAACCAGCACACCTGCTATGAATAAAGGTTTCATTTTAGACAAAGGCCTTCATTCGTGCAGGCAACTTCTTTAAACTTTAGCTTTCACCAACTCGAAACTTTACTTATAACAACAAAGTCGAGTTAAATACTTTAAGCTAAACAGGTATTTTAGCTCATTCTATCATGTTTTGTACTCTTGTGAAAGCTGCAAGAATTCGTAGGCACTATACTGGGCGAAGCAAAATACAACCTCATTAGTAAAATAGCAGATATATGACGATGTCATCGTATTTATTTCCTTTGTCAGTCATGATATTTTTGACGCAATAAGGAGCTGCATCAGCTTTTGTTTCAATAAAGTCCAGCATGTTACGCCGAAACATGGCGATGCAAGCGATTTATTCTTATTTACACGTAATGATGAAGTTTAGCGTCACAAACAGCGCCGGAAACAGAAATCTGTATCCTGCGCCGTAGGCATGTCAAGATTTCTTGGAAGAAGGGCATCCTTCAGTATACTGCACGATTGTAAAAGCATTTACATTGACGATTGTATAGATGATCTGGTCGGAACTCAAACTGTCCTTCCGCCTTCACATATTCCATAATTTCCTTCACGCACTTTGGGTCGTCATCTCCTCGATTATAAACCTTCGACCGAAGTTCGTACGTGACGTATGGCTGACGTCCAGTCGCTGTAAATAGAAGAGTTGTACTTAACACAGACATTCACATGATACACAACAAAGCCTACTCAGCAATGCAGATACAGCATTCACGTTCATATTCCTGTAAGCAGTGAAAATCGCATCTCTGGCCTACATGAACTTTTTATTATTTTCAGATAAGTATGACTTCAAGAGTCCTGGGCTGGAGTCGTCACCTGAGCACCAACTGCGTCTTGTACTTCTAACCGCACGACATTCGTAAACATTGCCACTTGCGGTTGCGGCAGACATAGAAGTCGACGAGGTTCATCTCGCATAATCTCCTGGAATGCCCACCTGTGCCTAATAATCTTTGCAGGGAATTGTTCACGTTGGTGAAGAAAAGTCTTAGCATCTGCCATTCATACTGATGAGCGCTGTTGTCCAGGGTCTTCTCGATGGAGGGTATTTCCGTGATACACTCGGTTGCAGTCTTCGGAGTAATACGCGTGAGATCAGCGAAAAGTGGTTTTATGTCGCGTCGTATCAAATGATTCCAAAATAATAGGTCATATTACCAAATCCGAGAGTAACAAAGAGGCTGGCTGAAATCTAGTCCTGTATTATTAACATGAGGCCAAGAAACGAAATGTGCATGGGCTGGAAATGTAATTTCCAGGTAAACAAAACATCTCCTATGGCTGCCGAGCGGATTGAGAAAGAGGGTAAACATAGGAGGGGTGGCGGGAAGTCAGTTGGCGGATGTCATAAAGAAGTTCACGGGCATAAGGTGGCCGTAGCTAGCCCATGACGGGAATATTTGGAAGGGTATTGGAGAGAATTCGGTCCTGCATTGGGCGTAGGTGGAGATGATGATGTCCGCGGTAGAGAGTAGTTTAGAGGATCTGAATCATTCAGCTTGTTTTGTTTTTTGCATTACGGAAACCTCCCCGTCGCCTTTGCGCTAGCCTAATTTGTATCATAAAATGTTTCCCTTTTTCAGATAAAGCATCTTCTGCTCAGCCATATTAACACTGTGTTGCTGCAGCACCGTAATTTTTCTTTTTCTTAATGCGATGTTGATTGCCTCCGGGCAAAAAACGGTATGTAATGATAGACGAGGATGCCTAAATAAATAAAAAAAGGTTCGCTGATCCAATGCTTGGAGGATTAGGAAGTCGCAGCTTGCGATGCTTGCGCTGGCCAGTAATGAACACATTTGCCCTCAATTAAATTTAAACGCTTAAGATTGCGTGCCATTGAAGAAACTGGCGTGCAATCCACGACAGTGGCTTGGTTAGTCTGATATAACAATTCTTCAAACAGCTGTTTTTGGAGAATTCCGATGCTTGCTTTGCAAATGTACACTGATCTGTGCCTGTTTTGGAGCCATTCTGTACCACTATTGTCCAACCGTGCCTTACTATATTAGGCTGCTGAATCTGTTCAATGCACATAATTTTTGGCTGATAATAAATACTGGTTTTGATGTAGCTGCTCGCTTCCGGCTGCAGAAACGGCTTCCTTGGATTGAACGGTTGCGCATTTCATTCAGCCGAATGGAAAATTTTTGTGCGAAATATTTACCGCCTTCTATCTGGCTGCAATAAAATTACGAAAGGTAAACTCTTACATACAACGATTTCCGCAGAAGGTGATCGAGAACAAGGCGCACAGGCCGTCTTTACTTTCGTGCCTTAATTCTTCTATGCTGTGATCACTTGTACCTGCGTAAATAAAAATAAAATATTGTTCGGAGCAAAGAGGAAACTTCACCCTCAAAGTCGCATCGTTAAAACTCACTCTGTATAAGACGTTAGTGAGATCGAAATTAGGGTATTACTGAATCACTTCACTTTATTTCAATAACTACAGTTGGTTAAAGATAACGTTGCGCGTTCCATTCTTTGTTTATAATCGCATGGACAGCATTACTTTAAAGGAATCAAACACAGATGTACCTAAACTGGCGAAAAGAAGAACAGCTTTACACATGGGTCAGTTTTGTAAACATTTTCATCATCGTATGCTACAGCAATAATTTACCTCCTCACCAAATTACAATTGTATCTGTTAGGAGAAGGTAAGTGACGCCAACCAAGTAAAATACAGGAAAAACACGACGTTTCGGGACCGGCTCGGCCCCTTCTTCACGGTGTGACTACGGGCGAGCGCAGCTTGGCTTTTTAAGCCCCTGTGTGGAGGACCTGCGGGTCAATGGCCGCAGCCCATGGACGTAGGATGAGGGGAGAGTCCCCAGGGAACGATTAACATTCTCTCGTGTTTGCTGTATGTGCCACGACTCGAGTAGAAGCCTCCTGCGTGGGTTAGCTTCCGTTTCCAATACAATGGTGCTGTCGAAGTCAATTGGGTGGTCACACCCTTCACAGTGTTCGGCCACGGCGCTGCGTTGACGATTCATGTGACGGACGTCCGCTTTGTGTTGGTTCATCCTTTCCGCGAAGTTCTTCGTTTCCCCTATGTACGACGCCGGGCAGACGGAACACGGAATTTTGTACACGACGCCCTGGGCCTTTTCTCTGGGCTGCCGGTTTTTTGGGCGGGGGAGAAGGCGACCGATAGTGCTGGTCGGTTTGTGCGTTGTCAGCACCCCTTCTTTTCCGAGAATGCGACCGAGCGTCTCGCTCACGCCTCTCACGTAGGGGATGCAAACACGTTTTCGCTTCTGGCATGCGTCTGAGGAAATAATAGACCGGATTTTGTTTTGCCTTTCTTGTTTCCTGATAATGCGCCGGATGAATGAGCTTGGGTAGCCGTTCTTTTGGAGGTCAGAAATGACTCGGTTCTTCTCCTTCCTTTTTTCTTCACTTGAGGAACATATGGAGTCGGCTCTCTTCAGTAATGACGTCACGACAGATGCTTTGTGCGGGATGGGATGGTTCGAATCGAAATGTAGGTACCGTCCTGTGTGGGTTGGCTTCCTGTGCACCGAGGACTGCAGGCCTTTGTCGTGCCTTGTAAGTAGGACATCCAGAAAAGGCAGGCTGCCCTGCTGTTCATGTTCAACAGTAAATTGTATGGCCGGTTCAACTGAATTTAGATGACTCTGGAGGTTTTCTATCTCTGAGGTTTTCACCACACAAAAGCAGTCGTCTACATAACGGAGGAATAACTTTGGCTTGGGATTAAAGGAGGAGAGGGCCCGGCTTTCGACGTCTTCCATGGTTAGGTTAGCCACTGTGACTGAAATTGATGCCCCCATAGCAGTTCCGGTTGTTTGCTTGAAAAATTCTCCGTTGTAGGTGAAAAAGGTACTGCGCAGACAGAGGTCGAGAAGGCAACATACCTCATCGACGTTGAGTGGAGTTCTCTCGTGCAGCGTTTGGTCGTTTTCGAGTGCGCGGCGAGCAACGGACACAGCAAGGGGAACCGGTACGCAGGTAAATAGCGACACCACGTCAAACGAGACTAGGCCTTCGTCTTCCTCCACGGTAAGGTTCGAGACAAACCGGCAGCCCAGAGAAAAGGCCCAGGGCGTCGTGTACAAAATTCCGTGTTCCGTCTGCCCGGCGTCGTACATAGGGGAAACGAAGAACTTCGCGGAAAGGATGAACCAACACAAAGCGGACGTCCGTCACATGAATCGTCAACGCAGCGCCGTGGCCGAACACTGTGAAGGGTGTGACCACCCAATTGACTTCGACAGCACCATTGTATTGGAAACGGAAGCTAACCCACGCAGGAGGCTTCTACTCGAGTCGTGGCACATACAGCAAACACGAGAGAATGTTAATCGTTCCCTGGGGACTCTCCCCTCATCCTACGTCCATGGGCTGCGGCCATTGACCCGCAGGTCCTCCACACAGGGGCTTAAAAAGCCAAGCTGCGCTCGCCCGTAGTCACACCGTGAAGAAGGGGCCGAGCCGGTCCCGAAACGTCGTGTTTTTCCTGTATTTTACTTGGTTGGCGTCACTTACCTTCTCCTAACATTAAATTTCCCAACCAGACAGACTTCTGTCGAATGTTTTCTTTTGAGACAATTGTATCTCCTCAACCATAATGGCAAAGCGGATGCTCTGACTGGCTCAGAAGACATCACGTAACTGGACACACCTTAGTGCATCGACTGTTGCTATTGGTAATGTATGTATTCTCATTCTGTTATTTTAACGAATTTAAGCTCTCTAGAATTGCGTAATTGATTAACCTCCTGTAATATTGTTATTAGACTGTATTACCCAATTTCTCTCTATACATATTCGTCCGTGAGAGAATTTGCAAATAAGTAGAGTGTTAATCAGGATATTTCAAAGTTGTGATTGTGAGAAAGCTGGAGTCCTAAGAGATTTGGCACGAATCTGTTGATTATCATAACCGACTCCTTCTCATCCCTACAAAATTTGACCTGAAAAATGCTTCGTATGGTCATGCTACTTCCGAGAAGGCACAGAAAATCAATAATAAGTACAAATCAATTAAATGCAGCACGCCGACACTAGTCCTGGACTGCGGCACTTCAGGAAAGCCTCAAAATGCATGCGCTTTCAAAAAGCTTGCAGGCAAAACAACCTCTCCAGTGCACATAATTCATCGAAATAGTCAAAATTTGGGTGGCCACAGCGCCGAGGGTATCCGCGTATATGAAATTCTAAAAACGAATATGTATATTACTTATGGTGGGCTATAGCCTCTCAATAATCAAGCAGCCTAACAGTAATAATTAAAAAGTTAATTGACCAATATTAGTTAGCCAGCCTCCTAGCTAGCACATCTTGCTGTATCCTGATGGACTACAACGCTGACAATGATATGCCAAAAAAAAGCGCTCTTCTAACTCAAGAGGCCCATTTTTAAATGAAGTCTTAGATGTAGCCGCCTGTTTTGTTGCGAAAGGAACACTACGCGAGTCGCCGAGACATTTCGCGGAGCTGACGAAAGGCCATACTGCGCATGCAAGAGGAGCAGTGACGTCACACGGCGCACAGCTGGCGCACCGTCGCTGCGCGGGTGACTCAGAGGTGCCGCCGCCACGCTCGCCAGTTGCGCATGCGCAGTAGAGGCGCGTTGCTAGCCTTTCGGGGCCGCCGCCGCTGCCACGCGCTTTCCATCGCTCCCCTCCCCCCTCTCTCTCTCTCCTCGTTGCTTTCGCAATCCTCCAGGTTTGACCAGAGCTAAACCACTGCCATTTTTTTTTCTACTTTCATACAGTACTAATGCAGGCGGCCGTTCGTTATCAGCTGGCGTGGCTTTGGTGAAAACTGCGACGATGTATGCAATGTTATTTCGAAGGCAATCTGTTTTTAAAACACTACGATAAATGTTTGTTGTCAAGCTGGACGTAAAAAGGCCCTGAATATTTCCCCGAATCGCGCATACTTCTCGCGTTGTCCGATATGCTGTCGGGGTTTCTACATTTGGTCTTTAATATAATAGTTTTAACGCGACAGTCTCGACAGCAATAGATGAAAAAGCAGTTTCTAACGCCACGGCAAGCAAACGAACGACATCCACTGACTGCTGTACACAGGGGTGCGGACTATATATGCGCCCATCTCTGGCCCCGGCTTCCACAAACATTGCTTTTGTTTGCAAACACGGTGTGGTCGTCTCTACTGTGCGCGGTTAGATTGTCATCTTTTCTGAAGACTTCCTTCATTGTAAAAATCGCTATCGTTTGAACGGCAATGTTTGTGAGGAAATGTGGCGTGCGGGGGAGGAATGGTGGACTATACGAGGAGATTAGGCTTTTGAGATAAACACCCAGCGGATAGAGCGCTTTTTGGTGATACCTCTAGCTTTACAACACACATTTTTTTTTTGCCGTTTTATTAATGCACATTCGAAATGACGCTCCACACTTTGTCACACTCTTTATAAAACTCCCGTCTCGTACCCCCCTTTGGTGGGTGGCAAGTACGCGCCTATACAGCGGTGTTTTAAAAATACATCTGCTTTGGAATATCTGTTCTATAGATTCCATTCTATAGAGCTGTTCTATATTATATATAGGCATTCTATATCTGTTCTTCAGAGCGTACTTGCTGATTAATGCGTAAGCATTGTATGGCTATGTTCGCGGTTTCGTGTCATCACCAGCTTGTCCGCATGATTGCATCCGACCCAATGGGTTTACGCGATAACTAATGGTACCATCGGAGAGAGCATCAAAACATCTCGTACAGTTAGTTAATCAGGGGGTTGAGGCGTCTAATTAGTTAATTAATAATAGCTGAAAATGTTCAAAAAGTGGGCGGGGTCGAAGCAGAAGTGGCGCCAAATTTGAAAATGCTTAAAATGTGGCACCACGTGAACGGAAGTGTGGGTGGAGTTAACGCGCCAAATTCGAAAACGAAGCGTAGCGGGAAGTTTGAAAGCTCAGATGGGCAATGGATCATACTTGATTAAGGCAATTAATTATGGTATCGCTAAGATATCGATAAGGTATCGGTAACTGATCAGTGATCGACTTCCAGTTTGAGGGTTTCGACTTGCGGTGACGAGTCGCAGTTGACGTGAAAAGTGTGGAAGTGTTATGTCGGCGTCTTAGTGTGACATCATAAAGTGTGACGTCATGCTTACGCATTCCTCCAATGCGGGTGCCGCAGTGACCTCTAACGTTTTTCTTCATTCACCGATGAACTGTTAGGCGCACTGCGAAACCAGAAGACAGCTTTCAAAACTTTCGTTTACTTGTATACTTACGGCCGCTAAAGCTACAAGCGTAGCCGACCAATCCGGTGACTGCAGCCACACTGCACCTTTCTTATGCGACAGATTGGCGTTAGTCTGTAATCACGATAATTACGACATGCTGTTGCCATTGGGAATGGCAGCAGCCACGCCCTCAGAGGTGAATCAGAAGTTACCCAATAGACATGTATTGGCCCAGAACACAGTGTTGCCAGCGGTGAATTACAACTTCCCCTTTCAATGTTTGTTTCAAGAAGGAATGTTAAAAATATGGGGCGCCTTGCTGTTCACTCTGTTGCTAGTGAAGTGTTTCAGCCGTGCTTTACAGAATGCATTGTTTTACATGCATGAACGCAGTGATTCTACAAGACCATAGTTTCTTACCTGACAGGTCTGGTCCCATCCACTGATCATCGTAAAAGTTGAAATCGCGTGTATCTAAGAGAGAAACGAAAATTTTATTTTCATCACATCCCCTAGGCGCGACAGCAAGGAGGGCATGAAAGGGGGCCACTCCACACCGTCTACTCCCACGTCAGCAAGAGGTCAGAGCTATGGCTGATTGGGTGCAATGAGTATGCGGTGCAGTTCTCGAAGAGCTTAACTACAGAGTTGAGCTTTTGGTGCTATTATTAGAGACAAGAAATTCTCCTACTCATCACTAGTGTGGCCTTCGTCAAAAGTTTTTTCTCAGAAACCTTTTGGTTTTAACAGTTGTTGATAATGTCGCAACTTTAATAGTTCAGTTACAGGTTCTGACCTGTAAAAGAAGCTATGTCTAATTGAAGGGAAGTATTACTGGCCGTGGTTAACCGCCAATGTAGCGTGTTAAGCGAAATTTGTCTAGATTGTCAGCTTCGAAATACGCCACCGACCAAACCAGCTGGACTAATGAACCCTTTATCACTCCGAAAAACCCTGTCCAGAATAATGGAGTTGGTCTTCCTCGCCGTTTCCCCGAAGCGAAAATCTCAAAAGAACCTAATTATCGTAGCGACCAACTACCTGACTTGCTGCGCCGAAACAGAAACCCTGTCTAGCGTCCCTCTCACTAAGGTGGAGAAAATTTTTGTAGAACACAGATTTCTATGGAACCACGCACCTGACGTTCTCATCAAAGAGGGGGTATAGAATTTATGACTGAGCTTACGCAAGCTGTTCTTCCAAACAAATTGACAAGCCACAAGAGGACGCGAGCGTTCCATAAACAAACAAACGGCCTCACATAGAGCTTTGACAGGACCACTACAGGCATGCTTGCCATGTATGTCGACGAGGAAGGCAAGAGTTGGGATGCTACCATTTTTTATGTCGCCTTCGTCTTTAACAGCGCAGCGAAGGAGACCTCTAACATGACACCTTTTAGGCTCGTTCACAGCATGGGTGCCACAATCACTGTAGACGCCATGCTGCCGAACGTCACCGGCGGGGACAAGCTTGACGTTTCCACCTAACGACCTCAAGTAGAAGCCCGACGGTACGCCCGGCTATGGAGTGAAGACCGGCAGCTCACCGACGCCAGGCCCAGCAACCTTCAAGCAAGAGACGCAAAATACTAGCCTGGCGGCAGAGTGTGGTTTAGGGCCCTCCTCTACCTTCACTAAGTGAGAAAAATGGACAGAGCATTACAATAGTCGGCTACGCAAAATTTGAGCGCAACTCTTCACACGCCACCTGCAACGGCTGGAAGGTGGACCATTACACTGCTACCACCCTCGACGACTGCGACGTGGAACGCAGGAACGGGCGCCTAAGAGCTGCGCCCTAAAGCGTTTCCGCGGCTATTTCCGCCCGTACAAGACAAATTTATTTATTTATTCAAGATACCCCCAAAGGCCCTCATTTGAGGGTATTACATGTGGGGGGGGTCAGTACAAAGCATTGTTATAAGGTTAAAAATATTGCACTAAAATAAAATAGGAATCACAAAATATTAATCATAAATAGGCATTCACAGAAAGGGTCGCAACAATGCACATAACAGCAAAATTTGAGAAATAACAGCACCGCTAGAAAAAAAAAAAGAAAAAAAGACGACAGTGGAAAAAGTGCGCTGAAGTACAAAACAAAAATATAAAATAAAAAGAAGACAAGGCGGAAGAAAGAACGCTGAAAAAAAATACCTTTTTAGTTGTTGAAACATGAGTGCATAAGATGTTGGAATTTATTTAGATCAGATTCTGTGGCAATTTCTGATGGCAAAGCGTTCCATTCGGTTATTGTGCGTGGTAAAAAAGAATAGGCATAATGGAATGACTGGCAGTTAATGCGTTTTACTTTGTAAGGATGATCGCGGCGTGGAAAGATAACTGGCGGTGGCTGAAAGAATTCATCATGAAGGGAAGGATGGTGATAAAGCTTGTGGAAGAGTGATAGACGGGAAATTTTTTTTCGGCGCAGTGCTAAGTTATCTAACTCGGCTTTAGTCTTCAATGAGGTGACGCTGGTGTAACATGAATAATCAGAAAAGATGAATCGCACAGCACGGTTTTGCAGGGCTTCGCAATCCAGGGTTTTGCAGGGTTTTGCAATGGCCACTAGGTGGACTCTACTATGCATTCGTTCCTGATGGAGTGATGGCATTACAGCGACGCCGTGCACCACCTGAAGTGCGCATGTGAGTACAAGGCTATTTCATGCCCGCTAATGTACACCTCGTGTTTGCTTTCGCATAGTTTGTTGTGTCCATTTTTTTCCTTTATTGTAAAGCACTGATTCGATGATGCCTCTTTAAGAGAGGGGTAAAGGAGCTAAGGCTTGGAGTTCTCTTTTTTAGTGTTCAAAGCCGGCGGACACGACTTTATCACATCGCTTCTGAAGGCGGATAGAACCAGATTTTCTCCAATAAACGCAGCTTTGCGCAACAGCTTTTATGTTTTTTCTAGGTTTTAGTAGGTGGTTCCACCACTTGCTATGTGAGTTATTCAGCAATTTCTAATTCCGCGTGGCCGGTAGGGGCGCAGAATCTGCTCTTGGAAAACCGCCCAAATAGTTTTTTTACTATCGGCACCGCCAATTTAGTCGCCATGTCAGCCGAATAAAGAGTTCATTTTATTACTAACTCAGTTTGGCCGTGTGCTTTCATTCTTGTCACCACCATGTCACTGTATTTTATATCTGTCACAATATTACATCTCTAGCGCAATGTTGACTTCAAGCACGATACTGACAACTTAAAAACAGGCTCTTAGCTTTCCTACGCTGCTTAGAATGGAACAGGAAGGAAGCTATTAACTTGCCTTCATATAGCTCCAGGACTTTCATATTTGTAGATGGCATACCACGGGTACCAGGTCCGAAGAGTCCTATGAATTTCTCTTTCGCAATCACCGGAGTCTTGTTTCTACCCACAGTAGAAGAAATCAGGAGAAACAGTTTAATGACATTGCTAATAAGTCGGCTGCAGTTGAAATTAAACAAAAAATTGCTGAGGCTTAGCTAAGGTTAAGCCTAGTCAGATGCGAAGCATATTGGTGTCTAGGCTTGGTAATACATGGCTTTCCTTGGTTGAATACTTGGTCATTTTAATACAACCACTAGAAGCCTTCGTCGTGGGGGAAGACAACGGCATGGCTACAGCGGAACGCCGACTAACCCCGAGACGCGCGTTGGGTGAGCGCCTGGATTGCCACGGAAGCCGCGTCTGCCTGCCCGGTGGAGCGAGCGTTTCACCTACACCGAGTGTGAACGCGCGTTCGAAATGCGCGGGAATGCCGCTCGAGGACATTCCGGCGTCTGTGCGATGGCATCGTTCTCCCTCTCCCAGCGCGTGACGGCGATCTGTCGTGACGTCATGTGTCACGTGGTATGTCACGTGATGTGACGTCACTGTACCACGTGGTCTGCACGGCGTGCAACCACAGCGACGGCGCGAGGTGGACCCCCGTCTTCCTCTGTCGTGACGTCATGTGTCACGTGGTATGTCACGTGGTGTGACATCACTGTACCACGTGGTCTGCACGGCGTGCAACCACGGCGACGGCGCGAGGTGGACCCCCGTCTTCCTCTGTCGTGACGTCATGTGTCACGTGTGTCACGTGGTGTGACGTCACTGCACCACGTGGTCTGCACGGCGTGCAACCACAGCGACGGCGCGAAGTGGACCCCCGTCTTCCTCTGTCGTGACGTCATGTGTCACGTGGTGTGACGTCACTGTACCACGTGGTGTGCACGGCACGTAACCACGGCGAAGGGCTGTAGTGTACCTCTAGTAATATGCTTCGCATAAAAACAAGAAACTGCTCGGACTCAAAGAACTTCTTGTTCGAAAACAGTTGCAGTTCTGAAAGCAGTCGCCAAACAGCTGCCATCCAGAAATAATTAAAGCCACAGTATATTATCTCTAAATGGCAAGATGCGAAAACTCAGCAACTGCTGTCGTGTAGAGCCAGTATCACCTCGACGATAAGGAAGGGTGCGGGGCAGAGGCCTGAATAAAGGTTACCATGCATAGTGGTAATCAGAAAAGGGTGCCATAGTTAGCAGACTTTGCTGGGACCCCGAGCGAGTAACATACATCAAAATACACCAAAGCAGGACGTTCACTCGCTGTGCAAGAAATATTAGGATATCTAATTCATGAAGGATGACCGAAATCACGCAAGAAAAGAAAGGCTGCAAATAACTATTACATTTCACAAATGTAATCTTTAACACTCATTTCGATTTAAAAAAAGGAAGAAGATGATTTAACGCTAGCGGCAAATAATTCAAAATATTATTGCCTGCAAAGAAAAACCTCATTTGTCCATAATTCCTATGAAATTTGGTGGTAGAAAAGTGTTATATATCGCAAAACTAGTGGTATTATGATTTTTAGCAGGTTGTGATCGACTATGTTGTAAGGCACTTGATGGTTGTGAAGTTCAAAACAGCAGAACACCAAGATAATAAAGAAGTAATTGATGAATAGAAAATAGGTTATTTCCAAGATGAACAAGATTGACGTTAGCATGCAAAGAGGCGTTTGTAGTGATACAGGTGGCTTTATTTAATTCATACTGGACAGACGGTATCTGACAGCGATAAGTACTACTACAGCCAAAAATGCCATACGCGACATAAGAACAGAGTAAGGCGAAATAGAGAGATTTTAATGCACGATGCCGAATAAATCGCCATGCCTTGATAAGTTATCTCATGCCCAATACTGAATTTTTTATTGAGATGAGCTTAGTGGGAATTAAACTTCAGATGCGCGTTCAGTTGAACGGCACATAAGATACGCAGTCACAGAGGAGAACAGGTTATGAATGGAGGATTAAAATATGAATTAAACAGGAGATTGTTCCACTGTGCGTTGAAACCACGATCATAATTTTTGAAGGATTAATGATTAACGCGTTATCAGGACACGATTCCACTACTTTTCCGAGCAAGGCGTTTAATTTGCAGGGGGGGGGGGGGTCAGCAATGCTCTTATCGCACAATGAAATATCGGTATTGTCACCATATAACATCAAATGGGAAGTTTTCAATGCCTAAGCATTATTTGTCTCACGCATGGTTTTTTACAGAAACTGTCCACACTTTCTGTCAACAATGTAAATCGCGTAAGTTCGGTGAAGCGCCGCGCAAGCCGCAGGCAGTGGGAGTAAGCTCGGGTAGTAACTCGGGTAAGCTCGGGTAAGTTGGGAGCAGCGCCGTGCAAGCTAGAGCCAATGGGAGTAATCTTGGGTAGTGACTCGGGTAAACTCGGGTAAGATCGGAGGAGCGCCGCACAAGCTGCAGCTAATGGGAAAAGCTCGGGTAAGCTCGGGCAATAACTCGACTAAATTCGGCGGGAAATTGCTCGGGAGGAGAAGAATGGGTCGCACAGTCCATTCCGGTGGATGTGACGGGAACAGCCACTCCTCAATGCAGTGGCGTATCGCTTGACCGCTGCGCCACTGCGCTGGTGGTGGTGTGACGACTCGCCGCTATCTCTGAATGATAATTAGAGAATGACCAATTCTGCAGATAAGAGATGCCGAGTGCCGGTGTAACCTACATAGCGAAGACCAGAAAAAGAAGAGACGACTACGAAAAAGACTACCGGCACTCCGACTGCTGCTGTGTGCTACTGTACGAGCATAACAACAACAACAACGTCTGCCGCGGTAGTCGTGAACAGGCGCTGCCATGGAGGACAGACAGTTCACTACGGACTGAAAAGCCATCATCGAGTGCTTCATTGAAAGGTGGGCGATAGAAGCGTAAAGCTCAACTTCAGTGCTCAGCGTTGTGCCCAATGCTTCCGCTTTCATAGCATGCAAGGACACTAAAGTGCACCGGTATTTTTAAAATCATAAATTGCTCGCGTTCATTTCCGGTGTCAATTCAGCTCATGCATCCAGAAATAATGCCGAGCTCGCTGACCTCGCTGAGCTCTCCGTGCCAAGCGCTAGAAATATTGGTAATTTGTCTCAGCATATCTGCCTTGAGTCCAACTTCTGAGCAAATGGCACGGTGTATATAGGATATTCTACTAGCACGAGCGTGAAGCCTGTACTCTTCTGAAGGAACACCCACCAGTTAACTCACCGCCACTCATCCTTCCTAGATGGGTGGAAAGCTACGTAAAAAAAGACCTCGATTCAACTCGCTTTAGTTGTGATCATGTGCTCAGATAACCTTAATACGAAGAAAAAGAAGCATCGAATAAAAAGTGGTTTAAAGTCACTTCCAAGAAAACAGCAGAGTGAATGTGACCTATGAAAACATGCGTATAGCTCTTGAATACCAGAGTCATCACTTGGATGAAGACGGAGATGTTGCATTAGCAGCATCGATTGAATGAAAAAGTAACACAGAAAAATCCATGAAAAATTGGAACTGTATACCTTCCTTCCACACGCGATCTGGTAAATATGGTCCAATTTTCGGCCGTGTATTGGTACATATTTACGGTACATGGAGCAGTTGGTACGCTGCTATAGTAAACCCATACTGGGTCACAGCTGTCAACAAACTGTAAGAGAATGTAAGAGAACATTTCAAAACATCATTATTTTTACGCTGAAAGGGCTGGAAGCATCTGGAAAGCAAGAAACTTTTAAACGACAAGATGCTTGTGGCGAATGAAGTTTACGGGTATTTGTACAAAAATATTGCAACATATAGGCGTCAAGGAAAGGCGCAAAAATTTTGGCACCTCAGTTTCCACAGATGCGATTTCAGAAAGACAAAAATAAGGCTTCAGATACTTCATATCGAAAATGGCAAACAATTAGGGTCTTGTCAGTTTATCCACGAGCGGAATAATTATGCAAGTGTACTAAATGTGACCGCTTTGACGAAGGCGCATCTAAGCCTAAAAATGTGGCAAAAGTTTTCTTCAAACACAAACTTGTGCAATGCAGGTTTTCTTTAGATGTTTTAATAATATATTCTTCACATTCCGTTTTCGTATTTACATTTTTTTTGTGGAATGTGTTCTGTCGTATGTTACTTATTGTGCGATGTTATAAGCAGCTTGTTTAGTGCTTATTCCGAGGTTGCAATGTCGCTACCGAACTTTTTGAGACGGCGATTTCTGCAGCACTGATTGTGGGCTAGTCTAGCACAGTCCTCCTAGTCCCAACTTAAGCCAGTAATCGGTCGGGAGTCGAATCATGAGCTAAAGCACACAAGTGTATCGATGGGAGCGGATCACACTATGAGAAACTATTGGATGGATGTCCAAGGACCGCGCGCGGCTATGCTATCGCTTTATCATGTTTAACCAGTGATTGAATATCTACTTTTAGGGGATACTTTTGAATTCCAGTAATGCATTTGGAATATTCTCACGTGCTGGTGAAATTACCGTGGACCGACTACCGGACTGATGTAGCACTGAAATAATCTCTTTTGGGGCTGTCATGAACAAACCAAGAACCGAACAAGTCGGTGGCAGCGAAAGCACCAGGCGTGCCCGTCGGTCGTCGATGAACACAACCACCGCATTTCTCGGCCTTGCTCAGCTTAAAGACGGCAGATATCTTTAAAGATGAGGCTTGAATATCCAAATGCGATAATCTCGCCCAACATAATGTGATCTCATCCCGCGTCACAAAGTGATAAAGCCTCGTGCTTGTTGTTTTAAGAGTAAACAAACATCTCAACAGTTCGAATTAGTGTTTTGTTAATTTTTGCTGCAATATATAATGAATGTATGCATTATCGTGTATTTTTCCATTGCTGTGTATTGTTTCTGTGTTTGTATAGGCTAAGTTCTTGTGTTGTGCACCTAGTGATGACACGTTTCCTACATGTGAAATGCAAACCATTGTGTTCTAGAGAGAGAGAGAGACATAAGAAGGAAGAGGGAAGTTAGGGATGTTATCGAAAAGGGTGTTCTTGTTGCCTACCCTTCACTAGGAAAGAGGGATGATGGGATATAGAAGGGAAAGAGAGAATGGGTGAGGGGCACAGACACAATGGGACCCTGAAGCCAGTCGCTCTCAGGAAGCAAAACAGCGTCTTGTAGGCCTTGAGGGCAATCGATTGCTGTAGCCACGGTCGCAGGATCTTAGCGATAACTTTGTTAAAGGGCTGGAATCGTAGCGGTACAGGGTATAACGCAGCGTATGTCTTATTGTGTTCTTACGCATCCCAGGATATTATCCTGTGATAAATCGCGAGTATCGTGACGGTCCAGGGTGCAACGCAGCGTATGTCTTATTGTGTTCTAACGCATACAGAATCTGAATAATGCGAACGGCAGCCCCGCCTTCAACATTCTGTATTAGTCTTTAGTCTCTCTCTTCGCAGAAACTGGCTTATGAGAAGTAATTTGTTTTCATTTGTCTCATAGAGATGGCACCTGGGAAGTCTAAAGCAGTAAGAAATAAACTTTAGCTGACATCCACCTGAAAAGTGTTAAATATAATAACGAATGTATTTTCACTGGGTGTTATGAATGCGCGAGTTTTGGTGATATTTATGTCATTCAATGTGTATTTACGAAGCAAAGCGTGCAAAGGAGGCATGTTTACTGATTCCTGCGGATGGCACTAAAGTGTAGGCACAGTGGAAACACTTCAGAAGCGACAAAATATCTTTGCAATATCATGCAACTGATGTTCTAAAGTTCCTCGGAAGAACCAAGGTAATCATTGTTTTCGTAAGTAGATAAAACACGCCTATTGCTTTCATTCAGTACTGTTCTATTCTCACGGTCCGCTCTTATTATGACATATCGGGCTAAAAACGTGGTTGCTCGAGCCATAAGGCCTATGGGCCTAGTGGGATTATTATGCAAACTTGGACAGTGTTATTACACAGTACTGCTCTGCGCATGTAGTACAACCTATCAAGAAAGAAGAAGATTTACCTTAGCAATACTCAGCTTCTTCCCCACTACCGCAATTGACCATTGGGCTCCAATGAGCAGGGTGATGATAGTCAAGTAAACGTCTCTCCTGTTCGCCATGGAGTCTGTGCAGAAACACGCTGTCACTATCTGTATAAAGGAACGTTATATTTATACTGAACGCTCCGTATAGAAGAGATTAAAGACTAAAGTATGCTTATAGCGTTCGACATTTGCAAACTCAGAAATGTCATAGCGTTTTTTTATTGCTGCCTGAAAACAGATGTAACTTTTCCAAGAGAAATCCTCAGTCTAACCTTTTTGTAACTTGAACTGCAGCGAGAGCTGGAATGCTCTTAAAGGCTGATGCCCGTGTTAAGATATAGCAAGTATTTAAAGAGTTTGGGGGGGTTTGGGCTCACACCAGGTGTGCAACAGGCGCGTATACTCGGTATCAAAAGTTTATGGGGCAAGCAGGTCGCAAAAAAACGAATTCTCCTAAAGCCATCAGTCGATGTAACTTGAAACCAAACTAAAAGCTTCACTTTGGTGCGAGAAGAAGGCTGACTGCCTCCCATTTTCATGACATGCGGGAACGCTAAGCGCGAATATGAACTACCTCCTACTAACGTGCCGGCAAACTTTCGACAGCGGATATACATCCCCCAAGCGTGCCACCGTGCCTCACGAACCGTCATTCACGGCAGCTCATCTACCTTAAAGTAAGGCAGGCGCCAGTCGTGATATGCGCTTGGAGGACGGTGGAAATGTAGGGCTGGGGCTGGATTTGCAGGCATATCCACGTTTTCCAAAGAGGCGTGCTGTGTGGCGGTGTTGGGTCGGAACAAGTTTTCTTGAAACTTCAAAGGCCTATACACTCCTCCTGTGGAAACACAGCCCTCTGGCCACTTGACTATATTGTTGCGTTGTTGTGTATCCGACGCCTGCGACAAAAGAACAGAGAAGTTCCCGGCAGAGCAGCTGATCTAACCGATTCTTATGGGTTGTTGGCAACTCTGTACAGACAGCAGAGTTGACCTGGAAGCTCAGTAAGGCTGAAGCTAGACCCGAAAAACTATAAAAGTCTTCTTCTTCTAACTTTAATCTTCTAACATCCAAACATCGAAAACGTCGGACAGAAGTTATGAAATTCTAAATCTTCTTCTCTAGAGATTATACCTTGAAAATATGTAAAAAAATGTTCCGCAAGGTTTAACCGCAAATATATCTAACGGTTGAGCGATATTACTTTCGCAGTGGCCCGGGCTAATTTTGGAGGTGGTCATCGTGTCGGGCAAGCTTAATTATGGTTGGATATCGCTTTCGGTCCACATCGGCCGAGGCCAGAATTCGGGGGTGGCGTGGCCAAGTTTTTCGGAACGACCCCGACCAAACTCAGAGGTCGCGATCGTGTCGGGAACGATCGGTTACGGTTGGACATCGATTTTGGTACAAATCGGCCGAGGTGAAATTTCGGGTATAGCCTGGGCGAAATCTCGGAAATGACCCTGGCCAAGTTTTGAGGTCGTCGTCGTGTCTGGTGCGCTCAGTTATGGTTGGACATCGACTTTGATCCTAATCGGCCAACGTCAAATTTCGGAGACGGGCTTGTGAAAATTTTGGAAATGGAGCGGGACAAATTTAGGGGTTGCCATCGTCGTGTCGGACGCACTCATCTATGGTTGGTCATTGATTTTGGTCCAAATCAGGCAATGCCAATCTGTCAGTTTCTCAAAGTCAGTCTGCTGCTATATGTGCTTTTCAAAGTTAAACCAAGGTCAAATCAGGCACTGAAGCATGATCGATATTTGCGTTCAGTAGAGCAGCCGCTCTAAAAAAGAAAACGCATAAGCTCGGTATAGAATTTTGCGCCTTTTGGGATTAACTCAATCCATATCTGTTAGAATGCAGCTGATACAGCACCTACCTCTTTTCAACTTCCACTGTGCTTACCTTGACCTCCCCAGAGCGTCGGCATCGTGATTTACCCCCTCATCACCCCTGCTCCCTCCAAGCACCTCTGGCCTTTAACTGGGATAATGGAGTCAACGCTGCGAGTTCCCCTATTCTGCCATTTTCAAACCTCACCCTCTCTCCGCTACCAGCGGATAAACCATAACGTGTTTCCGGGACCCGCCGCAGTGGCTCAGTTGTTAGAGAGCTCGGCTACTGAGCCGGAGTAGCCCAGTGTGGACCCGACCGCGCTGGGCGCATTTCGATGGAGGCAAAACTAAAAAACTCACCCGTGTGCTATGCAGTGTCAGTGCACGATGGAGGTCCCCACATGGTCGAAATTATTTCGGAGCCTTCCACTACGGCACCTCTTTGTCTTTCGTCTTTGACTCCCACCTTCATTCCTTCTCTCACGTTGCGGCTCAAGTGTCTACCCAGAAGTGAGACAGTAACCGCGTCTTCAATTTTGAAGCGAAAGCTTTACAACCGGACCTCGAGCTTCGATCGCCGGGTGCCTACTTTTTACCTTCAGC
Source organism: Amblyomma mixtum (assembly GCF_055824585.1). Classification (NCBI taxonomy): domain Eukaryota; kingdom Metazoa; phylum Arthropoda; class Arachnida; order Ixodida; family Ixodidae; genus Amblyomma; species Amblyomma mixtum. Next base: position 30,693,452 of record NC_143019.1, on the reverse strand, counting down.
TGAGTCAGAGGTCAAACCATGAAAAAGAGAAAGAGAAATTAAATCAATACCCATGACTTGGAGTCGTACCCGCGACTGCGCGCACAGACCTCCTTTAAGGGCGTCTCAGCGAGACCGGTAGGCCACCGCCATTGGAGAGCGTCGTCTTCATCAACTTCCATCTGCTCCGTCCCGCGGCACTGCCTGCTCACCGTCGTCTTCTACGTAGCACAAATCTGTGCTTTCGCTCCGATTCGAATGTAGTAAACATTCTCTGTAGTTCTTCTGGTAACCAGTCATTCTTCCGTGGAACGTTACCGCTAACGCGCGAGAAGAAAGCGGGAGAGAGGTAGTTGCTTGCGAGGGTAGACGGTGCGCTAAGCATATTCAAGTTCGGTCTATCATCCATGTGCGCAAAGTGGGCTTCCGGCATGAGTACCCCGTCGTAGATCATAGCATGAAGGGTGTGGGACGGATGTAAGCACGCAATGTCGACGCGCGTCGCTGGCAGTGTTCGAATTCTAGGTCTAATGAGGAGTCATGGGCTGTAGAAGAGTGCACCAAGAGGGCGGCGTCCGGTGCACTCGTCTAGTCCGGTACACTCTTCTACGACGATCAATGCTGCCATAGTCTCACAGAACGACGGCATTAAAACTTTCTATGTAAGGTACTCACAGCACGTGTAGCACCTGCAAAGCAAATTTGAGTGCTAGCTCCGGCTGGAAGCAGTGTCGATCGGGATTCACGCCTACGACATCTTGCTGGATGTTGACCGTACTTTTAGATCTTCAGATTTAGAGGTATAGGGTGCTTCCAAGCAGTTAGTCTCCTATCAGCATGCCGAGCGGTGTTGTTCTCGTGCTCCATTGGCCACACATTTGCGGACTATAGATTACCAGCTATATACATTGGTTGAGCATGACGCTCCCGCTCGGGTTCATCCAATGCACTCTAGGGGCGACCTATTATTATCCAAATACTCATCTAAATGATGCAGCCAATTTCAGCGCAAGCTACGCTTTGCTGTTTGGTAAGTGTGCTTTTCAGAGCTTGCGCACTTCCGACTACATCCCACTTTTCCAGCACGGACATCTGCATTGGTCAGTGAATGAGGCCATTCCACCTGGTTGTTGAGTGGGGTTTGCCCAGCCACGCTAGAAATCAGGCCATGGAGGCTGTAGACTGGGCGATGGCGCATCCTCCAGTACTGTCCAGACGCCCTCCCTTCAATCCTTGCTGCTACACTAGTATTTCGCTCTTTAATACCTTCGGCGAGCTATGGGTAGCACCTGTTTCTCCATTGCATATCGCCCGCTCTGGATTCTGCACTTTTATTCCTCGTTATTTATTTTTAACAGCAGTGTCAGTGCACGTGGAATACCATATGTTTTCTCTCTCCTCTTTTGTTCACTCCCTCTTTCGTTTAGGGCGTGGTTAAGAGTGTCGCCCGGAAAGTCAGATATTACTGCGCCCCTTCCTTTCCTCAAAGTTAATTAACTCCTCCTCACCTCTTGTCATCATGCCTCTCAGTTGTGCGGATGTTAGTTTTCTTTTTTCAAAGATACATGACGATGTCGAGAAACAAGTCCATATCTGGTTTTGCTTTGAAAACCTGATGTCTCGGGTGCTGCAAGGTAAATTGAAATTGAAAAACGGCTGGCACGCATTTGGATTGTAATTAGGTTAAATGGTGGAAACGTTTCTTGCAGTGAAGAAAAGATACCGGATGATGGTCTTTGCAGAACCAGTGACGGAGAAATTGTGAAATACCTTCACGAGCAAAATCTGAGCGCACCGCTGCTGGAAGTTTAGTACTCAGCATTTCAGCAGTATGCCCTGTGCATACATTTGAAGCTACTCCAGGGTATTCACCTGACATGCAAGTACGTATGGAATCGACAATTTAATTAATTCGTTTTGTTTTCCAGCATTATTCAAAAGTGTTTTCAATGGGCTTTCAGTAACAAAGGAGCTGGCGGCATACCAAGGACTTCTGCTGATTACTCATATTTTCGATGCATATTTAGTGCTATGCTTGCCACCGATTCCCATTAAAAGTCAAGATCCTTGTGAATGAGGGTAGCTCTGTTCGCTCTCTTGAAGGCATCGAGAAGGTTCAGTCCAGTCGAAAGGGCCGTTCGTTTCATCGTGATTTACTGCAAGCGGCCGCTTCAACGAGCATTGCTGCCTTTAAAACACCACAGAATCAAGGCCGTGATTGCCGTTGGCTATTTACTAATAACTCAAAATGCTGCCGCAAGTGAACGTTGAGTTGATAGTTTTTCTCATCAGGTAAGCTTGTGCCGTCAAGTGGCAATTTTGTAGCGTTTTCTTATGCCCGAGGGTGAGTGTCCATACAACTCTTGTACTTTCATATTGATGCAGTAAGAACAAAAAGCGCAATGTGATGCAAATTTTTTCGCATGTATCTTTGCGTGAAGATTATTGTTGGGTTGCAAGTGATGCTTACAGCGCAATCGGAGTAAAATACGCAACGTAAGCACCCCACGAAACGCCTTAGCCTCGGGAGGTGGTGCGTTCAGCTCCTTCTATCGGCCGGCTGCCCACAGGTTTATTGAAAAAGTTGCTAGCTCATTTCGCGGCCGCGTGGTCGGCTTTCAAGGGTGAATGGCGTGGGATATAGGTGCCTTCGAACTGGTAGTACTGCAGTCGTTCATGGAATGAGCACACTCCGTTCGCTTACGAGATCTGAGAATTGATTAACGACTTACTTGAAGCAAGAATTCGAAACACTTGAAGCGGCAGTCAATGATGTTGAGTGCTCTATAAATATTAACCCAAAAATATACAGCTCGCTTTTCGCTGAATCTCTACAGTAGAGTAGACCAGCGCTTTGGTTTAAAGACAGCTGGCTTTTGTCGACCTGAGCTCAATCGCTGTATCACTAATGGTCGGCAATGGAATTTTTTTACAATTATATTGCTCTTCAGTATTGTGTGAGGCAAAGTATAAGCCGGTTTAGCGAAGATCTGAGCGGCTGTGCAGGTCGCAGTCAGTTCTGTATGATGGGTGAACTCAACATTGACCTTTAAAGATAGAACTTTCTATTAGTAACGAGAACTTTAAGCACTCGACTGGTGCTTTAATTGATGCGGCTATCAATATTTTTCCGCACGCTGAAATATTTCGCAATAATTTATATCATCATGCTTTGTTCACGTGAACACTTTTGTTTAGAACAGCACGAATCTGCTTCTTTTATCGTGCAACGAAGGTGTCCTGCCTTTTCTTTGTTAATTAAGCGCTTTACCACAAGCCAGTAATAGGGTATCTGGAGCGGCTAAATTTGACAAAATCAAAATTACCGATAGATATCACTTTTACTCTCGTGTGCAAAACTAGAAAAGGCTATGATTTTAGCCCCTGCTTTCAAGAGTTGCTTTAAGAAATCATTTCTGGAAGTCTGTACACCTACATGGGACCGCTGTATATCTTCACTTACTCATGTGAGTTAAGGGCACTTGAAGATTAAGTCAGCAATAGGCCAAAAGGAATGCTTCAATCACAAAAGTGTAAATATTTTCACGCCAGTCTCTTGGTATCAAAAAAGAATCCTGCAAAGTAGTGGAAAATTGTAGTTCTCTTAGAAGGATGTGTACAATTAGGAACAAGCGCCGCGGTGGCTCAGCGATTATGGTGCTGTGCTGCTGACCCGAAAAACGCGGCTTCAATTCCGGCCATGGCGGTAAAATTTCTATAGAGCGAAATTCTCGAGATCCGTGTACTGTGCTACGTCAGTGCACGTTAATGAACCCCAGCTGGTCGAAATTTCCGGAGCCCTCCACTACGGCATCCCTCATAGCCTGGGTCGTTTCGAGGCGTTAACCCCACATAAACCTTAAAACCTGTTCGCGGTTTACTGAAGTTCATCGCGTCTTCGCTCCCTGTCAAACCTCACCAATCTAAGGGACCAAGACAGCATGCATTAGCAAAGCTAAGACCTGGACTACTGTTATGATGGTCTACGGAGCACAATTCAAGTGCAGCTTTCCTGGACATCACTTTTAATTGTGGGGGAATTGTGGAATACTTTAGGCACTGTTGTGAACATATTGCTAGCAATTGTCTAACTTTGCGATGCGCAGCAAAAGTAGTGCTTTCGAAATTTGTCCGCCCTCGCACCGAGTTTTCAGTTTTAAGCTTTAAAATCAGTCAGGTCGAGAGCAGCAGTGGTTTAATTCTTCGGCGATGACAGATACCGCTTGCGGCTATTCCCGATACACAGTATTAAAGTCCTCTGTAAGCGCTAGTGTGAACAACAAAGAGATTTTTCTGGAAGCCTTTCGTTCTCGTTCTGACTCCTTGACGGCCGTCACCACGTCGTTATGTCTGGTAAAGAGGCTGGATATGCTAGTGACCTGTTTTTGCGAGGGCACTCAAACAGGCGAGAAGAAGAACCAAGCTTTAAGTAGGTGTTTTTTTTCTTGGATCGCCCCTTGAGCACAAACTCGCACTGTATTGTATTCGTCAGGGAACAGTCGCTGCAACTATGACTATACATCCGATTCTCTGCCGTTATAAATTCTCAGTAGTTCCGGGACCTGCAAGATTCCGCGGCTACACTCGTGAAGTCCCCGAAGGGTGGCTCGAACTTTTGGACTGCGTGGCCGCTTCCAACAAATGGAAGAACACCATCGAGCTTCACCACGTCTTCTTTGCCTTTTAACGCTGTCCAAAAGTCTGTAACTTAAAATAGGAGCTCCAGCTTATGACCTGCAACGCAGTCAAGCTGGAACAGCTGAAAATACCCACCAATGTTGTAGGCAAGGATTGGGCTTAATCACTCCTGCAATCACGCATCCAAAATCCTAATGAGTCTGAAAAAGCTACACAGAAGAAGTGCAACGTGTCTTACAGTGCATTAATAGCCATCCTTGTGCTGTGCGACTCATGCCAATTACTCGTGAAAATAACTTTTAAACAAAAATAAAAAGAACAAATATCTCAGCCTTTCAATCACCTATGGAAGCAATCTTATATTCAAAAAAACGAAAAGAGGGAGGGCGAGACAAAAGAAACTTTTCTGGGCCTTGACATTCTGCTTAACTTCCCTTATACTGAAAAGTAAGAGCGGCAAAGCTGTCGCGTTGTCAGCTTGTTCGTCAACCGCAGTGTCGCGCGTTGTCAATCCGTCGCTCCTGTGATCCGTCACTTAAGCTAATGATTTATATTCCCGACTAAACCAGCAGCGTCGCCGAGGGCTCAGGCTCAGTGCTGTGCTTGACGGCGAAGGAGAGCGATGCGCTGGACGTAGCGTACTGGATTTCTGGCACGTTCTCCGGAGGACAGCTCTGAAGAAATTACCTCGTCGCTGCAGGCCGCGAGGTATGAATTGTTTGGGTTTGGTGGCGGTAAGACAAAGGTAATCAACGGAGAGGCCAAGTTTTGAACGTGGTAGGCCAGCTCTTCCGGGCGGTCGATGAGCATGTCGCTGGCTGCCACGAGGACAAGGTGAGTTGGCTCAAGCAGGCGGCGTAAAAACAGAGCTTGAAGCCGCGCAGCGTGGCTGGCGACGTATGACTCCCCCATGTGACGCCGTATTCACTACAAAGTTTATGAGGGGCGAAGGGCGTCTATGTCCTCGCCTTTAAGTAGCTCCAGGAGGTGGCAGCGTCCCGACGTCATGGTTCTCTCAAGCACCTTGACCATGAGGCGATGATTCGGGCTGTCTGTGGGCTTGAATGTTCCTGGTAGCTGGGAACAATGGGACTGTGTGCGGTGAAGTCGCTACAGTAGCGCGCGGTCTCCTGGGTGATGCGGCGAAGGCCGAACTGCGCCTTTACCTGGAGGAACCAATCTAGCGGTTTCTGGTTCTTGAAGGGTGAGAGGCAAAGCCATAATGAGGAGACGTCCTGTGGGTGCGACTGCGGCTCTGTGAACGGCTTTATGGGGTCGGTCATGAAACTAATCCTAGACCAGAAACTGCGAGCTCAAAGCGCTGGCGTGAAGAGAAATGAATATCAGTCACGTTAAGAACTGAACAGCAGAGCCATGGCATAACGTGCATTGTCCGACATCGACGTTATTAATGCGCTGGCCTTAGAACGCTTTTATGCAAACGCAAACCCACCAGCTGGAGAACGCGTGTTGGTGGCTAGCCACGGAGACAACTGAAATAAAACTTCACATAATTATGACGTAGAGCAGGATTCGAACCCACTGTGATGCGGGTACTTTAGACCATTCACTTAGGCCATCAAATTTAGATCATCTTCAGTTTGTTTACACGTGCTTTAGACCATTCTGCCATCGGCGCAGCCTTTGCCCGGTGTGTTATACTTTTTTGCCCTATATTTATACGTCACAAAGAGGTGAAAAAGAAACAAAAGAGAAGAAGGCCGGACCAGTAACGCTTTGACTGGCTTGAAGTCCAGTCAAGATCAATAAAGAAGGCGCTTAACGCTCCAAATTAATAACAAATAACACGTGGAAGGTAAAAGCGGAGTTCTAAAGAAACAAAAAAAATTACAGACCGTTTACCACTGTGTAACACGAGATTCAGCGACAGATGTAAAGTTATTTATGTTTTACGATGTGATGAGGTAAAAAAGTTTAGTGCTACTTGGTATCTGTACGGTTTTAGAGCGCTCTTTTTACTTTTCCACAAGCACTCGCTTTACGACTAACCCTCCTGCCCAGTCCGCCACTCTACAGGCGTGGCGTTACCGAAGACCCACTCGTCGGGCAGTGCGTTTTGCAACAGGTGCCGCAAATTGATCGTGCTACATTCTTCTGTTCTCGCCATCATCTCGCTCCTCCATCCACAGTAACCACACTCTTGATGGTTCCGCTGGTAGCCACCCTACGGTTTCGCTTTCTTACGTTCCAGTAATACCCTGTTCATGCCACTGTAACCCCTCCTTCTTTCAGAGTAACAACTCTCTGAGTGGCTCGGATGGCAACGCGCCAACAGGATACGCCGACGACTACTGCTACTGCGTGGCGAAACACCAAAACGGGCTCGATCCCTGACCGATGAGGGCAGGTTCGATTCCCATAACCATCCTCCGGATACGAATTCCTCCACTTATGTCTTACCGTCCTCCGTCCGCTGTAGTCACCCACCCAGTGGTTCCTATGCCAAAGTACCCACCGGTTACGCCGACGGCTGCTACGTACGACGACGACGCAAAACACAGAAACGGACGTTTTACAGCTGTTGCTGTAAAAACAAAGGAAGAAACTATCTCGAATTCCACGACTGCAAGAAAATGAACTCCTGGCAAGCTGAGTCGATGAAGGAGGATTCCTGCGGGTATCAGCTGAAACTTTACCAATCAGCTTCCAAGTTGTCCAAGCAGCGGAAAAAAAGTGCCAATGCGCCACAAATGCAGGGCCACTCATCAAAAAAATAATGCCTTCACCATGTCCCCAGGTTACACACCAACAAGGAAGGTGGAAGGCATAATGCAGGTAAGATCAAAGTCAAGCTTACTGGCTTCTTCGAAGCACTACCAGCTTCTAACAACGGAGAACAGTTCTGATAATTGTGTGAGTGGCTACGTATGCTTATTGTTCGTCGCTATCAGTTTTCGACGTGTTATCAAAATTTTTTTTATAAAGCAACTCGCATGCTTGAAAGTACTTCGCAATAAGCAGGACAATCTAATCACGGGCACCGTACAAAAAGTAAACGCGCCAGTGGATCCTTGTTGTCAGCCTTTAATAACCTCTGCCCTGAACATGACGACAAAGGTGGCAGCAGACTGTGAGGCCGTTCTAGTCCCACAGCCTCATAGCAGCAGCGTAGGTTTTGCGTCTCTAATCAGTAAGACCCTGTGGTTTCCGTACACAGTACCACACAAATTTTCAGTGAAACTTGGGGATCACTACACATTCGCACAAAACATCGCTTGTCTCTTCAAGGACGAAGAAATGTTGGTGTGGCATGGCAGGTCTCGCTATTTTAACGACGTAATCCGAAGCCTGGCGTTTCTATAAACAATTAGAAGTGCTGCTTTGTCTCAATTTTGTTTCCACCATAACTCTTGCTCTGGAGGCCATTCAGTATGATGGCGCTGTTTTCCGGATTTTAAGTCAAGCGGTACATAACTTGTAGATCAAGACTCAAAAGAAAACATTCGACAGAAGTCTGTCTGGTTGGGAAATTTAATGTTAGGAGAAGGTAAGTGACGCCAACCAAGTAAAATACAGGAAAAACACGACGTTTCGGGACCGGCTCGGCCCCTTCTTCACGGTGTGACTACGGGCGAGCGCAGCTTGGCTTTTTAAGCCCCTGTGTGGAGGACCTGCGGGTCAATGGCCGCAGCCCATGGACGTAGGATGAGGGGAGAGTCCCCAGGGAACGATTAACATTCTCTCGTGTTTGCTGTATGTGCCACGACTCGAGTAGAAGCCTCCTGCGTGGGTTAGCTTCCGTTTCCAATACAATGGTGCTGTCGAAGTCAATTGGGTGGTCACACCCTTCACAGTGTTCGGCCACGGCGCTGCGTTGACGATTCATGTGACGGACGTCCGCTTTGTGTTGGTTCATCCTTTCCGCGAAGTTCTTCGTTTCCCCTATGTACGACGCCGGGCAGACGGAACACGGAATTTTGTACACGACGCCCTGGGCCTTTTCTCTGGGCTGCCGGTTTTTTGGGCGGGGGAGAAGGCGACCGATAGTGCTGGTCGGTTTGTGCGTTGTCAGCACCCCTTCTTTTCCGAGAATGCGACCGAGCGTCTCGCTCACGCCTCTCACGTAGGGGATGCAAACACGTTTCCGCTTCTGGCATGCGTCTGAGGAAATAATAGACCGGATTTTGTTTTGCCTTTCTTGCTTCCTGATAATGCGCCGGATGAATGAGCTTGGGTAGCCGTTCTTTTGGAGGTCAGAAATGACTCGGTTCTTCTCCTTCCTTTTATCTTCACTTGAGGAACATATGGAGTCGGCTCTCTTCAGTAATGACGTCACGACAGATGCTTTGTGCGGGATGGGATGGTTCGAATCGAAATGTAGGTACCGTCCTGTGTGGGTTGGCTTCCTGTGCACCGAGGACTGCAGGCCTTTGTCGTGCCTTGTAAGTAGGACATCCAGAAAAGGCAGGCTGCCCTGCTGTTCATGTTCAACAGTAAATTGTATGGCCGGTTCAACTGAATTTAGATGACTCTGGAGGTTTTCTATCTCTGAGGTTTTCACCACACAAAAGCAGTCGTCTACATAACGGAGGAATAACTTTGGCTTGGGATTAAAGGAGGAGAGGGCCCGGCTTTCGACGTCTTCCATGGTTAGGTTAGCCACTGTGACTGAAATTGATGCCCCCATAGCAGTTCCGGTTGTTTGCTTGTAAAATTCTCCGTTGTAGGTGAAAAAGGTACTGCGCAGACAGAGGTCGAGAAGGCGACATACCTCATCGACGTTGAGTGGAGTTCTCTCGTGCAGCGTTTGGTCGTTTTCGAGTGCGCGGCGAGCGACGGACACAGCAAGGGGAACCGGTACGCAGGTAAATAGCGACACCACGTCAAATGAGACTAGGCTTTCGTCTTCCTCCACGGTAAGGTTCGAGACAAGTTGGACGAAATGCCGCGAATTCTGTACATGCGTGGGTGTTCTGCCGGCGAGCGGCGCCAGTACCTTGTGCAGGTAGTCAGAGAGACGTCGCAGAGGAGACAGGGTGAAGTCTACAATTGGCCGAAGGGGGACGCCAGGTTTGTGAGTTTTAGGTAGCCCGTAAAAACCTGGAGCTGAGCCGTTTCTGGAGATGAGGCGGAGGTAAAGCCATTTGAAATCAGGATGCCGCTTGAACATCTCTGCCAGGGTTTTGTTGAGTGTTGCCTGAGTGTTTGAAGTCGGATCCTTGCGAACCTTCTCATACGCCCCACTGCTCAAAAGGGCTGACGCCTTCTCCTCGTAGTCGCGTCGGTCCATCACCACTGTAGAGTTGCCCTTGTCTGCCGGGAGTATGACGATGTCGGTGTCGTCCCTGAGATCGTGTCGTCAAGGCATGGATTCGTTTCGCTGGGATGTATAAATCCATAATTCAAACGCTCCTGTAATATCAGTATCCCATACCTTTGTTAAAGGCTTCCTTCGTGAAGTACTGTTGTGACCTGCCGGCTACAGCACAAAATAACTTTAAAAAACATTGATTCTGCCTATTTGCTACGTACTGTAGAAGGACAAGAAAATGAACTACGGCCGAATAGAGCTTAAGTTTGAGAGAAATGCTTGCCTTCACGGAAGCCACTTTCTATAGGTGTGGAGTGTCTGATACGCCCCTTGGCGGAGTCTTTCAGGCATCCGCAATTAACTTTCGAGCCTATGACATCAGCGAACACTGCTATCCATCGCTCAGCGGTCGTACCTTCCACGACACAGGTACAGAAAACTTCCCAGAATCAAAACTGAAGTATGTTATTTTAAGCTCAGCATAGATCCAAGCTTGTTCTACTAAATGTTCGTCCCACTGCGAAGTTGCAAGAATGCTCAGAGGGCAGGTGGGGTGATGAAGATTGCAGCCTAATCAATGAAATAGTATACAAAGTCTGGTGCTGTAATCAATACTAAATTGAATTTTCTGTTTGTGAAATTTTATTGCACTCAATAATAGCAGTAAACAGACGCATCTCTTAGTCTTCAATATGAAATCCAGCATAGCAGGCTGTAACATGATGTTGCAAATGATTGATTCTTATTTAAACGCAGTGAGAAAGTTCATTATCATAAACAACGCCATGAACAGCGATCTGTGTGATGTGTTGCAGGCTGCCCAAATTTTCCCGGATGGATATTATTCTTTAGTATTGTGTGACATGCAGGGTTATAGACACGATCTTTTCGAAGCTCAAATCTTCCTTCTTGCTTCACAATTTCTTTAATTTCCTTCACGCATTCTGGATCGTCATCCTGAGGGTTAAAAATCTTCGCCCTTAGTTCGTACACAACGTATGGCTCTTGATTTGCTGAAAATAGTAGAGTTCTACGTAATATAAACATTCACATGGTGCACCATAAATGCCATTCAGCAATTCAGGAACAAAATCAACATTTGATAGCTTGCAAGTAGCGACAATCGCGTGTCCAGTTGTCGCACGCCGCTATTATTATTGAACTATTGCAATTAAGGCAGTACTATTATTACCTTTGAATATGACGCCAGTGTAATTATTCTACTGACATATATGTAGGTAATAAGAGTTTGGCTGAAATTTGGTCCTCCTGCATTCATATAAAATTAAGAAACAAAGATGAGAACTGGTAGCAGATGCAGTCCCAGTGGATGATAACAGAATGCCCTTTAGGGTAGCAGATTTGATTCTCATAGAGGGTAAACGTGTTAGGGGAGGGGAAATTCAAATGGACGCTTTGGGATTAGGAAGCCGCATCTTGCACAGCCAGGGAGTAATTGGATGGATTTGGAAGCGGTGTTTGTCCTGTAGCGGACGAAGTTATGCTGAATATGATGCAGTCTACGGTAGACAGTAGTTTATACCAAGGCGAATCATTCAGCTCATTTCATATTTGATGTTCAGGAAATAAGGAACCTTCCAGTCTCTTTTGCGAAAGGCCAATTTACAGCATAAAATGTTTCTCTTTTTACAGCGAATCCTCCTATGCGCAGCCATATTGTCCGGCTAGTTCTGCCGTAACTTAATTCCTTGCAGGATTAGAGAGTGGCAGCTTGCTATGCTTGCGCTCCGGAGTACACAAACAAAGTGCTGTGAAATATTTTATAAAGCTGGAAACCTGCATACCATCAAAACAAATTAGTGTGCGGTACACAACAGCGGCTGCATTAGCCTCCTAGATATGCGTGTTAAACAGCTAGTTCTGGACGCATCCACTGTTTGCCTTGCTGGTTTTTACTTTGCGCAGCAGTTGAGTGTCGCTACCAGCGAAATATGCCGTACTACGTTGTAATGGTGAATCTATTAAATGTGTGTTTTCTTTGCGGATCATAAATACCTGTTTTAAGGCAGCAGTTACTTTGCGGCTGCATAAACGGCACCTTTGGACTGAACAGCTGCACATTTTATTTAGTGTGGCCGAAATGTTTCTTAGCAAATTGACTGCCAAATTCTATCAGGGAGCACCAAAATTGTGAAAGTCCGACTCTTACGTACAACTATTTCCGCAGAAGGTGACAGAAATCAAGGCGCACCGACGGTCCTTACTTTCGTATCTTATTTCTTCTACGGTGTGATCACTCGTGCCTGCATAAATAAACAGAAAATTAAATATTTTGCAAGGATAAGAGGAAACCGCGCACTCTCCGTCTCATTTCCAAACAGTCGTTCAAAACGTTAGTAACGTCGAACTCAGAAAACGCAGCTTCAAGTTTTGTTCTGAATCCCGTCACTTTAATCCATTCAGTAGAAATGGGTCAAAATAATCTAGCGCGCTTAATTCTTTGTAACTATAAGCGCACAGCCAGCATCACTTGAATGTAATTAGGTTGAAATGTGCATAACCTAGGGGCTTGCAGAAGAGTCTTCTGCCGCTGTCTCTTACAAATAGCTTCATCCTCCTATACTACCACTGTAATTCATTATCACCAAGTTACGTTAGTCTCGCCGTTACCGCCCTCACAAAGTGGCTGTTCCGGCACGCGAAGCTACCTATTTTCATAAGTCTTTTATTCCCAAGACATAACTTGAGGGTAACAACCTTACTGCATTGAGAGTAAGCGTAAACAACATAATTGCCTTTCATTCTGTTCTATTCACCGAAAGTGAGTTCGCTGGTTTTGTATAACCTGCTATGTTGTAATTATTTTGTATTATACACCAGTTTATGTAATACTTCTGCTCTGATAGCATATGCAATCAAGTAATGGGGATATTTTTTACTTATGATTTTGAGAAAAACTAGAAAGCTTCGGGAGATTCTGCGCGAACGAATTGTTTATCATGGCTGGAACTTCCTTGTCATTCTAAAATATTACCTATAAAATGCTTCTAGCGGTCCCATGAAGGTTTTTCGAAATCGCCGGGACACCTTTGCTGTGTTCCAAGCAAAAAACTGCAGTGTGACGGCAAAAATGTCGAACGGCAGCCCTTCAAGATTGACACTGAAGTTTGGAAGCAGCAGAAACAAGACGTTTGCATTGGCTGCAGCGATGCTATGCAGCAGTGCAACAATCCCGGTGTGTACATTCTGGACATCAATAATGATCGCAAGAGGGTATTTTCCGTCGGGAACGGGGAGATGCGGTGTTAGTGCAAAGTAGGAGGCGCCTTGGAAGAACCTGAAATCACAGCCTCTCCCGAAAAATCGGAGCGAGTCATTGACGAGTCCAGAATCAGTTATTAGGAACTTGATGTGGAGTGTATCTCGCAAGCAGTCAGTGAGATGCGAATGGTCGGGCAAAAAATCAAAGCCAAAATTGAGGTCATCGATGCAGGTGTAGAAAATGGTGGGAGTAACACTGATATAACGGTCGAATAGTGATGCGAGCGGTACATACTCCGCCGACAGCAGGTGTGCCATCATAGACGACAAGCACTGTGGGCGTTGGAGCAGCGAGTACTTTGCGGGTCAGAGCTAGCTACAGGTATCTGTGCACCGGTGTCAGTGACTGCGCGCATAGGAACATTACCGACTCGAAGCAATAAAGGATCTTTGGTCATTTTTGTAGCGTCTTCTCCGCGAGCTGCATCAGCTAGTTTTCTGCATTGCAGTGGCCGTACGGGGAGAAGCAGTCTAAACACGAGGCGACTGCACTGAAAAGAAGAGGCGGCCTTGCCGGCATGGCAAGCAAAAAAAGTCATCGAGGATTGAGGAAGGAAGTATGAGGCGGTTATAGCTGTGATTTGGGCTAAAAGCGGCCCTGCAGGTCAAGACTCAATGGTGAAGAGAGAGGATAGTAAGTCGCCGCGGGGGAGGGGCGACGGCCTTGACGAAGGCAATGTCTGGGAATGGACCTAATGCGTGAGCACAGAAAGCAGATGTCTTTGTCGTGAGCTGTGCACCATTGTTCTGTGCAAGAAAGCCCATCCTTCATTAAGGTCTGTAAGTTCAAATTCCGACCTTTCTTTGAGCGCCAGATGTGCGCTGGCTGAGCTCGCATCTCTGTTACAAAATTATATGAGGCGATGTTTTATACGCACGTTTGGCCCCAAGTTTGCCTATGAGCATCCCCAGAACCCCCAAGAAGATGTCTAGAGACATTTTATGCAACTATACTTTTGAAACTAAGCACCTCTGCTCTTTGTGATAAGATGAATCTTTATAATGTTTGGCCATGATCAAAGCCACCGGCACGCAGCTTTATAACGTCGGCTCAGACGCGGGACAGAATCATATTCATCTCCAATAATCGTAGTTAAACGTTGTTGTAGATTTCAGGGGGTAGTTTCCAAGACTTATCGCGAAACTTCTGAACCTCGAAAACAGCTTCGCCGAGAGTAGGGGTGATGCTGTTTTTGTACGACCGCCGAATAGTTTTGTTGACATCACCGCCATCGTGTTTAATTATTTGTGTAGAAGTGAACGCAGTAGAGTTCGCTGCATCATCTCAGTACTGCATCAGGCTACTCGTGCATTCTTCGTCGTTGTCAGCGCCATGCGAAAATATTTTACGTGTGTCACAATGAATCATCTCTTGATCAATACTGACATCTATCACAATATTGAGTCCAGAAAACAAGCATTTTAACTTGCGTATGAGGCTAAGAATTGAGCACAAAAACTGCAATGAACTTGCCGTTCTGTAGCTCCCAGACTTTCATTGCTGTAGGTGGCTTACCGCTGCGGCCAGGTACGAACACTCCTCTGTAGTTCTTGCTTACCCTCACCAAAGTTTTGTTGCTGTAAACATTAAGAGAAATCAGTGGAAATAGTTCATAACGTCGATTGCAGTGAGTATTTAATATCAGCTGGACGCATTTAAAACAGCCCGTTTAAAAATGGTGGCCGTTCTTACGGCAGCTGCCAAATCCTTATCATCCTGCCTCGCTAATACTGCCTGCAGGAGATTAGACGTACCATGGTCGCACAGCTTACAATTGAACCATTATCTATAAAATGCAAACGGGTGGTGTCATGTTAGCAGGTAGTTTATCACTCCATCTAAAACTAAGTTTGCGATCGCCAACCAAGCACCGCTCCATTGCTCCACCTTTATACCTCGATTCTCATCATATACTGCTCACCAATCGTTGAACGTTTTAACTCGACCCTATCTAAAATTCAATTTTCATTATCAATCTTTTTAAGAGAATTGGACCGCCCGCATCAAAGTGCTTTTGAAAACCCGCCATTATTACCAAGAACCTACACTTATCACACATTATTTTATTCATAGCCACATCAATTATCGCATTGCCACATGGGTGCTCACGTATCATTCCCACCTATCGCATATCTAGTACCTACAGACTAGCGGTTAGAATCATAACATATAGCTCAACGATCAAATTTGTTACGGTATTGTGCCCCTTCTTTATACATGCTATTTTTCTAGTTGATATTTGGGTTATTGAGGCATTTTGTATGCATTGCTGCTGAAAAATGAGTTTTCTCATCGTCCGATAGCTTCAATTTTCATTTTCCTGTGCATTCGTGATAAGAGGGCCTATTACAGTATTCACTTCTTTCTTCATTCAGTGATAATAAACTCTACTTCAAAGGTAAGAGGCGAAAACTAAATGTGTTGTTTTTGTGTGAAGGTTGTGCGGACACGAGCATGCTGATAGGTACGAGCTGAGGCCTACGATTCCGGTTACGGTAAGTAATCATTTTATTATAAAAGGAAGGCCCGAAGGAATAAAACATCGAAAGCATGCGACCGTCAGACACAAGTCACCGAAGTTAAAAAATTAGAAAGAAAACCCGCGTTCTATCGACAGAAATAAGTACAAAATATGCTTTTGACGAAATATGTTTGCCCTACTAAACAGAAATTCGTGTATAAAGTTTAACTGTTTCCAGCCGAAAGGAGATACCGTGGAAACATAGTGCATAAAAAGCTGGCCGCAGCATTAGCAACGTATTCTACTACCTGACTTCACATACTTACTGAGGAAGTCACATTACTCTTGGTCAATGCGTTCGAGTGATATAACCCAAATATAGGTGCACATTAAATAGAGCTTTTCATAACCATGGCAATAAAAGACCTTTATACTAATTAGATGCTATAGTACGGGTTCCTGCAGTATGAAAAGGAAAAAAGTCTCAGCATTAAACTGTTGATTACTCAATAAGTATTTGTGACAAACACAATTTTATAGTTTTTTAACTAGTCTGTTTCTTGCTGTCTAATATTTAAAAGTCCTGTTCAAGTTTTCTAGAGAAATAACAGAAAATTAGTCATTTAGATCCATAGCACCTAAATTCAATTCCTCACGGTTTCGCATTGTCCAAGTCTGCGCCTAGGTCCGCACAAGCGCATCCTATCATAACCAAACGCAGGAAGCAGGAGCGAACCATAGGGGTTGAGGGGACCGTGTCCAAAATTCTCGGACAGAAGTTTTGAAGGTTGGAAAATTGTGAGAAGCTCTTATGGAAATATATTTTCTTATATGTAGTAAAATCTTTCTTTTGAAGTGTTTGCATCGACCGAAACGAACAGTTATTATTGCAATAGGAAATCAATGCAGAACACTTTTGACGATAGCAAACACGCTAGCAGGAAAAAAATTACAAGGCTCCTGTCGACTGAGCTGCGGCTAAATTATTGTTATAGTTAATCTTCTGTTATACAAATAAATTGCTTTCATATGCGGTTTTCCGGCTCAAAAATTCTCTTGTACAGAATTGTTGGGTTGGGAGAACCAAGTCCTCGCAGGCATGGATGATCAAGAAGGTAAGAAATCATAGGACATGCTAAAGGGACTCCACGTATTATTATTATAGCCGTATGGATTTTCCGTTGAAATTTCCAAGGACACGGTCCGTTTCCCGCGGTTGCAGCCCTGTTTCAGAAAAACCGGTCGCGTTCATATCCACCGTCGATGCTACTGATGCAGTGAGAAATAATAGTGAGCACTGATGTCACATGACGAATGGTTTCCTTCGTTCAGAGCACTCAAAATATTGACAATTCACCATAGCATGGTGTATAAGTTGGTTCTTTCTAGAACATGAATCGGTTCTTTTCGCTTCCAAGAAGACGGTCGAGTAAATGTGACGGCTTAAACCATCCACGCCACTCTTGGGCAGAACTATCACTAGCGTCACCAAAGCAAGCAGATAAAGATGTCGCAGTAGGATCACCGGCTCAATGAAGTGGCAACAAAACACACAGAGAAATTCAGAAGAAAGTGAAGCTATACCTTCCTTCGAAGTGCGATCGCGTAAATAGTGTCGAGTTTACGCTCGTATGGTGGTAGATATTCACGGTGCATTGAAGAGTCACTGCGCTGCTGTGGTAAACCCATACTGGGACGCAGGTGTTAACAAACTGTAAATGAAAGCAAGATGATGTTTTAGGAGACATTTATTTCAACGCTTAAAGGGGTAATCTTTTTTTTTCTCTTAGAGGGTTTTCACACCGATCTAGACAGCATTAACGCTTGCTAAAGCGCCAGACTAATGAGCCTTGTTTGCTTACCCTGAACATTATCAACTATGGATACGCAAATCAAAACGATGCGCAGAATCAAGCGACATCGCCTCGATTAGGAAATGAATGCACCACAAACTATGCAACTTACATGCAAGGCAGATGCAAAACATTAAAAGGAATTTTTTAGTGCACATTCGATGAACAGGTACAGAGGGCAGCACTGCCAGAGATCCAAGTCCTCATAGGGCCTCAAAATTTTAGAGGGCCAGCCAAGCAGTCAAGCACTTTGAAAAATTCGAGATCAATGCACCGCAACCTATAGGATCCCAGAGCAAGAACAGTAACTTGAAATGTGTGTGCATGCGCGCATATGCGTATGCGTTTGTATCCGTGTTTGTCCCTGCGTACGCAAGCAAGAGACAGACAGATCTGTGCACTCCTTAGCGCATCAAATTCCGGAAGAAAATAAAAAAATCTCACTTTATTTCGGTAATTACGGCAAATGCGGATAAGTGCGCTACCATGATGTGTTTCGGGGCTGTGCCACTCTGCTAGATTCAGGTGTTTGTTGGTGCATGTGTTCTTTCATGCAACAATGAAAGGAGTGCGTGGAAACACCTGCCATATTGCACCTGCCTTGTGCTAAATGCCCACCGTGTGGCTTGCTTGCAGAGTTGTTGCCGGTGGGCAGTTGAGCAGTGACGCAGTGGCGCAAGGCAGGTGCGACGGCAAGTATTGCCATTGGTAGGACTTGGGTTTCTTTGTTTGGGTGTCGACGCCGAGCACCTCTCAAGAATGAATGGGCTAACACCTGACATGGTGGGCAGTGCACCATGCGGTGCGCAGGTGAGTAGCCTGCCACAAAGCCGGCTTCAGACAAATAGACAGGCATAAAAAACGACAAACACACAACGCCCAATGGCAGGGAATGGCCACTATAAGTCCTAGAGCACTAAAAGAGCAATGCTCGGTTACGGCAGAGTAACGTCGCATTAGGCCAAAGCCATACGGGATAGGTGTGAAGGTGGGAAGAGAATTTTAAAAAGTCATAAAAAGGAGTTAAGAACAGTTTTTCTCATCATCATCAGCCTGACTATGTGCACTGAAGGGCAAAGGAATCTCCCATGTCACTCATATTAACGCTGTCCTTAGCGAGTGGCTGCCAACGCATCGCCGCATACTTTTGAATCTCATCCGCCCACCTAACTTTCTGCCGCCTCCTGCTACACAAGCCATCTATTATAATCTACCCCATCGCCGTTAAGGACCAGCAGTTATCTTGCCTTCGCATTACATGCCCTGCCCTAGCCCATTTCTTCCTTTTGATTTCGTCTAGGATGTCATTAGCAAAGGTTGCCGGTGTAACGAATTTCTATGGTGCATTTTTGGAAGTCACAGTTCCACCGTAGGACCGATCTCACAGAGGAAGCGTTATCTCTCAGAACTCGCGGCTGGCTACGACCGCAAGATGTGTTACAGGTCACACAGGCCCATTGATGCGCCACAGTGCGGGAACTTGTGAATAGTTGGCAGATGTTTGTCACGCAGCGATCAGAGCTGCCCCTGCTAGAATCCAGTGAACGGATACTTCCTTCGGCCGAGCAAGACAACGAGGGAGGGGGCAAAACGGATATATCTGAGCGCGTGTTCGCTGGCCAAGAGCTTAGGATGGTCATAAAAGGTCTGAAACTGATCTAAAGATTGGGACCGTGGCGGGTCGAGTGATTTGTCAAGGTGTAACAACACCAGCCTCCCAGATAACTGGCGAAATTACGGAGTCCATATTGACAGTCTAATAGACTAAACCAGTCAACTCAGAGCTGAGAGTTACGGAAAGGCACTAGCTTAGAACTCCAACCCTCACAAAAATCGCCGACGATTTGGGACAATGTTGAATACAACGCTTTAGCCAGCGCACGATGCTTAAAATGTATACATGCTATTATCTTAGCAAAATTTGAGAATACATTTCGCATGAAATACATCACGGCCAGAACAGTTTAATGGGCAGTATTTTTATTGTAACAGTATTAGAGGGCCCCTTCTCGAGAAAAGCTGGCATGAGTCTGTCGCTCCTTGTCACGCAAAATTAAGTAGCCCACCATCCAGTGGGGTCATATGGCAACCTGCCCACAGTGTTGTCGATTATCTGCCCAACATGGTAGGTGGCAATGAAATTAGGTGATGTAATTTCAATGAACATAACATTCCACAGAACAGCCTGTGCAAAAATGAGCCTTACAAGAGCTCGGGAAGAAAATGAATCTCACAGGCCCCACCTGCTGCTGCGTTTAAACAGCCAACAGCCGGAGTTGGGGCGCATCAGTGAATTGCTAAATCACCGAGCCAGTAGTCGTATGAGGATTCCAGACGATATATATATTCATGAAAGCCAGAAAATACTTGTGTGGTAGTGATCACTAAACCTATCGCTGTGTACTTTGAAGGCAGGTTAAGCATCACCCAAATTTTTTAGCACTGTGTACACGAGTTACATGACTACAAAGTACTTCAGTTCAACCTAGGCCTCTGCGTATTCAACTAATATCCTTTCGCTTTTTTTGTAATTACACCTGTCTTGGAAAGGGGTGTTTGACTTCACCTTGGGCAAACGAAAAGACCTTGTGCCATGGCGCCATTTGGCCGCAGAGGCCTTTACGCAATAAAATGCACTGCCATCATCATCAGTTACACTTGTCTTTTGATATTCTTTTACCAGCAACTTTTGTACTGTATTACGCAACAACTTATTTCAGGCTCGTGCGGCTAGAACTCAAAACGATTACTTTCCTAGCCATAACGCAGCAAAGCTTCAGTTCTGTATTACATACATACATACATACATACATACATACATACATACATACATACATACATACATACATACATACATACATACATACATACATACATACATACATACATACATACATACATACATACATACATACATACATACATACATACATACATACATACATACATACATACATACATACATACATACATACATACATACATACATACATACATACATACATGCATGCATGCATGCATGCATGCATGCATACATACATACATACATACATACATACATACATACATACATACATACAGGAATTTTATTGCAAGATATATATACAGTAATTAGTGAGTAATTAATCCCATTCATAAAATTTACTCATTCTTATTCGATTCCCCTCAGCACATTGCAACAGCTCGCTTTCGCTCTTTTTCCGGGCTTCAAAATGTTCAACAGCGGGATAATAGTGGCGCGCTATGGATATAGAGACTAGATTACAAAGCATTTTGTTACACGACAACTGTTTTCATAAACTATAAGTAACCTGCACATGGTAGGCAACAAGGAGACAGAAAGCTTTATCTTGCGTCCAAATGTTGGGGTAGCTGATCTCACTTGTTGGATTTAGACCCATGTAGACTCAAACAGCGCCGTATGTGCACAAGGGTGTTGCTAGCAGCCTTTTGATTTCACTATTTATTGGATTTCCCCGGAACGCACCACGAAAACACTTCACTTTATAAGAGCGATCTCGCATCTCCGCCGAGTTGCATGGAGTGCCTGGCAAAATGCATGAAGACTGTTAAGCGTAGCACATTGCTTAAAAATCAGACGCGCGTTTTCCTTCTATCTGTCTACAGTGGGAAAGACCATTTCTTGCGTTGAGCAAAAAGGTCAATTCATAGCATTGCTGCTAAACGCAAAGAAAAATAACCAATGCACAGTCATGAATTCCGGGATCAAAATTTACTTCGTTTGCATATTATAGTCTTCTCATTTTTTGCACACCAATCCTTTTTTTTCCCTCTCTGAATGCCCATCCTTTCCTTCGAGTAAAATGTCAGTGAGCGCAGTGCGCCGCATAAAATACGCCCGTTTTTTTTTTTTTCAATAGAGAGCTTTCCCGCGAAAGCAGTCATGAACTGTCGTTGCCATTTAACTAGCCTGGTAATACGGATAAATAGCGAAATTCAGAGAGGTCCCTCCAACATGTATCAGCGTATCTAGGATTCCTACATGGCGTGATGGATTTCAGCGGCTCGTCACGATGTTGAAGAATGGAATTTCGTCCACAGCGACTGCTTTTTAATCATAACAAAAGGCATAACAAGGTCGAGTCACGTGCGCTGCAAGTGCACATTAAAGAACGCTAAGCATTATAAATTATTACGAATCCATCCACTATGACGTCACCTTCCTCCTCTCTCCTTTCCCTCAGTGCGCTAAAGGATCAAGGTTTCCTCTCAGGGCTCATACATCGACAGTTACTCTGCCTTTCATTTCGCCGTAACCATGCCGCCTCCTACAGAAAAGCTGTTCAGATATGCTTTTTTAAGTTTCGGCTAGGACTGGCTTCCCATGGTTCTTTTGGTACAGATTGATGAGGAGACGGGTAGCTTGACGTGCCGTAAGGAAATCAAACGGGACCACACCGCAGCTCAGAGCGTTCATTAGCCAGGTTCTGAGAACGAAAAGTTCTATTTAGCGTACGTTAACGTTAACCAAGTGTTGCCTAATCAATGTTCTTGCCGGCCTAATTATCTTTCCTTGTTAACCTTCAAGCTGTCAGGCTTCTGTGAAGGCTCTACTGCTTTCTTTTCAAGCAGTAGGGTTGCGCTAGGGTGGATGGTAATGATTATGACGGCCTTATTGTGTTTTTTTTTGTTATGCAGCCGTATTTGATTTGTATCTGTGCTTTTATTTCTTGCCAATGCTTTTTAAGAGCAAACACCATTTCTGCAGTCCTACCTGTATTCACTCTCAGTAAATCTATATCTTTTTCTGTATCTGTTGTATGTAGCTCAAGATAATTTTGTGCTACTGAGATAGCTAACGCCCACCCATCCTTAATTACGACGTTCAGATTTTAGTCTTTTCATTTCGCTCTTCAGAAACTGCTTTCTCAATCCCGGTTTCTGTACAATTGCAGTGAAGCAGAAATTAGCTGCCAGATAAAGGCAGTGATGTGGACCCCATTGCTCAACCACATTGTTCATGTTGCTCTTTGATCACAGGCATAAGTAAAAGAGCAATGCGATGAGCGAAACAAAATTCCATATGGTGCGTTACTATTATTTTGAAAGAACAAAAGCAATCCGGGCCGGAGGAAGAAGCGTGCGCGTCATTACTGCGTGGTGTATGTTACACCATGCACCATATGAAGCTGTTCTTTACTTCGCCTGAGATAAGCGCCTCTATAATGCAGTGCACGCTTTAAATCGCACTGTCCCGCAGTGCTTCGATTCTCTTTTAATTTCTTACTCAGAGCTTTTGGTCAGGAATTCTGATAAAACTGATAAATTGTTTCATATGTATACCTACAATGAAGCACAGCGTTAATTTACAATTTTGAGAGTTCCGCTGGCGCCAGTCGCTGGCTTGTAGGCCAGCCTGGTTGTCCCCTGAGCGTGTTAGGAGAGTGATAATTATTTATAAAAGAAGGTGGAGAGGAAAGCCAAAAGTGTAAGTATCTGCCCGTTTACAGTAGACTATGCAAGACACTTAAGGTGACATATAGTGGGTGACGATGACGAAAGAAGAAATTATGTAAAAAAAAAGCACTTTTGGACACTGTGCCCGGGAAACACATTATACACTGCATTCACTGAAAATGAACAGTATTGAATTAGAATTCCTTTATGTAGCTGCTTGGAAGAATCAGAATTGTGCCACAGCGAACATCTGGTTCGCATATACACAATTTACTGAGGCGAATGGCTTGCTGCAACATGATGGTAATCGGAAAGAAAAACTTTGAATGTAAAAAAAAATAGGGTAGCCAGAGGGCTACCCGCCCAGACGGCGCCCGAAAGGTCTTGGCTCTCGGCTGCGCCTTTGGCCAGTCGTACATGGTGGTAAAGCCTGAAGTTCCTTACAGCGGTATTTAAACCATTCATCTTTGTGTTTCTGAAATGAAGTGTCTGCGCCTTTGCCTTTTACCTTTGTCCCTTTCGTGACTGCTCGTTATTGGCCTCTTCAATTTTCCTTTCCCATGCAATTCCAAAGGGAAAGACTAATAAAGGGCAAGTGCAAGAATTGTGATTCCTGGATGTCTTGTATGCCACCGCGGTTCTTGAGTGGTTATGCCGCCCGGCTGCTGATCTGGAGAACGCAAGTTCGATCCCGGCCGCGGCGGTCACATCTCGATGGAGGCGAAATTTTAGATGCCCCGGAACTGTGCGATGTCAGGGCACGTTAAAAAACCCAAGATGGTTCAAATTTCTGGAGCCCTTCACTACGAAGTCCCTCATAGCCTGAGTCGCTTTGGGACATTAAAACACCATAAATCAAGCCGTGTTAGACGTTGGGTGTAGAATAAACAAGTCGTAAGGCGATAATCAGGAAGTGGCCTAGGGCAATTTTCGATGTTCAGAATGTAAATTTTAACCCCTACGAAAGCAATGCGTTCATTGAGAATGCAGTTTAAGGAATAGAAAACTTACGTTCTTCGAACAAACATCAGATTATGGATTACAGGAGATTCGATGGCTCGAAGTTCTGCGACAATTCGGTAGCTCTGCCATGGTATCTACACATACGGTCGTGCGAACTTTGAGCTGCGTCACATAGACGCAACAATCTGTCATGTACACTTGGTCTAGCCTGTGCGTGAAGCGCTGCTCATTATTTTTTTTACACCTGGCCAGCCATTCATCTGCACTGCACTTTGCTGCGTTGCGGACATCGATCTTTACTTACCTCCTTAGCTGCGTTGCGGACATCGATCTTTACTTACCTCCTGTTTGGTAAGACATAGGTTTTTTGTGCGCTTTATAAAGAGAATGGTTCTGCATTCATGTCGAGAAGAGGAAACGATGACTTAGGAACCTA
Source organism: Amblyomma mixtum (assembly GCF_055824585.1). Taxonomy (NCBI): domain Eukaryota; kingdom Metazoa; phylum Arthropoda; class Arachnida; order Ixodida; family Ixodidae; genus Amblyomma; species Amblyomma mixtum. Next base: position 30,669,149 of record NC_143019.1, on the reverse strand, counting down.
GTGCGTCTGCAGAAAACTCGGGCTACGGAATGGTCTCCAAACCGTCACTGTGCCCGCAAAAAGGAAGTTTGTATTCGCTAATTGCGACGATCTTAAATCCTCTGTTGTCCTTGGTGCGCTTCCCATTGATTTAACACCGAAACAGCATCGACAAATCTCTTTCAAGAAAATCTAATCTAACTTATGCTTTCAAGCGGTGATTACGGGCTCCGATAATCAGTGCCGAAGAATTTCCACAGCTGATACTATAGATACAAGCTTTGAGGTAGTTCGCCGCTCCTTAAGCCATGCCAGATACCGTGTACCATGGCACTTCTTGACATAAATGTCTTTGCACCACTTGAAAACTTGACTGTGCTAGACAACAAATAGCGTGACATAGCGGAGGCGGCGGCAGCTGCTGCCTCGCGCTGACACTTCCTACACTCTGACTCCAGCCCGGCCCTCCTAGTACGAAACCCTGTTCCGGAACTTTAAGGAGCGCCCTCAAAGTGTTGAAAGTGGTGCCGCTGTCGGCGCTGCGAGATCATCGACCGAAATGTGTGTTCCGCAGCTCCAAAGGCCGCTGCGGCCAGGAAGCCGAAAAATTCCGATGAAATCCTGTGAGCATAACCGCACATGCTAACATCCAGACTATTTTTAACGAAACGTTATCGCTAGATATTGTGCTTTAAGCCCGAAACACGCCTAGAACTTGCTCTAGACAAAAGGTTTGCCCTCTGTGCCAGTGAAACCACCGTGAAGAGATGACCGAGTGGCTCAGCACTGAAATAAACGCTTCATTGAATTGACCGGCGCCCCCAAAGTAGAAAGAATTCAACTGGGCGGCGCCCAAAGCAACGGACGTGCTCTGAGGTCGCCGCCACCCTTGGCTCCTCAAACTAAACCTGGCAAAGATCTTTCTGGACGAGGCGGGAATAGGCAACTGATACGATCTCATCCAACGTAGAAGCAGTTGCACGTGCTTGTGATCATTCGAGACAAATCGGGGCTCATTTCACATCTCGAAGTGATGAAGAGGCATGCAGCGGCTTTACAGAAAAAAGCATCACAAAGCTTTGCATCGCTCTTTCAGTAACGCTTGCTGCGCAGTTTTGATTCATTTCTGTAGGAAAGGTAAATTTCTGCATTTATGCACATTGTTTCTTTCATTTCTTTATGCAAAGTTTTTGCACTGTGTTTCGAGAGATGGTCTATTTCCTACGCGTAAAATTCACACCATTGGGACCTAAAGCAAAAAGAGTGTGAATACCTGAACAAGGTCAACGCTTTCGTGAGGCTATCTAAACCTTTTAGCCTATCCCTTCGCAGCAAAGGCCCTAAACTTTATTTATTTGATTTCTATTATTTGATAAAACTATCGTAAGAAAAATTTTCTACTATATTTAATAAAACTTAGATGTCTTCCCCGGAAGTGTTAAATAATGTAAACGACGTATTTTCATAGGAGAGTTACGAATACTTGTTTTTTTCTGAAATCTATTTGTTTCAAGGTGTATTTATATAGCAAAATATGAAAATCCAGCAAATTTATACCCTACAGTCGGGTGGCAGCTAAGTGTAGGCGTAAAGAGGACGCTACAGGACGGTTATATTGCCTTCGAAAAATCAAGAAACTCATGCGAAGAAGTGCCTTTGTAGATAAAAAAAAATGTCATTCCTTTCTTAAGCAGATATAATTAGACCTATAATTCCATTCGATTCTATTCCAGTCTCACGGTCCGCTGCTATCAATGGCAGATCCGAGTGACACGATACCCGGAGCAGTGTCCCCAGGCAGTAGGGCGAATATGAAGGAAATGCGAGTTCGCACAGAGTTCATACATTGCGTTAGTTTGCTTATCTACAGCCGATATACATGAAACATCACCTCAACGATGTCCGGATTATCTTACTGCGTGCCATCTTCAGAGATGGACTGTTTAGCTCCCATCAGCAGGACAATGATGAACAAGTAAGTGGCTCCTGTTTTCCCCATGGAATCCGTGCAAAATGAGCTGTCATTTAGTATTCCTAGAGGAACGCAATATTTATACTGAAACCTGCGTTCAACCAGTTTAAATACCAAAAGAAGCGAATCTGTGTCGAACATATGTGAAGACAGAATTGCCATATAATGTTTTACTTATTTGTTGTCTAAACTACCAGGTTGCTCCTCATATATATGCCCCGCAAAAACATAATTATAGCGTAACCTTTTGGCAAGGCGAAATGCACAAGCGGCTGGAGTGCCGTAAAATGCTGAGGAACTTCTGAGTGTTCGGTAACAATGCGAAGGGTTTCGGGGGCAAAGGCGTTCGCCAGCTGTGCGATGAGCATATGCACTCGGCATCAAGAGTTTACCACGCGAGTGAGTCGCAAAAAATATGGCGGACGATTTGGCCTGGTTAGGCCAAACTCGAATTAGGTGCGCTGAAACTTCGGTTTTCACTACAGAGTCGGATCGAAGCTCGCTTTCAATGTCAGACAGGCCTAAAAAAAAGTTTTCAAATTATATTTAAGGTCTGCCTTACGGGTATGACGTCACAGTGTTAATGGGTGAACGCCCATAAATACAGACTTGGTCATTCTCTACTTTACATTCATAGATCACTTCATTTAAGAGAGGGAACACCAGCCTTCACTTCAGTGGGGGAAGACCACAACTACCTTTAGTTTTCTTGATGTGCATGCAGGCTGGAGGAAAATATCCATTTCCAGCGACCATAGTGCCCGGTAATGTTTTGACGCCTTTTGAGCCTTTAGTTCCCGGTAATTTTTTGAGCCTTTAGCCATGAAAGCTCAATACTAGCTCAGATTATTTTAACTTAGAAGGCGCGAAGACTCTTCGTCAAAAGTGTTCAACAACCTCACTAGTATTTTCGCTCCTGGAGCTAATGCGTTGGAATTTTTTTGTTGCTACATCTCTTTTCGTATTCGCGTTTCATTTGTTTCTGATATATCCATTTTTTTTAATTTCACAAATGCATCTGTGTAATCCATTTGGCTTAATCAACGGCCGCGCCACTCAGAAAGCACTTCTGAGTGGCATCTACCTTGTGAATGGCATTGTACCAATATGCCTGAAGCGGAAAGCATTGAAAGCAGTGTCATACCTGCACAAACGTATGATGCTGATATGCGGAGTTTCTAGGATCTTAAATAAAGTGTTCTAGAAACGACATGAGGTAGGTGGTACTGAATTATACTTCAGTGCTACCTACTTCGTGTCTCTCTGGGTGCGAGCCTAAAATAGGTAGCTCTAATTTACTATTGCTGAAACTATCAATCACCAACTAGCCTCGAAAAGTGTATCTTTAAGGAATGTGGAGGCTAGTGACGAAATCGGTTGAACCTAAATTGTGGAGAGCGAGGCGAGTTGCGGGAAGATAAATATAGCTGTAACCTACGTTAATAAACAGGAAGACAACACAGTCTGTCATGGACAATCGGCGAGCAGAGACATCCTAGTCGACACCTGACAAAAAGTGGGCGTGGGCACGGGCTCAGTGCGAAGGAAAGATACTTAATGTAACCGCGTGGTTACCAAGACAAAGCAAGCGTAGGAGGGGTTTCGGAACGGCGGGTGTATGGATGAAAGAAGTTAGGAAGTTTGCGTGTATACGGTGGCTGCAGCTGGCACTGGATAGAGTTAATTGCAGGGATACTGGAAATAACATTATTCGCCAGTAGCCGTAGTCATGCTGATGACAAACTACTGCTGCATGCGCGTGCTTTTCGGACCTTATCAAGCGAAATCAACTGAGACTCTTGAGCAGCAATCAACAGATGAAGAAAATGACTGCTATAGTGACGGCTTACAATAGCTTTAACATGCTGGAGTTCCTGCGTAACAATGTCTTCTTTTAAAGACTTAAGATAACGCGAAAAGTGCGCGATTTCATTTTCTCCTCGGACCAGAACTCACGAGCGTAGTTCTTTTAAAAGGAAAATTTAAAAATCTCAACGTGATACAAAACAGAAAGGTCAGTATATGACATTCCACAAAATTCAGAAGAAAAAATAACCTTTAGGTCCGTATTCCGAAACATAACTGCAAAACTTTTTTTACTTACCCATTTCATGTGGTACTGTCTATCCAGCCAAAGCCCATGCCTGTGTGACATGTGCATTATCTCGTCTTTCTGTTAAGCCCGTCGCCGAATATCGCAATTTTGTTTTACAAAACTCTCTAGCGAAAGAAGTCATGAAGTGTCTTTGCCATTTTGCGCGCGGGCATATGTGCGCGAGAATGTAGCAAAAATATGGAAGAAATATATATGCTAATAGCAGACCGCGGATTATTACAGAGAAAAGCAGTTTGCCACAGGAACGTCACGTAGGGCATCCCCGTCGTCAACATGCAGTGTGGTATCCGTGGGTATTAGTATGGAAGAAGTGATGGGAACACTATGGAGTGCTTTAATGGGCGTATCTAAGACACTTATCTCCCTGCGCTCTGCAACTCTCATTGCCGTTTTCAGACGGAAGGAAGGAAGGAAGGAAGGAAGGAAGGAAGGAAGGAAGGAAGGAAGGAAGGAAGTAAGGAAGGAAGGAAGGAAGGAAGGAAGGAAGGAAGGAAGGAAGGAAGGAAGGAAGGAAGGAAGGAAGGAAGGAAGGAAGGAAGGAAGGAAGGAAGGAAGGAAGGAAGGAAGAGATATGATCGAATCCAAATTAAAGATGCGCGTCGGAGATACCGCGTTCATCAAAGCGGAAAACACCGGCACCTTGGGCAATATGTAGATATGCAAATTAATAATCCGCTACCACCCCATACCGCTGCGATGCCGCCTGTACTCACTATTGTAGAGAGCCCTGCTGAGGCGTTTCTGTCACTATTCAATCACGGATGGGGCGTTCGTTTGGACTAGGTCCACAAGTGCTAACGCGCCACCTTGACGGCCATTAGGTTACCTACTACGCGTTCGTTGATTCTTACGGGCGAGTAGTATTTACCAGTGTTCCTTGGATACCGTACTGAAGGACAAAGCGTATCTGTGAAGGACACAGCGCACAAGTGGCATACTGAGGGCAATCTAGCATTCACTCACGCTATTCAGCAATGCAAGGGGGGCTCTAGTGGCGGTTCCTCATACAGTCATTCACAGATATTCGCGGGATGAGGAGTAGCGGTAAATAATTCATTTCTGCGACGCCTATTTAGACAGGCGCCATTACTTCCAGCAGATGGGGGGGGGGGGGGCGCAATTTTTCGCGCTAATGGATCTCGATGAAACGCTTCTCCAAACATGCAACTTTTCGAACGTAAGAACTTTGTCCTTAGCGGCAAGCAGCTGTTAACGTGCTACATCATCGGCTGCCGAGGCATTATAGAGACTGGTCACGGAATCTGGGCGGAGAGCGCACCCAACCGGAAGACAAGAGCTGCACAAAGCACGCATGGGTTCTAAAGCGCACCGGTGTCCGCATCTTAAGTCCATCGCAGTTGAGCTTCCTGTAAAAGGTCTCTGATGTGAAGTACTACAACAGAGTGTCTTAGAGCAGTCCAAATTTCAACCGAACGTTTTAAAGTTCCGCTGAGGAGCAAAACGTCGAGAGATGGAATCGCTACCTGGGCTCCCGCGTTTCGATATAGCAGACGGCAAGAACATACCTATGCTGTGGTATATCAGCGGTCGAAACTGATCTCCAAACTTTGACTACACGACGATCCCTCCCCATTCCTTGCCTTCTACCTTCCCCCCGTACCCACGGCGCTCAAAGCTTAGGTGCCAACCATTAGTGACGCAGTTACCATGCCTACCCATTGGTTTTAAACAAGGCTTGGTGCGGCTAGGACTGATCGCCCGTAGCCGTCTTTCGGATTCATTCCGACGCAGGTTGCGCTAAATAGCCGTGGGGTGACTGCGCTCTCTCAAAGACACTGTCCTTCAAGGTGGGTTGCTTGGTTTTTAGGTGACTAATTGCTGGCTGGCAGGACGGATGGATGGATGGTTGGGCGGACGGGTTAATGGTCGGACGGGTGGATTGATGGATGGATGGATGGACGATTCAGCACCCGTTTTGAAACGGGCTGGCGGCGGCCACAAGTAAGCCCAAAATTTGACCTTTACACCCTTTACTTAAGCTCAACAATTACTATGATGAAATCAACTCTTTTTTTCCAAATAGCTCCCGCGGCTGGGAACCGCAGCTTCTGGTTAAGCAGCGTCCACTATTGGCAAAAGCAGGACAATTTATGAGTACTTTGAGGAGCATAGTTAAGAGCGCAAATTTTTGTCGGCTATTTACTTCGACTGGACCATGCTAATCCCTATCGCTATTAGGACATCTTAAGGTGCCTTTTCTTTACATAGAGATAGGGAAAAAGGTTTTGCTCATGGGCCTCCTAAGTATTTGAAAGACGCGAATATCGCAGCGGAGCTTCTCAAGGAATCATTGTTTAATAAAGCCACTGACACGCGTCTTTATCACCTCGTTTTTGACGCGAAATGCAGCCAAGTTTATTTTGAATGATTCTAGTCAGGCGCAAATGCTTCTACTAATTTTGACATTGTCGGAGTTTCTTCTGGAACCTTACCTCGAACTTTGTTTGTCGCCTTTGAATCGAGTCTGGCCGAGAACCAATTAATATATCCCTTTATTCGGCGACCGCCAAGCAAGCTTTTTGCTATTTTCGCCGAAGAGTTGTTTTGTTCTTTCTGGGCGCAAGCCATCCGAATAGTTTTTTTTGCTACTATTTCGCTGTCTTCGTGACTACCAGACAACCGTCACCTTCGCGTGACAATGTCAATAAATAACGCCAACAGAAATGTTAGCTCAACAAACGAGCACTTAAATGAAAGCATAAATTTTATTCTCGATGTTCTAAGCAATCACCTTGAATCCGAATCACCTGAATGAGTCAATTTGTACCTTTAAAATGATTTTATTTCTAATTCGAACCATCCTGGTTGAGACATTTAAACTTTACTTTGCATGTATTGTTGAGCTGCAAATCGGAAATTAAGTACGAACTACCATTCGGTGGTTGAACGCCTAAAAAAGCAGTTGGAGTACTCGCTGAAATTAAATTTTTTGGAGTCCTCTTTCTTACGCCTAATGACATCAAGCAAAGTATATAACTATTCCATTTTTATGTGTTTCCAATTAAGTAAGATTCCTAATAATTTCTGAGCTGTTAAAAAAGCTCTGACACGAGCAGGGTCTGGAAACCGGAACTTAGGGTACTGTACTGCTGAGAGAACAGAATCGCGCCATTTCGCATGGCAAAGAACTCACGACCGCTTCACTGGATAAGCCTTTCATTCCGCTAGATGCAGAAACACAGTTTTTTTTCCTTTTTGTTTCACCACCGAAGAAACGGCGTTGCTAGCTCGTCTCATTTGTAGTCTTTAACATTCTATCCAAAGCTGCAATCTCATCCGAATACGAAACTTCAAGTTGTCAGTTTCCAAGTATTGTAGCAATGGTATTCTGAGCATATCACTTTCTCAGCTAATGACAATGCCCGACGCTGTTGCTTTCTCTCCCACTTGTTTCTTGAGCTTTGAGTGTCAAATATGATGATATTAATTCATTAATAATGCAACAGGCGCGAGAAGCCTAGCCATGACCCGCCTACTTGACAACGATAAATGAGTATATATGAGTGACCTGAAGTGTGATTCCAATTTTTAACACGCGGTCGCTGCGTGCTACTCAGTTTTTTCTTGTGTGCGTGAAAGGCACCGGGGGCAGCATGTGATTTCCAGTATCACTGCAGACGTTTCGAAGAACTTTCGGACGCTTTGAAATAGGTTTTTAATAGGTTCCCACTTCGAGTTATTGATCAATTCGCTCTCGCCCTACCATCAGCTTGCCGTCCCGGTAAGCTCAGTTGGTAGAGCGACTACTCCGGTGAAGCGGTGGTCCCGGGTTCGAACTCCGGACCAAGACGAATTTTTCTTTAACTACGAAGTTTCTGAGAAAGCTGTATAGCTTTCCTTTGTCGCCGTATGGCTGCGCTTGGGTGGATGCCAATGAGTAATTACTCCCTAATTACAGGTTTTTAAATCAGTTAAGAAAGAAAACGCGCTCCAGACGTGCAAAATGGGGCGCAACAAGCTGTACTAATTGCTGATCTGAATGAAAAGAAGTAGATGCGTAGTATGCGATATCAAGCCTTGCTTAAGAGGAAAAGCTGTTAGGATATGTAATAAATCTAGCACTTCACAGACAATACAGAAAGGTGATTACACTATTTTGCAATTATATGCTCTGCGTTAGATCCTTAAAAAAAGCATTGAAACATATTAACTTTTTTTTTTTCACTGGCAGCCTCCTGGTGAATGCATGAACAGGAAAAATTACTACCAAAGTTAGGGTTGCCAACGATAATTTCCCGCTAAATGTTGTATACAAGCTCGAAATAATAACGAGTACAAAACGTACAAGCAGTATGACACGCATAAGAATATAGGGGTGCGCGCAAAGTTGTCTGTCAGAAATTGAACTTTAAGTACTTCCTCATTCTAAGACCTGTGTTCAACATCAAACTGCCGCCGCCATAGTTTCAATACTGCGCTTGCAAGTCTTCAAAGGCGGAAGTCCGCAATGACGCGTGTTGCAACCAATCCCAGAGAGCTTGCTATATTTAAACCCCAGTTCAGCGACATTGGCGGCTGGACGAGTCCGATATTCACACCAATAACTATATGTAAAGATGGCGAAGTCGAGGAAAACGCGGCGCATCTTACCTTTATCTTTCTGCATCGTCATCAAAGATTCGCCTACTTATTTCCTAAATATTTGCAAAATATCGGTTATTTCTAGTTTCCGGTACTCACCTTTAGTCCAAAGACTACTCCCACCCATATACGGATGCACGCCTCACAAGAGGCGGCGCAACCAGCAGCAGCAGCTAGCGTGATGAAATGAGATAGATACATAACTACAGTAATCTTTTCTCACAGTTGATTTTACATAGGCTGGGTGGAAATAGCCCAGCAGTTTCGCATTACTTTCCGGACACTTGACCCTACCATTAAAGCGAAGCCCCAGTTCGAGCGCTTGCAAGCTGAAAGCGTGGACGAAGAAGAGCGTTCGCCGACGTGGGTATGTGCCATTATAAAGAGGTGAAGAAGAAGAAGAAGAAGAAGATCAGCGAACGTGCCCTGGGCCGGCTGACACGGGTAGGCAATAAAAATTTTGGCATGCGTCGTGACACCTTACTGTTTCTCTATAAGGCTTATATGAGACCAATTCTGGAATTCGGTTGCGTCTTGTTCTCCGGAAGCGCTAACTACAAGCCGCAGCCCTTAGCCTCACTGCAAAGGCGTGCCCTACGACTATGCCTCGGGCTCCCAAAATTAGCTTCAAATTCTCTCCTTTATCTGGAAGTCCGTAGCCCGATTTATATTCCCGCTTCCAACTACTCACGGTGCTTACTTTCCTCAGATACTTTGAACCGGCTCCCGGTGTTAATATTCCCATTTTTCTATCCCACCCACACCTGTTTTTCTCTACTCATTGGCCACATTATCAGCTTCCGCAAGTTAGGTTCACGCAGAACCTGTTGGCCCCGCTTCCGGTCGATCTGACAAGTAGTTGCTGACAAGCAGATCTGACAGTTGCTGACAAGCGGGCTGTCCCATGCAAAACACATGCCCGCAAGTATCCTAAATGGTATTCTTGCTGAACACTTACAGCATTTTCGTCATCATGCTGTTCTCTCCACTGATGCTTCCGGGAGCTGTGAGAAGGCGGCGATTGGGATATATTCACAGGATCTGGCTTTCAGCTATTCCCTTCGTATCCCTGATTACACTCCTGTATTCTTTGCAGAGTTCTTGGCTCTTGGTTTGGCTGTTCTTAAATTTCCGAGGCATGTAGCACGGGTACTTATCCTTGCAGACTGCCTTTCAGTTTTAGTCTCTCTCCAAACTTCCGGCACCTCTCTATTGATGCGTTCCCTTAGGTTTTTTGTTCCCCGCACAGTAAGGGAGGTAGGCTTAGTCTGGGTACCTGGTCATTTGGGTATCTATTTCAGCAGGGCGGTTGATTTATTGGCAAGGTCAGCTCTCACTGCCCCTGTAATCTATACCGTACTTCACCTCATTTTTATGGCGACCTCCCGTTTCCAGCGGTTCCAGCATATATCAGCCAGCTTGGGTGATCCGTTGCTGAATACCGTGAATTTTAAAAGGTTTAAAGTGGCCATGGAATGTCCGATCGTGTAAGTCAAGGCTGTGTGAAGTGTACATGACGCTTTTGCGATGCAGAATCCCCCACCTCAACTTGTATGCAGATGCGGGTTCGCTACGACAAACCTTTGTAATACATGCGGAGATGTTGAAACACCATTTTCTCCTCTCTTGCCGGCGGTTCGCATTCCAGAGACAACAGTTTTTGGAGGTCCCTCTTTCGAGGTTAGGACTCCCTTTGTCTCTACAAGTACTGCTCTCGTTTGGCGCGAGCGCCACGGGATTCTCGTTAAGCACTATTTGCGACTACCTTCATTATTACATCATTGCAACTGGTCGCTTACCCTGTTAACTCCATATAAAATTCCACCGCATGTCGCCCCGGACGCCTGCGTGTGGACCCGGAGGTGGCTGCCGCGCCATATTCGGCGCAAATAAATGTTCTTCCTCCTCCTCCTCAACCGCATGTCCAAAAAACGTATTTTATTTTATTCCTGGTGTATCTAATTTGTTTATTTATTGAAGAATTTTAAGAATTCATACATATTTTCTAATGTCAATCATTCTACTATTCTATTTAGTTTTTTTTTCCCCGCACATATACCTTCTTGGCAATCACCAACGTACCTTGGCCAATCTCCCCGCGTGGGTATGTGCCATTTTCATGTGGAGAAGAAGAAGAAGGAGATCGGCGGTCGAAAGGACTCAACGACATTCACGCGCCGGCACTAAGAGAATACGCCAAGAAACGAAGGCCATGCACGCCTGGTACAACTGGAGTATGGAATCTCCACCCGCTGAGCTTTCATCCACGCGGAACGTCCATTCCTCGTCGCGCGCCTCCTCCGCGCAGGAAGGAAGCCCCGTCAGGACGACGTCCACCTTCCCCGAAGGCAGTGCCGACGTTACGGAGGCGTCATGGGACTCCTCGGCAGGCAGCGAGCGGCCCGGGCGGTCTTCCCTGCGGTTAATGTCCGCCGTCACGCTGGGCATCTTCGGGTTGGCCGCCACCGTGGTCATCGCCTTCCGTATGCTGGAGGCCGGCTCGCCCGCACTGGTGGGAGACGACCAGACTGCCGGGCTCGACGACGTCAGTAGGGAAGAAGATGTTGTCGTCACCATCGACCTGAAGACCGATCTGCCCCCGCTGCCTCAGCTCAAGTACGGCTTCGAGGACGAGCCCGTGCACCTGGAGGACGTCGTGACGCTCGACCTCGACGCGGATCTGGCGAAAGTGGTACGTACAAAGTAGATAAAGGAATCGTGGGGTCGTATTGTAAGATGTACCAGTTGAGCTGGCCGCCGTGATTACACTCTTAAAGCCTGCCGTCGGGATTGCACGACTTATCATTCGTAGCTTTCATCGCGCTTCATGCCATGATCAGCAACCCCGTACATTATCTCGAGGTGGTAGCTAGCAGCACAGGTTGGTAATGTATGTTGGCGGTGAGTTCACTGGAGCTACATGACCATAAGCGGGCGGAGGGGTCACAAACGAAGCGCGCGAGCAAAGCTTCCCTTGGAGTCCTAGCGCATGGTTTTTACCGTTGGGACAAACTACTGTCGTGACGCTAGTTCTCGCTCTTTAGACCGCAGCCGACGGCACTGACCCTCAGGACGGTGGTGATAGCAGGGTTGCCGCTGGCAACGGCGACCAGACATGGCCGTAGTAGGCCCGACGTCTCTCCCTCAGGCGCATTTCTATGGTTGAAGATGGGTTGAAGAAACTTGCAACGCGCCATGGTTACGAATACTTGCAACGATGCTGCTGCTATACATATATACTATGGCGTCCTACCAATTGGAAGGCGCCTGTTGCATTTGTCTAAGACATTTTAGGGCCTCTCTTGAAAGAACTCTCTTGAATAGTACTCGATATAGCCCCATTGGCAGGAGCACTACTTCTGATGACTTCTTACGGAGCACGTTACCACGTCTTTAAAGAGAATCATAATTGTACCACAACAGACTCAATAAATTAGGCTACCCTGTAGTCAAAACATGTTGCGAGGGCCGTAATGTCCCTCCATATTCAACCCCTTCTATTCTTTCTCTTATCCTTCTCGTGTTTTGCTCACTATTCTACCTCTCTCCCTTTGTCCATCTTGGCTTGGCTTCTATTTTCGCTCCGTTTTCCTCACTCTCTTGTTTCTTCTCTGTTACTTCTTCCTCTTTGTCTCCTTATTCTCTTCGCTTGCCTTCTGTCTTCTTCTCTTCATCATTCTCCTCCTGTACGTTCATCTCGTCGTGTTTTCTCTCTTGGCTTGGCTTGCCTTGCTTACGGATTTATTACAATTACTACTACTGGCATCTGCTACCCGACCACGCCGGGCGGGTACCCAGTAGGGGCTGTCACCTTAAAAGAGGGCAAGTAACTCGCAAGGAGGAATCCTCAAGATGACGTGATTCGTGACGAGACGTATCTATTGTGCCACGCATGCAGCCGGACCCCAAGTGCGGCGAGTTCCGGTTCTCCTTCTGCAGCGAGTCCAAGGGCGGTGCTTACTTCGACCCGGCGATGGACGCCTGCATGCCGGTGACGGGAGGACCGATCTACGTGTGCAACCGCAGCCCGAACCGGTTCACCTCGCTGCACGAGTGTCACCGCGACTGCGTAAAGGCCAGCCGGCCGCACAGGCGTTGCATGGTCACGCCACAATTCTCGCACTGTGAAAAGTGAGTATTAAGTAGCAAGAAGCCCGCGAGGTTTGTGGCAAACGAAGTTATGACTTTTGAACAAACTCACGGATTAACTCAACTTACGAGTAGCACATCTCTCTCAAAAGACAGAGATGAAGTTTCAACAGAGAAATGCCATTCCAAAAGCATTGTATTAACAAATCCTAAGATACAGGCCTTTCCTGAAAATATGCGGCATTTTTTCGATTTTCTTAAATATTCGGAACCTATGGCAAAGAGGTTTCACACATGTAAGATCGCGCCTCGTACACAACCTCGCCGGCTCTCCCCTTTGTACTTCCCGCGTGGTTCGCGCAGTGCAGCGAGCAACAAATGCGGAAGCAATTACCGGCATGGGGAGGACGCCACTTTGGAACGCAGCCGTGACGCCTCGGGCAGAGGGCGCGCGTGCGGCGTGGCCTTGCCGTCCCGAAAGGGGTGGTCTCCCTCCCACCGCGACTGATCAAAGGACGGATCCGCTGACTGATAGCGTTGTAGCCATGCGGGGAGGTAAACAAAGGTCTTCCGGTCGGACGCAGCACGCGAGGGTGGCCGCCCTGAGGCAGTTACGCACGTGCATGCACTTAAAGGGCCACGGACCACCCCAGCTCAGCAGACACTCTCTACCTCTCTTTCAGCGAGCCTCCTCTCCTTCCACTCCCTCCTCGAAATTTTTCTCTCCCGCTCCTCGTCGAGTAGGCTCGGCAAGGCAAAATCACCCCTTCCTTCTCCGGTGTAAGCCGGAGGCGTGGTGTCTGTGGAGTGCGTCACAGGCGACGTCATGGCCCCGCCTTCAATAGAATTCTTTTCTTGGTTTTTGCATTTTCTCCGCACACTGAACGATCGAGAGGCGCGATCGGCTCGACCACCTAGACTTGTTAGCGAGCGCATCCTTTCATACATCTGTTTGTCATTCCCAGTTAACGAGCCACCTTTTCATTTTCTTTTTAGGCCTCCCCACCGTTTCACGAGCGGAGGGGCGGAAGTCGGTTGTGTTCGAAACACACGGCGAAGCGCGGACCCGGCAACCGCCCGTTTGCTTTTCTCCATGCGTGTTTGTGTTCTGTGTGTTTGTGTCTTTTCTCCGCTCCAAAGCATATGTCATTCATTGGAGTCAAGGCGTACGCAAGATGCACGAAAGATAAGCGGTATGTGTGCGGAGCGGTAAAGTGGGCGAGCGAGGGAAAGGCTCTGCTGCACTACTAATTAAAACCTTGTTTTGGGGGGCTCGCATAGAAGAAAAGAAACTGAGAAGGGAGCGCGCACGCAGAGCGTCTCGTGACGGGATCACGGCGGAGGGGGGGGGGGGGGGGGGAGGGGGAGGGGGGGGGGGCGAGCCAACTCCCTCAGTTTTACTGTTTTTTTACTTTTTATGGCTAGGGTTCAAGGCTGTCGCCGCACGCTCCCTCCGCAGTTTTTTTTTTTTTTGTTCCTTCATGCGGGTTTGTAGGCATGAGCCAGAACAGAAGGCGCTGCGGAAAGCGTTGTGCAGACGACGCGACGCCAAGGCTACGCCCAACCTTCTCCCGTCAGTCAGAACGATGCACCAATGGAGTGCCTTTAGCGAAAGTAGCCACCCTTGACGTCAGCGGGGTGCAGAGTAGTGGGCGGGGCCCGTTTTTGAAGGAAGGAAAGAACGAACGGGCTTTGATTTGAATTTTCGCAGCTTTTCGGGGCGCGCATGGCTCTAGTATTTTGCAGAGGTTATCTTCGATGCCTCATCTATGCAGTGGGCTTGTTTTTCAAAAATGTCCGGACCCTGGTCAGTGGCCCTTTAAGACTGGAGAACGTTTTACGAATGTTTTCTTGGTTTGTTTATTTATTTATTCAAGCCCTGGTTTCGAGGCTATGCACAACCCACAGGGCCGTGGCTACTGCGAAATTAAGTAGCGATTGGTTGATCAAAGACTGGGGCGGGTCAAGAAAAATGTCCGCCCCAGCGCCTTTGTTTATGTTAGAAATAAAAACGGAAGGAAAAGCCAGGAATGGCAGTCGCAACGAGGCTCCGTGCTTAGCACGTACGGAAAACTTCTAGGCTCTAACCGAGACCGCCGGTCGATGAGTAAGATTTTCCGAAGTTGTATCTCTGTGTGAGATAAGTGCCCTCCAAGTTACAGTACTTGAACGTCTGTGTGACTTCACGCTTCTGCAACTGAGTTTGCCTTGTATATACTCTGTAAATATAATTTCCCTTTCGTACCTTCTGCTTCTGGACTCCTGTGCTTCAAGACACCACCGAACAACTCACGTTTGGAGGAGGCTGAACTCCCCCGAATAAAAGCAAACGAACCTGAAGAAAGCAAGAGAATTTACTACACACATCGAAATTCTCTTTAGTAAACGTTCCTCATTACCTTGTCCGGCAATTATCGGTTCATTGCACTAAGTCACCTCTTCGGATCGAGTTCAGGCGCCGTATCTCGTGCCCAAACAGTTGCCAAATAAAAAGGGATGTTCTGAACCAGCTAGAAATCTCAATAATATCTGCGTATATGCGTACTTTAGGGAAGTTGGAAGACCTGATTAAGGTTCTGGTTTTTTAAAAGCCACATGCAACATCACTGCAACGCTCCATTTTCAGTTTGACGCCTACACCCCACTGGAGGTTACTCAGCGACGTCTGACTCTCTATCGTGTTAAGGAAAAGATAGCGAGGATTACACCCGTCAAATCGCTTATGCATAGTATCACCGAAATGCCGTAATATTTAACCTCTGTGCACAATTTCTAATATCCTGTACATTTTGCCTGCCTGAGACATCCCGCTTAGGAGATCCATATTGCATTTTCTTGGATTGGCTTCTTTGAACACTCTGCATGCAGGTATATTGACATTTTAGTAGTGCATATGCTGGAAAAGAAAGGTTGCTGCATTTTTTATTGGACAACATCCAGCAAATCTACTGATAGCCACCACTTCACGTATTCACCTTGAGACGTAGCGTCTATATAGAGGGTCGGTAATTAACCTGAAGCCAGACAGCCGAATTCCGGGGCCGAATTAAACGGCGCTGTCATTACTGTTTACAGAGCTTGTGGAGCAGATGTTGTGAAGTTGTGAACAAACACGTTTTTTCTAGTAAAAAAAATCTCTAATTTCGTGTGTGCGGTCGCACTCGTCGCTTGTGGTGCTATTTGTGCATAATTGTTACGTTGCGTAACGAAAAAAAGAAAAAGAACGAGACAGATAAGCAAGCAAACTCGATTTTTTTTACATCCTCTTCGAAATCAAAAAGGAGAAATATTTGTTGTCTGTCAATGAAATGCGAAGGGAAAATTTACCGATGGTCATGAAGCCAAAAGGAGCAGGGAATGGCGGAAAGTCAGATGGGTGGATGATATTAGGAAGTGTGCGAGGATTAGGTGGCCGCGCCTAACACGGGGGCGATGCTAATTAGGGTGATATTGAAAGTGTAATAACTACGACGAGCAGCGACCATGGTCCAACAGAAAAAGCGCTTTATTTTCCAAAGCAACGCGTTCTTATCACCGGTAGCGTGCCGTGCGCAGCTTATCAGCAGCGCAGAATCATCGTCCCGGAGCCGGCTTGCTAGTCGCTCGCGCTATCACAGAGAGGTCATTCTGTGGCTGTAGATGGGCTGATGATGATGATTAATTTCTATATGTTTGCTCAGCCACTAAGTTGCATTGACGGTAAGAGCACCTGGGGTACTTGCTCAAAGGAAGAAGGGCTTCAGTCGACATATGCCAATTTTTTTTCAGTTGTGCGCCTATGTATGGTTCTTGGAAGCTACCTTATTTAATATGGGTTACCTTATAACTTACAACTTCTTATGACTTATAACTTCTTATAACTTCTTAGGAGTAATTCTTTTTTGATAAATGTGTGCTTAGAAATTATTCCTTTTCGCTTTCCTGCCACGTCTGTGGTTAAGCTCTTAAAATTTATTAGTGGTTCTTGATGGTTGAAGAATTGTTCGTGCATTGCTTGCTGTTGTCTCCTCTGAGGGTCACGCTCGCTGCACTGCACTGGGATGGGGGTGGGGAAGTAATGAAGATAGAGTAGGGAAAAGCTCTTAAAATGGGACCTACCTGAAACAAATAAGTACTTCCCTCATTGTGCCCTCATGGTGTAAGGTTTCAAGGCAGTGTATCTTCTCTATTGCATGCGCCTTGAAATGTCAATGTTGTTCAGTCAACCTGCCTGCTTCGGTTTAATCTGCGCAAGGATTTCAAAATTCTCCTAAGGTCTTACATCTATATTACGCAGGGGTCTCGCAAGCGGTTGGTGGTTCTCGAACGGCACTGACTGCGAAGAATGGCGCTTCCCGCTTGGCATGTGCCCTGCCCAAGGCAGCTCGGTGTTCGCCACCGCGCGCCAGTGCCGAGACAACTGCCTGCGGCCAAGGGACAAGCTGGAGTGCTGCCACAAGCCCGAGCCGCAGGTGTGCACCCCCGGGCAGCTCAAGTACCCCTACTTTGCCTTCGTCGGCTACGACGGGGGGTTCAGGTAAATCGCACGCCCGAACGTCTGTGTTGATTGGTGACTCTCGCTGCCACCTCAACCCGCAAGTAATTGCTAAAAGCTGATGTTTTTTGTTTTTTTTGACAACGCAGAAAGCTCCTCTTGCATATAATTTTTCAAGCTGGAATGGGAATCAATGAGGAGTGATCTCTGAGGTTACAACAGTTCCGAGATTGTAGAGCCGTTGTCAGAAACACAGGCCACTGGCATGCTGCTCGGCACTGCGGCGTGGCTGGTGTTGGCTCACCAGCGCCCAGCTCTCTCGAAGGCGAGAAGAAAATGTGAATGGCTTGATGCAATACGCGCTCGCCCTTCCATTCCATAGCTTGGGTCTTCTCTGAGGGATATGAGATCTCTGGTACGTAGCTTAGAAACCAACTCAGTCCAATAGCAAAACACGGCGAAGAATATTGTGTATATTTGTCACAATGGTTCTATCCATATGCCGTTTTACCAGCTCGAATGCATGCAGTCCTTTAGACGCTAGGTTAGGAACTGGAAATGGGAGAGCAAAACCTGACCCAATGTCTTACCGACCTTAAGCTGTTATGATACGAATTAACGTATAGTAAAACACAAAGTGCCACCTACGATGCGTGGTGATACGAATGTTCGCGATAGCAATCGCGAGGCCCGAGTGCGTTTCGTAGGCGCCGAAGGCACGGAGATGAATTTTCGACACCGGAGGCCGCATTTTCAGCGAAAACCCCCTACACCTGCCGAAGGAGAAGGAAATAACGGCAGGATCGGACAACAGATACGAGTATTCTCTGAAAGCTGTGAAATGGTTAGACGATTATTCTTTTATTTGTTTTACATTTGCGTGCTTTGCATTTATAGTTTTGTCCTACCTCTCTTCCGAAGTCGCTAAGCAGGATTCCCCGAGTTTGCTGCAACTCGGAAACTCCCCAATCACTGGCGAAGCCCTCACGTAAATAAGCTAATGGTACGAAGACATAAAATTCATCCCTCGGCCCGCCTAGACCTTCACTAGCTTATGAAGACTTAATCTTGGTTTGTCACTACTTGATCGTCCCGTCAGGTGCTGCGCCGGTGGTCTACAAAGTACGACTCACGTGATGACACTGTCGCTGCCGTCTGTCATTTGTTTATCGTCCCACCGAGTGCATTACCTGTGCAAGCTAGTTACGGAAACAGTTTCAGTGCATTTTGTTACACACTTCGTGCTTATTCATAATAATTTAGAGACCGAAAAATGAGCACTGAGTGCGCTTCAGAATAATTTGTAATTCATTACATTTTCTTTGGCCCGCGAGAGAACCATACTATCGGGTTATAAGTGGTGGCGTAGACTTCATGCGAAAATTCCCCGTCGGGCGGACCTTTTCCTTTTAACGTGACCTGGTACACGGCGCGTGTTACCTGACAGGGGCGGTGTTTTGGGAGATTAGCTTTGAGCAGTATTGTGTGAACAAAACTGACGTAACGGGTGCTGCAGCGGGAGATGAGCGGCGAAAGGTTAACTATCCCGTGAACCTAGTTTCAGCTTCTTTCGTGTAAGCAATAGCTGTTTTTATCAACAACGACCACTTTTGCACCTGTGACCAGAGTGAAATAAAAAAATGCTAAGAAAAATAAACGATCCAGCACCACGAAGTAGCCGTGCATACAACTTCACCCGTCCAATTCTATTTGTCGCAGCATGTTTGTTAGCCTGTTTTCAGTGTGTTTACTATTTTTGGCCCCTGCTTTTAACTTCTTGGGCAGGATCGGGAGCTTGGCTCTAGTGCATTTGAATAGCTTTTAGGCTACAATAGGAGAGCAGTGGTTACTGGAGGTTTATGGCAGGCTGACTAGAAACGATTTTAAAATTTAAACCTTGCGGCAGCTGTGGCTTAGGTCGCTTCTGATCATTTTTAACGCATTTCTACGGTAATGCGGATATATGTTCAAACATTACCCAAAACAGCGTTTTTTAGAAGGACATTTGAACAGTCTGTCTAGACTTAAATGATCTCACACTCATGCCCTGCTAGTTTTTCAGATAACTACCCTCGTACAGCCTTTGCTTGAGCGGCAAATTTATATCAAAAGCAACTGTCCCCAAACACCCCCTTAATAAAAAAAAAAAACGATTTTCAACGCAAAGCTAAGAAGGTTACCCGAAACAAGCAAGCGTTTATTATATGCCTGTACTAGCCTTTTCCGTTCAAATTTCTTCTTGTTAAAGTTGAACTACCTGAAACCAAAGTGGCGGTGAACGGCGTACTTTTTTCAGTTTTCCTGTGTTTGATTCATGCAGTAAATGGCGTATTTTTTTCTCCATATCGGCATCTCAAGCATTTAAGCGACTGAACCTAAGCTGTTGCTCCTTTTGACGTAGTTTTCCAGGCTCATGCAATATAATCCCCTTCATTCTTTAATAACGTCTGCGTCGGACTTTGAAGCTGCTTTTAATTTAATGTATCGGTTGTCGACACATTCCACGACGACCAGGACGCTGTCACGAACAAGGAAACGTTCCTCAAAATAAGCACGTCCGCCGCAGTCGTGGCAGAATCCAGAGCCATTACTTCTGCACAGCGCATCGGAGGCGTCCCTTAGAGAGCTACTCACAGTTGTCAGGTGACGTCCAACGTAGCCGACGCTTCCCTGTAAACTGCTGTTCTGCACAAAACTGAAGACACAGATGACTTGCCCTTCGAAGGTGAGCAGTTCAGTCCCGCCATGCAGCCCCCGCTGACATGGGTTGTCGCCTTGCTTGTCGCGCAGCCGATGTTTCGGACCAGCGAAAGTGACGCCGGAACAATTTCGGCCACTCGAAGTGATGGCCCAAGCTGCTGCGGCTGCGAACACCTCGCCTTCACGAGAGTTCCTTGTTGAATTCGGAGGTTTCACTGTTCACAAGTCTTCCCTCGTTCACTTGTTCGCAGGCTCGCCGTAAATTTTTTATGCGCGTGCAGACTACGGTTGCGCCCCGCCCAACCTGCTTGTCGGTCGCAGCAAAGCCATGCTGACAGGCCCTTACAGTCTCCACCTTACGACGTATCTGAGCATCACTGTCGAAAGCGCATAACGCGCTGGCGGCCGTTGGTTTCTTATCTCGGACTGCGTTGGCATAGAAACACCATAGACTCCATTCTAACCATGTCTCAAGCAGCAAAGCGCCATTGGCGCGCCACACAAGCCAACAACAAGCCGTTAGCCACGGGTGACGACGATGACGAAGCGGCGCTTTGGAGCGCGCGCCATTCTGCAACAGCATCTTATCAGAGAACTGTTTCAGCTCGCCTAGCCGCGTGCTGTCATTGAAAGAAGCGTAAGGGTTCAAGAAAGAATGCACCACGTGCGCACAGTTCGCCTTCAATCCTGGATAGAGAGATTGCCGGAAAGTGGAGACACGCTTTTGACGCGCCCAAAAAGGACGTCGAAAACGGCTTCCGCGGAATATGTAGCGGTAGAATCACAATTTTACGATGTGCAATGCTGCGTTGATGACGCTAGGCGCCGCTTAGGCTATGCATTGGGCAGTGGAGTACGTTTGAAATGCGGATGCGGCGCTCGTATGGTGCACTTTTATCAACCTACGTAGCTTTGCCTCGACATTTCGTAGCGTAGTGCGTTTGCGCATTCCGCGCTATTTTCGTTCATTGGCAGCTGTCGCGCAAATATCGGGCAATATTCGGGCGAGCGCGGAACCTGGGCCATCCTGAAATAGCAGCCCTGAATTCGTTGGTTGGAGCTTGGTTGGCTTGCGAGATTGTAATGGCACGCCTTCTCTCGTGGGTGGGACGCGGGGCAGCACCAAGCGAGAGTGGGGCGTTGGGGGGGGGGGGGGGGGGGGGGGGGGCTGGTGGATGGTTCATGAGTGGCGATTCTCGTGGGTAGCTGGCTTTCCCGCTCAGTCTCTAAATACGACTTCGGCGTCTTTTCTCGTTCCACCACTGTGGGAACTTGCGTGAGTGTAGAGGTTGTAGAGGACGAAGGTGGGTGGAAGGGGCTAGTGGATAGTGGAGAGTAAATGTTAGTGGCAGTGGGGTGGAGAGGTGGATCGCGGTGTCAGTGGTGAGTGGGCATTCAACTATGAAGTAGCTGCGGCAGAGCGCTAGCTGCTGAGTGGTGCATCTTGCGGAGGTTGGCCAGAGGGCTCCTGGCGGCTTCACCCTTCGGCGCCAGAGCGAAGAACAGAAATACGCTGGAATTTTTGCTTCGTGACACTGGTACTGCTTTCGGTGTAAAACGGCGACGCGGCCCTGCCGAGGGAAGCGGGAAGCAGAGCGGGCCAGTGAGAGTGCGCGAGGTACAGTCTTTGTCAAAAGTAACCAGGCTGCACATTTTATCTTCTCTGTCGTATATTAAGGGTATTACGCCAGCGCTCAAGCTCTAAATCTCTGTATGGTAAGAAGAACCCCTGTTCTCACCTTCAAAGAACTTTTTGATCTTTAGGGAAGCCGTGAGGGCTCTGTTATACGAGTTAGAAGCAAATCATGCAGCCTAATTACTTTTGACAAAAGCTATACGTCACAGTATTCTGAGTGCTTCACCGTTTCTTGGGCGAGAGGTCTAAACAGGCGATGCACATTGGAGAATTCACATTGGAGAATATGCTATTTTGAGCACTCCACCGCTAGGGCGCAAAGGAGGTTCAGTGGCAGCCTCACTGACAAAGGAAATTTATTTTCATCCTGGAAACATAATAAACCGAATGGATGACAATGAGGTCTGGTAAATATGTGATGGAGGTCACTTGATGAAACTATTCGCGCTGTAGGTAAGAGCGGAGAGCAGCCAGTGGCGTTGTTGGTTCCTCGGCGTACACGAACTATGTGTGCACTAGCAAAGCTCAAAAAGAACTATGGGGACGCTTATGTGACATTAAGAGCAGAGTGCGTTAGCATTAATTTCACGTTCGTCGCACCTTCCCTCGTAACTTCTGCATATGTTTGCGTCAGTTTCTTTACAATTCTCTGTCCAACAGCATCCATATTCAAACTGCTAGCTGCAGTATCTGGTATCCGCTGTGCTATGAAGGAGCGGATTTTTGGGTACATCGCAACTTTTTATTTAATTTTTTTTTACATTTTTTCTTGTATCACAGAAATTAATTCATTTAAATCCATTTCTTTCGAACATTTTTCTTCAGTACCTAAATTATCGTCTGATGTCGAAATTCCATTCATTGGTGTCGCTTTCAGCACCATTTCTTCTTCGTGGAGCGTACGAGCAGGGCTATATGATCGGTGAAATAGAAAGGCATATATTTGTTTTGCCTCATCATTCCATACCCTTTTTTTCGTAAAAGTGATTTGTCTTCATCCAAGTCGCAGCGAGGCATATAAAGCAGGTTTGGCATACATATACAGGGTGTCCTAGCTAAAAGTAACCAAGCTTTTTAAAAAGACGAAGTGTCCTAGCCCCAGTGAGACCATTTGAGGGTTGTTGCCAGTCGCGTGTCCAAGTCTGCGGTATTTTTTTATTGTGCAAACGTAATTAATTAGCAGAGACTGATTAGCTAACTTTTTAATTATTGCCTTTAGGAAGAAAGTGTCAGTGCAGGAATTGTAGATCCCATAGAAAAATAACCGGCTGCGGTGTTTCCAACCAAGTGCCACTGATACAGCTTCTTTTATTTGCCTTAAAATAAAGCCCGCGAAATACAAAAAGAACCACGTGATAGCGAAGCAGTTTCAGCGCTCCCAGACGACCGATGAAACAACGACATTCGCTTATCTTTGCAACGCTGTCCCGAACGGGGTTCGGCGTTTTGCGATGGTTGCGAGATATACGCCAGCAACTCTCGCATGGGCGCTAGGTCGACCGCTCCTTCAGCGCGTGACGGTGCAAGTTCGGCGGCACGGCCACATGCCTATCACTCGAGGCGAGGTTTCGCGTGAAAAAGCGCTCCATGCGAGCCGCGCTTCACTTCCTTCAAAGGCAGCGCCCGCTTACTTTTCATGACGCATAACTCGCCACCACCTCAAAACGCCGAACCCTGTTAGGGGCAGCGCTGCAAACATAAGCAGATGTCGTTGCTTGACCGGTCGTTTGGGAGCGTTGGAACTCCTTCCTTATCACGTGGTTCTTTTTGTATTTCGCGGGCTTTCTTTTAAGGCCAATAAAAGAAGCTGTATCAGTGGTACTTGGTTGGAAACACTGCAACCGGTTATTTTTCTATGGGATCTACAATTCCTGCATTGACACTTTCTTCCTAAACGCAATAATTAAAAAGTTAGCTAATCAGTCTCTGCTAATTAATTACGTTTGCACGATTAAAAAAATACCGCAGACTAGGACATGCGACTGGCAACAACCCTCAGTTGGTCTCACGAGGCTAGGACACTTCGTCTTTTTTAAAAGCTTGGTTACTTTTAGCTGGGACACCCTGTATATCTTCCGCAATGTCCCAGAAAAAGCGCTCGGTGCGAACAGTCAAGCTAGTGGGCCATTAGAGAAACGAAAGTAATGAACGACCTGTCTCACAGGCCTCATGTGTCGCTTAGAGGACTGCGCTTTCACCCTCTGCAGCCGGACTGGTCGCAGTGCGCTCACTAAAGTTTGTACTTTTCACAAATCTCCATGAGGTGAAAAGACCACGCATGTAATACTCACGGGTGAGTAGCGCCGTAGCAATGCGGTGCGGCTGTGAACTGGGACTTCTGTACTATTAAAGATGGACGTGGAGTGGGAGACTCCTCGCTTCAGCTAGTGTTTTCACATCAACAGACATCAGGTTCCCGAATGGTTTACTGTAGGGTACGCGCACATTGTACATCCGCACCCCTTTCTCATGTGAAACGTGGGTTTTTCAGACACTCCGATTTATATTTGGGGAGTTTACATGCCGAAGACGTGAACGCTACGCCCCTCGTCCCATAAGCATATAGGGCCGCACAACGTTGACATTTCCCGCTGCCGGTCTTCCCTGAGCAGAATCCTCAGAGGCCACCATATGAAAACGGAACAATTTCGTTACGACGTGCTGCAGCACCAACGCTAAGGGTAAAATTGTTTCCTGCTAGTAACTGTCCTCGTATAGGCCTTAAGAAAATGTCCAAGGCGCTGCCATATAGGACACTGGGCTCTGCTCGTTGAACAAGATAAAGCTGAGGATTAATTTACCCTACGCTTTCCTCATGTTCTGGAAAATCGGTTCCTTCGATAGTGCTGAAAACGTATTTAGGTATTGCACTTTAGTATGATGCAGGACGAATGCTTCAGTGCGTAAGAAAATACTAGTGTGGCTTTCTACAGCCAGTGTTCGTCATTTTAAAAATTCGTGAACTAGCAATAAATTGTAAAATACGCGCGTGCTGCTAGGTTCGGAGATGAGGCGCAGCTTCTGTTTTCGCAGGTGTCTGGAGGCGACCGCGAGAACCCTTTCAGGATACCAGTGCCTGACCGGAGCCAACCAATTCGACTCGGTCGACAGCTGCAACAGCACCTGCATCGACGGCCAGCACGATTGAAGTGCACCGCTGGCGCCGATTCCGGGGTCTATTTTTGCGTATTCTCGCTATAAGGAGGCGCTTTTCTCTTACGTAGACTATACATTATTAAGCACATGTGTCGAGCGACTTGCGCATCCAGGAACGCAGTGCTCGAGAGCGATCGCTGGACTACTTGTTCGATTGGTCTATTTGATGTCTTTAGAGAATGAATGTCAATGCGGCGTTTGCAATAACACCAAAACAAATTTTTGATCTCAACCGGCCTAGCTTGAAAAATGCCTCTGTATTCAATTCCGGTGTGCTGTGTGGATGGTACTTTGTCGTTGCGTGTTTAGTAAGCGATGCATTTCTACATAGGCCATGCGTTACAAGGCCAAATATCAGATGAGCAAGAACACACTGTAGGCGAATCTGCCAATATAGGAACTTTAATGTCATATGTGCGAACTGAACTCCCACGCTCAAAACTTCATCTTCACTGCAAAGGAATATATCTGGCACATGCTGCCAGCAAATTTTTGCTTTATGTGACAAGGTAAAAAAACTGCACCCTGGATTCATCACGTTTTCAGACCGTAATAAAATCTGCCGAACTCCGCATGGGAGTTAATTCAATGACATTTTTGTTCGGCTTATCTACTTGAAGTCGGTTCCAGATTATTTATGAGTATGTGTGAAAGGACCTGGAGTGTGTTTAACTAACTAACGACTTATTCGTATGATCATTCAAACAGCATAGAACGCTTATGACGGTCTTCACAATCTAGCTCATGCAGTGTATGTCCTATCTCCTGAACCACTAGCTAAATCGATTGAAGACCTTGCGAGCCACCTGCTGGGAGTTGACTGCTGCCCTCATTTGACTCGGTTCGCGTTTCCGATAGCTGGTACCCTGCCTTTAATGCAAGCCCCTAATTTTATCAGTGCGAACCACCTAGTCAGTGTCGTCCCGTATCATCGCCGCTCGCAAAACATGGCATATATTGTATGTTTATAATTTAGGCTGACGGCTTGTCTTCAGTCTTGTCATTACCTGAAATGCACGGATGGCGTCTGAAACAATCATCCTTCTAATATAAAACTTCCAGTTTACGCCAATCGCTTAAACGAGATACAAATCTCAATTATGCTGTGCAAGTGATTTTTTCAAATAGCGGCTACAGCTTGAGAAAAAGCGCGGCTTCTTCCTCAAAATATGCACGCCCATCGGTGAAACTGCCGTTATTTAAAGTAGAGTTGCGATGTACGCTGCACAAATATACATTGCTTGGGCTTGAAACTGCACATTAAGTAGTGATTACGTTTGTTTCTTTTTTACCATTTTAACAATCAACCAATTAGCTAAGAAATTTTTTTGCTGGACATAACACAAAAGGGCCAATTAAAAAGAACAGATCTTCATTGTTGAAATTTATCTTTATTTGTAAATGCGAAAAACACCTGCCTTCGAAGACTTCATATCTCAGTCGCGACGCCTGCTATTTTCATTGATAGCGTTCTGAAAATAAGCGAGAAACCCACACATCACGAGGCCTCCCCTGTATTAAAGTATAAACGCTTATGCTCCGATAGAGCTACCAAAGTGTCAACGAACAAATAGATAGAGGCATTTGTATTTCTATTTACGATAGTTCGGCTCTACGGTTTGTATTTCAATACCTCAATTTTTTTTTTTGCTCTGCACTTTGCCTTTTCGCGGAGGCAAGCAGAAGGCAGCCCTTTAGGTGTTCATGTTCTGTAAGGATGGCGCCCATGAAAGAATCTTTTGTGGCATTGATTTGGTTTTCTGATTACATAACAGAGAAAGGCTATACCAACGCGAAATTTCCATAACAATGAATATAATTTTATTTAGGTTCCGTTCTTCCTCAGCGTTTTTCTTGCGGCGCGCACCCTTCAAGAGGGAGATTGAGTTATTGATCAATTCGCTCTCGCCCTACCATAAGCTTGCCATCCCGGTTAGCTATATTGGTAGAGCGACTGCTTCGGTGAAACGGTGGTCTCGGGTTCGAACCCCGGACCAGGACGAATTTTTCTTTAACTGCGAAGTTTCTGAGCTTTCCTTTGTAGCCGTGTGGCTGCGCTTGGGTGGATGCCAATGAGTAATTACTCCCTTATTACAAATCTACTCCACCTTGGGGGATTCCCCTAAAACATTTGGTCAACACTGTTCGCACTTCTAGTTATCGATCAATTCGCTCTCGCCCTACCATAAGCTTGTCTGACCAACGTGCTCATCAGTTATTGGTGTGTTATGACCAGGGTGTCGAACCGGCATTTTTTCGGATTCGGTTCGGGTTCACGCCTTTCGGGTTCAGTTCCGGGTTCGGCTCCAGAGGGCCATTTCGTTCCGGTTCGAACCGGTTCGGAACGTCCCGAACCGGTTCGAACCGGTTCAAACGGGTTCAGGACAAAAAAATTGAACGCAGATGAGTTTGTCAACCCTGCTATGCGTTTTCATTTTTCCGGCACATCGGTATACATAATAAAAAATGCAAATATCTGTTTACAAGAACATAAAACTGGGCTAGCTGGTAAGAGTTCATGCTTAAGCAGCGCAATAAACAGGACAAAGGAAGACTGGAGACGACACAGACGCTGACTAACAACTGGTTGTTACATTCTAGGAAAAGTGTATGAAGGCGCAGGACACAGTGAACAATGCAAAAAAAAAAGAAGAACAAAGATTAAAACTAAAAAAACATACTGCGCATGACCAGCATAGTCGAGTCATGACATCTTTTTCAACGAAATACGAAGAATATATTCCATAGTAGACAGCAATTCCCTATCTTCTGGACCTCACACAGTTGTATGACCAGGAAGGAAGCTGATGAGTGTGTTGCCTCACCATCTATCAATTTGGTAGATAAGGAGTAAGGCTTTCTTGGCAACCGTGTGAGGTCCAGGAGATAGCGGATTGCTGTCTATTATGGAAGATAGTCTTAGAATTTCGTAAAAAAAACGTCATGACTCAACTGTGGTGTGCATGCGCAGTATGGTTTTATGCGAAGCATACTACTTTAGCTACCACTTCAGCCCTTCACCGTGGTTATGCGCCTCCAAATCACGTGATACATGACGTCACACCACGTGACACGATGACGTCACGACAGTGGAGAAACGGGGGCCCACCTCGCGCCGTCGCTGTGGTTGTGCGCCTCCAAATCACGTGGTACATGACGTCACACCACGTGACACGGTGACGTCACGACAGTGGAGAAACGGGGGTCCACCTCGCGCCGTCGCTGTGGTTGTGCGCCTCCAAATCACGTGACACGATGATGCCACACCACGTGACACGATGACGTCACGACAGTGGAGAAACGGGGGCCCACCTCGCGCCGTCGCTGTGGTTGTGCGCCTCCAAATTACGCGACACGATGATGCTTCGCATTCTCCAGGCTTAACCAAGTTAAGCCTCAGCCATTTTTTAAGTTTTAACCTTTGTTCTTCTGTTTTTAGGGTTGTTCCTTGAGTCCTGCGCCTTTATATACTTTTCCCAGAATAAAATAACCAGCTGTTAGTCAGCGCTCGTGTCGTCTCCCGTCTTTCTTTTGTCGTGTTTACTGCGTTAATTACGCATGAAAAATTGTTCAATGCGAGATGTTCTCACTTTACCCCTTTTACTTATTGTCCGCAGCAAAGACGAATTTACGGCAAGAGCCGCAAAATCAAATGAACTCGAAATTGATGAAAATCGGCTATGTATACGCTATAATCCACCTTATGAGGTGTAAGGCGAAAAGCCGGTGGATTTTCAATCTACAAGATCCTCCTGCTTGAGCAATTTGGGAGACCCCGTTGCGCGAGTAATAGGTCTCTTTTGCAGCTTGAGTCAGTTGGGACTTTCTCGTACGCAGTGGAATTACGGGGCCCCAAGATTGCCGACGCACGCGCCCTCTACGTTCCCGCGCATTACTGAGAAAAGAAACTGCCATGTATCGGTACCTACATACAGACGGGCACCTTTCCGTCGCCCCGAAAGCGACTTGCCAGTCACCCCTCCTTTTCTAAATGGTAAGAAAATGTGCGAGAATCCCTCCACCGCCCATCTGCCGCCCAACGAGAGCCTCGTGGGAGCACAGGCTCTCCCTAACATGCAGAACTTACCAAACATATTTTATTTAAATCACCTATTCGACATCAGCGCCGCCGCGGTGGCTCAGTGGCTATGGTGCTCGGCTGCTGGCCCAAAAGACGCGGGTTCGATCCCGGCCGCGGCGGCTAGAATTTCTTTGGAGGAGAAATTCTAGAGGCCCGTGTGCTGTGCGATGTCAGTGCACGTTAAAGAACCGCAGGTGGTCGAAATTTTTACGGAGCCCTTCACTAGGCGTCTCTCATAGCCTGAGTCGCTTTGGGACGTTAAACCCCACAAAACCAAAACCACAAAACCAAACTATTCGACATCACCTTTGTGACTCACGTTATATATTCCGAACCCATATACCTCAGTATCTTCAAAAACACAGCTAATCGTGGCTTCTCACTATAGTACAGTAAGAAATTACGACATTGATTTATGATGATGTCGTCAACCTCCTCTCTTCTGATAAAATAGTATCATAAAAAAACGCACGCTTGGATGGGTTGAGAACGCTTCGTTTTTGTACGGACACAAAATGTCAACAGCCCCGCCGCGGTGGCTCAGTGGTTATGGTGCTCGGCTGCTGACCCGAAAGACGCGGGTTCGATCCTGGCCGCGGCGGACGAATTTCGATGAAGGCGAAATTCTAGAAGCTTGTGTACTGTGCGATGTCAGTGCACGTTAAAGGACCCCAGGTGGTCGAAATTCCCGCAGCCCTTCACTACGGCGTCTCTCATAGCCTGAGACGCTTTTGGACGTTAAAATCCAATAAACCAAACCAAACCAAAGAAATTGGCAACATATTTGTTGCGACGTTGAGCTGCAGCATTCTTGCAAGTGCAGCATTGTGCGAAGAAGGAGATATACTTGCACTGCATTGAATGTTTGAGACTTTTCCTGGGGCGCTATCAAAGGGAACCTTTGCGTCAACAGAATTTTTTGCGCCCTTGATAGAGTGATAAAGAGTGGTTAATCTGACGTGCACCATTTGTCCACCAATTTGTTTCATGCATTTATTTTCAAAACTACAAACAACCCCTTTCTGGCAGCTATGCTTTCTGGGCGTGATCACTAACGCCTGCCAGCGAGCGCCTACATTTCCGCATTGCCCTTTTGATTATCTGGTATTTAATTTTTTTTTATTAGTGAATCTCCACCGTTGCCAAGAACCCGCCTTTCGTTGCTTATTTCCGTCGCTGCGAACAAGAATATGCGGATTCCAAAAAAAAAAAAAGAAGCCGCACCAATTTATGCATCCTCCTTTTGGTAATACTAGTATTAATATCGCAGGTTTAACGTGTCGAGTAGACATTGAGGCTATAGGATAGACGGTGTAGTGGAGGGCTCCAAATTAACGGAGATCAGCTGGGGATTTTCGGCGTGCGACAGAGCACGCTGGTTTTTGTATTTTTAGAATCAGCAGCCGAGCTCCACAGTCATTCAGCCATTTTTTTTCTTTGTTGCCCTGCATCGTGAGGGGTTTTATTTAGAACCTGCTGACTGAGACAATGAGCGCCTACAAAAGTATATGTTGCACTACCCACTGCGGTGGCTCAGCGGTTACGGCGCTCGGTTACTTATTCGGTGTATCCGGGTTCGAACCCGGCCCCCGGGGACACGTTTCGATGGAGGCGAAGCGCAAAAGGCACCGTGTGCTGCGCGATGTCGGTGCACGTTAAAGGGCAACTGCGCCACTTTTTGAGAATATCGAGATACTCAAGCATTCAAATCTATATAGGCTGTAGGTAAAACATTCTAAGTTTTTTTGCACTACCATTTAAAATAGTGACGTAATCGACGATTAAATTTTGCACTTTTCAAAACAATGGAGGAGCGCGGGGAAGTATAGTGTGACGTCAAGGAAGGTATGATTTCGAATTAGCGTTTCCGTCAGCCACGCCCTGCCGTGCCTCGTTGGACGCGGCCAAACAACGTTCGGCGGGCTTTGCCTTCGGTGGCATTGGTTTTTTTCCTTCAAAGCAGGCGTTTATGCGGTGGAAACGTACCGCTACCTTCGATGACGTCATCATGTGTCCCCCACTTAGCGTTGTACGCTGCAGAGAAGCTTGAAGGCCGTTCCAATTTTAATTGGTGATTACGTCAGCGTTTGAAATGCTAGGCCAAAAGGACTTCGCATACTTTACCTGGAAATTTCACACATTCGACCCTTTTTAGCTCGTCGATTTCTAAAACCTATGCAGTTGCTCTTTATTGAGGATCCCCAGCTGGTAGAAATTATTCCGGAGGCCTCCCCTACTGCACCTGTTTCTCTTTTTTCTTTCACTCCCACCTTCCTCCCTCTCTTACGGCACGGTTGAGGTGTCCATCAAGAAGTGAGACAGGTACTGCGTCATTTCCTTTCCTCAAAAACCACCATCACAACGTTGTTGGATCCTCGCGCTAATATTTCATCTCTTTGTGAGAAATGACGCAAATAAAAGGAAGGCATTCTCAATCAGTGCTTAAATGACTATGATGATGATGAACACGTTTATTAAAGCCACAATGCCTTAGTTGAAGGGAAGGCTTATCGGGTCCCTAGTCCTGGACGCTGTTGGTAAAAGCCGCTGTCCGTGCTCTGGCGACGAGGGCTCGTTGTTCCTCGAGGTCCGAGCTGGACAGGGCCGCCTCCCAGCCCTCCCGCGTTGGCTGATTTATGATGTCAATGCTGTCATTTTTCTGACAAGCCCATACCATGTGGTAGAAGTTTGCCTTCTGGCCACAAAATTTGCACTGTGCCGAAAAGGACTCGGGCTCAATGGCGTGAAGCGTAGCTGAATTATTGAAAGACAAAATTTGCAGCCTGCGAAGGTGACATTCCTCTGATTTACTGAGACCCTTAGCGGGCCTCGGGAGACACCCAGTTTTATTGCGTGTTTCTCCTTTCAAATGACGCCATAGATATTAGAACACATGGATCACCGTGTGGTATTCGCCTATTGCCACTAAATAATTTAGAAACTAATTTTTTCATCTATGCTGTCCCGGTTTCATCAACCGAATAATGGCTGTGATGTGAATAAAGCTAAGAAAGGCTGTGATACGAAGGCTGTGAAAGAAAGGCTGTGATACGAAGAAAGCTAAAAACTGCCCCAGCACACATGAAAAAATTGGCTTACGAAACTTGTGTGCGGTCTTTACTTGAATATGCTTCAGTCGTGTGTGACCCGTACATGAAAAAAGACATAATGGTCCTTGAAAAATTCAATAGGAAAGCGGTTAGGTTTATATACAGAAAATACAAAAGGGAAGACTCTCCCTCGCAGTTAATGAGGTCAAATAACATTCCTACACTAGAAATCCGCCGAAAGATTAATAGATTGGTTGGTCAAATGTTTAGGGGAATCCCCCAAGGTGGAGTAGATTTGTAATAAGGGAGTAATTACTCATTGGCATCCACCCGAGCGCAGCCATACGGCTACAAACGAAAGCTATACAGCTTTCTCAGAAACTTCGTAGTTAAAGAAAAATTCGTCCTGGTCCGGGGTTCGAACCCAGGACCACCGCTACACGGCAGGAAATAAGCTTTATCGAGCGTGCACCGCCCGAGCGCCGAAGTGCCGCTCTGCGTGACTGCGCATGCGGCATTCATTTTGGCTCGGTTATCATGAGCAAAGATCACTTCTTTTTATTACTTTTTTTATGTCTGCGATGGTTTGTCCAAAGGAGGTCGGGGGAACAATAGATGATAGCGCTGCTTTTAGCGAGTAATTTTGATGGTCCGTGACAGTCCGCTGAACCCCCCTAATACTGTAGAATGGGAACGGCCCAGCACTCTCGTTATCAGTCTCTTCGCCACCCGCAGCGCCACGCGTTGCCATTCCGGCGCTCCGGAGTTCCGTCATGTGTGCTAATATTTTTTACTCGCGACTGTACCTCCTCATTGTAGTGCGCACTTCGTGATTTATCGCCTCTGTGCTAAGGCTACATTCCTTGCTTGAGGCCGCATAAATCCTTTCTCCAGCGATTTGTGGAACTCCTGTTTTTCTTCTCTTCGCAGTAAACGTTACGGCGGTTTTTCGTGAGTACTTTTCTCCTTCTGTTTTCAAGCGTAGTGGGATTCTAGAACTCTCTATTACTAGTAAACTTCACCTTAACCACCACCCATATTTCGTGTTTTTTACTCTAACATTCAGAAATTATTCAATTTGTCATTCTACCCATCCAAGTTCACTAGATCGATTTAGTGTTGTCAAATATGAAGAAGAAGATATCAATCATTTTTGGATGGTTCGATGTTACAATGTCTCCACACGTGAATCCTGGCATCTAAGCCATGGTTTCATAATGCGTGCTTGCCTCTCGGTTTTATCGCTTTATTCTCATTGAACAAGCAGATGAGTACACTGCCTGCGTTCTTACTGTATCCACAGCTGGTTCTGTTATTTTATGAAAATACTCAGCAATTTTTTTAAGAATTACGGACAGCTGCTAGACAACGATGCACCGCCCTCCGTGGTATGACGCTTCAGTGCAGTATGTCGCCTTTTTTTGGTTCAACTAATCATGCAAATTACAAACTGCATCCTCCACTGGATTTGGGTTCTTGGTGACCTCCCGCATGCGACAAACGCTATGGCGCCTTCATACCGCGCCTGAGATTTATTCCAAGGCCATTCAATTTTAAAGATGGGCGTCCATAGAAAAGGCACACCTGTAGACCCCTTTTTGCAACAAAAACACGATGTCTGAAGAATATTCAGCACCAACAACTTTTCAAGCGGTTTCAAGCTGAAGAGTGACTTTTTTTCTTTTTTTTATTGTCGCGCTTGTTAGCTGTGAACGCACCTCAGGCTATGACGTTATAAGCTAAAGCATCCCGAGGTCCTATACGTTTTAAGGTTATATGCTGCTCAAGAGGAACTTCGCGTATTTACGTCTCTCATTATTTTGACGCGCGGGAGGATAGATGGAATTGCGATTTGAAAATCTTTGACGGGGTCGCAAATTATGCGCTCTTTAGGTCAGTCATTAGGAGGAAAGCGAGGCGGATTTGCCTCCGTGCAGTAGTGATCAAAAAGGATCGCCGTATCCCTACTCTGTAGAGTTAAGGACGTTCTCAAGTCAAACCTGATCTAGGTTCATTGATATTTTAATAAGTCAATAATTGAAGTCTTGAGATTGTAGTGATAGTCCACGTGTTGACAAAACAGATGAACTAGTTTACTTTCCCGAAATTCTAATAGCCTTTCTCGTCGTAGCGGGGTGTCGCAGTCAGGGGTGCGATTGCAGATGCGGCGGTTGTATTTAAATGCCGGCGAAACGCTAGAAGCTCGTGTAATATAGCGATGTCAGTGCAAGTAGACTTCCAGGTAGTCGAAGTTGTCCGGAGCTCTCGACTACGGCCCCTCTCATAGCCTGAGTCGCTTTGGGATGTTAAAACCCATAACCCAAACCAGCCAACCTGCCTCTTGGGTGTTTCTAAAAGAAAGTTTCATAGGTCTTGCCAGGTACACCTTTATTTATCAGAAATCCTACGCGTAGATTCCTTTCCCCAGTCAACTGAAACAGATAAAAATATGACACTTAATAAGATTTCATTCACATCATCTCTTCTTAGTACCCCGCAAATCAAATGGCAAGCACATAACGCACGAATGCTACTTGGATAGTACTACTAAGCTAGCCTCGCTGAATAAGGCTTCCTCGTTAAACGTTATCAGAGTCTGCTTTGAATTGCAGCCTGTCTCGATGTAGTGATTCTTAGCGTCGACTCTTACGTCCCGGCTCTAACTGCGGCCTCATAGAGCTGTTAGGCGGCCACTGGAAATTGAAGGTAGAAGTAATAGGAAGATTAATCAAAAGGTGGCTACAAAATACTACACCTGGTTGGCCACCTTCTGCTGTGATGAGGAGCCACCGAGGTATGTCTTCTTTTCAGCGAATCTTTCCTTTAGTAGAAAGAGATAACTGAAGCTGTACAATTTTTTTCCTGGCGGTTTCCTTCCTCGAGACACATGCATTACTGTCTAGCAATTACTATTTCACAATAAGCTGGTCTATCCGTTCACTTTAACCAGCACGTCAGGAAGCTGAAGGTCAGCATAGCTGCAGATATTGCGATGACATCATGCTTTTTCACTTTTTTCTTTGCTTTGCGTTTTTCCTTTCTCTTTTGCGAAACAACTTTAAACGTAACACTCGCTGCAATAACACGCATGACGGTAGCCAACAGTAACCGAAATCAAGGAACATAGGGGAAGTTTTTCTTTTTTTGCATATATAATTCATGGTGTTCATCAGTGGGAGATTACTAGGGTGATTATTCGCTTAAAAGATAATTGATTAGAAAGGAGAAGAAAAAACAACCACATGCCGACGATGGGATCCAAACCCATGACCTCCCAATTTCACGTCCGGTGCTCTACCAACTGAGCTACGGCGACAGCTGTCTAATCTGCTTTCAGGGGCATTTATGTGTAGCCTAAGCGACCCTTGAGGGAGCTCACCAGTGCCACCCTCGCCCATAGCGACGGACGTAGTACGTCCTGCATTACAGCAATTTCCGCATAGGCATGTGAACTAACGGTGAGGGCTGAAGCTCTGCGAGAACTCTCCTATACTACTTACGGAATCAAGAGTGCCGGAATCGAGGCCCTCGTTATATAATGACCAGACAAGGGAAGGGAAAAGAGGGGCTCGTTATGACATACATAGCGGAAGTCAACAGTCAAAAGTAGCATAGGGGATGTTTTTCTTTTTATATATAATTTGTGCTGGTCATCAATGGGAGATTACTTGGATTACATGCAATATGTTTAGGAAACACAAGAGCTCTTAGTTAGCTCTTAGTTAGGAAGATGAACAGACATTTGCTGGCACGTTATATCGGAGAAGTGAACAATTTTCCGGTGGGAATGGACTGGATTCAGAAAAACGAAACGTAGCATGCCGAAGTAGAGAGTGGGCAGATGATGAGATGCAGCGGTAGGTGTTAGGAACTGTTAGGGGACACCGTTAGTTTGTTGTTCCTTTTTTCCTTTCGTTCTTATATTATGTAGCATATAACCACTCCTATCCAGGCCCTATTTGGGCTGCTAGTAAAAAATAAATAGATAAATAAATCAAGCACAGTTGTTATCTTCCTGGAGTATGCGTAAAGATACTGACCACTAGGATGTATTGATGAGGTATTAGCCGGTCTCTAATTTATCAGTACCCAAAATGAGAGGAAAGATACAACTGTTTGACACAGATGTCTATAACGTTTGCATTATTTTATTTCTGCATACGATTATGATCATGATAAGCTAAATATAAATGACTCCCTTGAAGAGTGTTGGGTGTAGTAGATGCCCTTTGTATTCTGAATATCATTGCATTTGAGGTTCGCCAACAACGGCTATGTGTACATTGCCCGTGAAATTAAAGTAAAGCATTATTGGCTTTTAGGTTCTCACATGAATATATCTTTTTTCTCCATAGATCTGTACAAAATGACATTCTCATCAACGGTGAGTTTTACAACTGCGTTTCAACGTAAGAATGAATTACAGCTGTGATCACGTGGATAATTTAGACTATTTTTTCAATAGTACCTTACGTTTCATTCAGCATGCGTCCTCTAGTTAAACATTTCACTCAAGGAGTGTGTAGAACAAATTTTTAAACCATCGATGAAACGTTCATGCAGAGAAGAGGTGGACAAGAAGGTTGTATTTGCCACAAAGTGTTCGATTTCAGTCCTCTTCAAAAAAAGCAATGTTTTCACCTATCCTGTGAGACAATATTCTCCTGTACCTTATGGCAAAAATTTAGGCCTAAAATACACGTTTAACCACTCCAGACCGCATTTAGATGATCAACAGATTTTATTGTTTTTGGCCACGTAACTCACAAAACACCACCATGAGGTTCGTGTGAAAAAAATCTGCAAATGGTATGAAAACCAGCGTAAGCACTTGTCTTGTCTTTAGAGATCCTTCGCACAGTGACAGCTACCTTCGGCAGCACTAAAATATATAATTTCGATAGAGAAACGACACCTTTCTGCTACGATTACCAATTTATTTCAGCTTGAAGCGTGGAATGCTTTTCCAACAATTTTCATTTTTACTCAAAAAATGCGCATAGCATGAAAACCGGGAATAGTACAGAGTTCCGCAAATCGACTAGGGTGAAGCTGAGACGATATCCTTAGAAAGCGTTTTTGTTACCTCCTAAAGGGAACAATTGCTTACGAGGATAAGATGATTTCGCACAAAATAGCCGAGGCCCTGACAGCGATTGTTCTTAACCTCATGCCTTACATGCCTTCTTTGACCAGCTACAAACTGCGTATTCATTTTGCGCGTGTGGCAAGAAGAAACGGGAGCTAAGGCTTGCATGCCTTCCTTCTGGACACAGCATTATATCTACATATGTTACTGTTACGGTCCGGTTTGAAAGATGAGCTTAAAGCATGATTGCTGAAGCAATGCTTTACTCTCCACACTGCTGAAATAATCTGTGCGCCCCAATTTTCTTTATAGCTTGCTTTGAAAGCTATAAAATGTCCTCTGCACAACGTGTCGTTCGTAATTTCCTTAATTACTGTGGCACTCCACAACACAACCGTATTATGTCCAAGCATTCCACAAAGAAAAAAAGTAAAAAAAGACTGTATCACGTGGTTAAGCAAACTTCGGCTGTCTCAAACTGTGGTCCATTCTACAGCCGATGACTATGCTGTCCATTGAGGACAGCCGTTTGGCGCTATACTGTCATTCCGCCAAATTTAAGCATAGGGAGGTGTCAGGGCATCAAAAGGCTCACTACTTACCTGAAATGTTTTTGTAGAGGCTCATAAAAGCAAAGGTTAACATGAGGGAATTCCTCTTGTCATTTTCCTCGTGTTTTTTGGGCGCACACTGAAACTATCATGGAAGATATAATGAGTTGTGTTCCTTTTCTATTCTTCAATTTTTCAACTTTAAATGAAGTGAGAATGGGGTGAAGAGTTCTGCAACATTCAACTTCAATAAACTTCACCTGAATAGACATGCTATTTAGAGGAACCTTAGGCGAAGAACCTACCGAAACTGCATTGCATCTATTAGAAAAGTGTGTGTTGAGCGATTGCATTTTGACGGATGTTTTAGATTAGGGAAGAATTCCAAAAACAAAAAAGTCCTGTCACCAAGTCACAGTAGGCCATTTGGGCGGCTATGGTAAAATTTACGCTACACAACGTCAGCACAGTACATTAGAGAAGGTTTACCTGAGCTCTGAATATTATGAAGATAAGGGCATGACCAAGGGCCACATGGAGGGCAGCAACTGCGGATAGCACTGCACTTTCTGTAAAACGTCCAATATGTGACTTTAGCACTGCTTGTGTGGAAGGCATGGCGTACAACTCTAAGGATACTGACATCACAGTCGTATAAGTACCGGAAGAGTGCCTTTTATTTGAAATTGACAGTTGAATTTCAGCTTGGGCAGGGATATTGTGCTTCCGTAATTTCAAATCTTTACTTTGGACAGCGTATCAGACCTTAGTAAGATGCACAAATTTCCACACAAACTCATCCACTTCAAAATGACGGAAATAACTAATCACAAAGTTGAGAAGAAAGCCGCTCCTACGGCGTAGTGTGCAGTGGGTACGGACAGTATTCATTGTTCTGAAATATTTGTGAATTTTTATATTGCACTTCAGCAGAATACTTCGGAGGGTGGTTATCTAAGCTGAACGAACTCATGCTGATCCAAACACTTTTTCCTCTTCCTTGAATTTCGATAATATGGTATCACATGTATCACGTAGGAAAGAGGAATAACTTTTGGAAGTCGTAAAGGTTGAGCAATCGCTTTTTCTAACATAAAAAAGTAGGCAGTTGGTTTGCAGCTGATATATTTCGGCCATGCTTTGCTTAGTGCCCACATCATCTTGCGACTTAACACTCCCATCGATATATTTATAATGGGTAAGAATAAACGACTCCATCATGAGAGCTTATATGCATAAGTGAATCGCATGCTACCCAGATTACGGACTGCACTTGCTTGCGCGTTAAACTTTGCAACAGAATGAATTTTATTCATGTTACTATTCTTCTAAACTGGCATTGCAAGTGTGCAATGAAAGAAAGACGTTTTTTTTTACTCTGTAAACGCAACCACAATGAGTAAATGGCTTAAACAACCGATACTTCTTCATTGCATCCCCCCGAACCTGTTCGAGGACCCTTCAACGTTTCGTATTAGGTGTCCTAAAAATTTCAGTCGCAAAATTTCGCATCAGTCCGCATATCAAAGTTCTATCATCACAGCTTAACCATAGAGAGGCAAAATGATAAGGGGCCGTCGTACAAATTTCTATTACAAATTATAGAAGATACTTTACAATGACGGTTGCTTGTTTTCCTACCTTTGCACTTTAGGAGGCACTGGTCACAGGAATCGAAAGCGTTATCCGTTCTCCCGCACTTGTTATTTTCAAAAGGTGCACACCACCTTTGTGCGTAGTCGAAGTACCAGGTCAAGTTACTCCTATCGCAACTTCTTGGACGTGGTACATAGAAGCATGCAGGCTCGGCCTCTTTTTCAGCTGCGGATAGAAAGAAATGGCAATACAGCCGGTCGTATATTAATGTTTATGAGCAAGAAGCGCTGAGTGCTTGAAAACAGTGACAACGACGCGTCTGTAAAAGGCCGCGTGGTTGCATGTTTGAAGAGTCATATCATGAAGCATTCTTGGTTTCACTCTCTATCGACGCATTATTGGTGACCGCAATCAAATATACACCTCTGACTTGTGTGGATCACCTGTGAATACACAATTTTTAAAAACAGACTTTTTGAGATACATGAGTGCTTTCTTCAGCATAGTATCGTAAAAGGTCTAGTATATGAGGATAAAGCTAGGACGTGCAAATTAGCAGGCCGTTTAACTGATATTAAATAGTTAACTTTGTAGCTATTGCCATTAGGCTCCTTAATTAGGCTTCTTTGTTTCCCACTGTAAGTAATATCGATATCAGTTTTTGCATTTTCGATGATGCGGTTCCTTTCGGCACTGTGGCACCTCAAAATTAGGCTATATCGCGCCACTATACCTGCTCTTTCGAGAAGCTTGCAGCCAAAGCAACATCTCTAGTGCGCGTAACGCTTCAAAAGAGCCGCGATTAGTTAGGCCACAGCGCCTAGGGTAACCGCATTCACCGAAATTCTAAAAACTGATATGGACGTTACTTACGGCGGCCTACACGAATCTCACTACTTGAAGCCTAGCAGTAATAGTTAAAAAGTTAATTATTCAATATTAGCTAACCAGTCTACTAGTTAGCACGTCTTAATCATATTCTGAAGTACTACAAACCTAACAAGGCTTACGTTGACGTTGCTTACGGTGAGCAACAAGGCTTACGGTGAGTAATACGTTGACGTCTACTACTAAACGTTTTCCTGGTGGTTGTGTGATATCCTACGGCGCAGAGGCAATGAAAACATTATTCAGTATTTTAAAAATGGAATCTATGAGGTGGAACCCGCGAGAAGCTCAGTGTATAAAAAAGTGTTCTCTAAGTTAGTTAAGATTCTTAGGTTCTCACTAGTGGGCTTCATCAAATTAATATGGCTTCCATCTTCGTTAGAAACTGCCAAAATGTGTAGTCAGCGGGAGCCTGTTTTGCAGTGGTGGTAAAAAAAATGAAATTTATTTAGGTGCATTTAAAAGGTGTGAAGCACATTTAAGTACTTATAAGAAGCTTATAGCATAAGACTTAAGTGTAGCCAAAGGACCCAACCATATGAATGTATGTCGAAAGCTTTAATTTTTTTCTTTCGTTCAGAAATATTTTTCTGTTTTTACTCAGTATCTGAGCAGAGCCAAAAGTTCTAAACTAAATACCATGCACAAAACATGCTTTGTATTCGAAATTCTCGTGTACTCGTGTTTAAGAAGTACCAATAATTCAGTTTATACTTTTGGCGTAAAGAAAATATGTACACGTATTGCTTCATTGCAAAACTTAAGCAACTTTCGGAGCTTCGGAGCGCTGTAGAAAAAACCCTGCCGGAGAGCGCCCAGAACAAGCGGCTGGCGGATTTATAAAAAAAGAAATCCTAGGAACATTCGCTAATATGAATATCATTGGGATCTCTCTGCTTTCACCTCTGCCGGTGTTCGCAAATTATCTGGGCCTTATTAGTTGCTATTCTAGTAGCAGCAGAGGCCCCATCGAAAGACTGCTGTTGTCGCTTTTTTTTGCACCTAGCCGCTCCGGCAGCAGTTTGGCGCGTCTGAGCTTTGGTCGCTCTTCACATTACTTTCGGTCAGTAACCACAGTCGTGGCATTCTATGTGCACTTTAATTCTTTCATGACCAACATTCGCGACACAAATTTTGAAAGTTGGTAAATTGTAATATACTGTTATGGAAATATTGAGGGTAATGGAATATTTTTCTGACATGCAGAAAAATCTTTCTTTTAAAGCGTTTCCATCGATCAGGGAACCAATAGAGAAGGCTTTTAAGAATAGCAAAAACGTTAATAGAAAAAAAAACAAGACTCCCGTCGGATGATCTGCGGATGTATTGATTGTGATATTGTGAAATCATGCGTAATTTAAAAAAAATGCGTTTATATTAGGTTTCGCGCTGAAAATTGCTGTTGTCAAAAACTGTGAAGCCCTCTGATTTCATGCTTCAAACTTGATGCACGAATCGGTGTCCGTGAAACGAGTACGCTTGATGTAGAAAAGCTTACCGTGGACGTGAATAAAGTAGCAGAGCATAGTGAGAGTACTGGTACTAAGAATCATCGCACAACAGGAATTATATTTGCGTAAGAAAGCTTCGTTGTAAATATTGTCCAGCGCGCTCGAAGCACCTCACAGACGTACTTGAACTAAGCCGCAGAGTCGATTATATAAACGGGTTCAGTAGACGTCATGCTCTTTATATTGCATTTCGAACATAACAAGCTGCCAGCGGGCACCCTTCAAGGATAAAATTTAGACAAGCGCTTGCAACAAACATCGCTGGCGCTCTTTCAGTGAATGTCAACTGTTTGCCATCGTAGAGCCTTTGAGAAAATAGGGCACCAGCATTGTTGACGCAGGGCCAGGAATGTTTGTTCTGTGTGGCAAAAATGGCGACCTTTTTTGCTGCACTACCACAACATCCCTGAAAAAAAAGATAATTTACACGGGAACCGAAAAACAACCGACCTGTGGACGATCCGGATATATCTTTTCTACTGACAGCACAATAAAAAACACGTAGCTGCGTTCTCTGACGGTGGATTCACACGAGGCATTACATCGTGTCTACAATATATGAAGAATTTGGTTTCCAAATTAGAGCCATAAACCTAAATTAAATCTGTGAAAAAAGCCAAGTTTATCATCCGCCAAAACCACAGCGCCATCTAAGTTAATACATGATGTCCTCTACATTGTAGAAACACTATGCACTACCCAGTATTAAAAAAATTGTTGATGTCAAGAATTTAGTCACTATAAGCATGACCACTTGGGATTTTCCTCCTTTCGGTTTTGTTGAGTAAAGTTTTGTCTACACTTCTGATCAAAATTAATTTCTGGAAAAAAACCTAACTAAAACTGTATACGCTCTTAACATGGCAGGAAGATGAACATTCCCAGCTTGCAATCTAAGGCCCTTATGTACCGCACACATCAACAAGTGAATCCGAATAGCAGGCTTCAGTCAAGCACTGAAACGGGAGGCTTGTTTTCAAGTACTTCAAAAGGGTGGAAATTTGGGCTGGTTGGTGCATGATCTGAGGCTAAAAAACAGCGCAAACGGGAACGAAGCAGAGAGACACAGCGGGACACAGCGTCGTGTCCCTCTCTCTGCTTCGTCCCCGTTTCCACTGTTTTTTAGCCTCAGATTGTTTTCAAGTGTTCACATTTCAGCAGAAGAAGAGTAACTGCCAAGAATCAAAAGGACAGAGAATATA
This sequence comes from Amblyomma mixtum, assembly GCF_055824585.1. Lineage (NCBI taxonomy): Eukaryota > Metazoa > Arthropoda > Arachnida > Ixodida > Ixodidae > Amblyomma > Amblyomma mixtum. The sequence continues at coordinate 30,626,457 of NC_143019.1, read as the reverse complement.
TTTTGCATGAGTGTGTATTTCTGAGAGAAACGAAAGGGGTGTGGCACGCAAAACTACAGAACAAAAGTCAACTTTGTCGCTTCCTGTCTTCCTCTGCTGTATCGCTTCTAATAATAAAATGGCAGGGCCACTTCCAGTCAGTGCAGCCGAACCCTTTAACGTTGACTGCAGCAGAGGCACCTTCCTGCATCGGCGATGGTGCTAATGATCCCATAATTATCGCCATCTACTGGGCTTAGATTTCCCGCCGATCTCTTTATATCTTCTCCAGTCGAGGAGAAAGGGGACCTGGGGAAGCAATAAATGAATCAACGCTCAAAAAAGTCTGATTTACGATGAGGCTCAAGCTGACAAAGAAAGCTTCGCAAGTATATTCGATCATTTGTGTCCCTTCATGCGACGGACACTGAATTGATCCTTTGTTATTTTTCTCTGGTAAAAATAACTGTTTATTGTTCCCAAAATATATACAAAAGATCATAGGTATACAGACGAGGCTTCTATAGTGAAAGACTGTAACGGGACCCTCGATAGATGAATAATACAAGAAATAATTGCAGCAGAGTTAGAGGATAATAATAGAATATAGGAATATAGGATAAAATATAGGACGTAGGACTTCCGCCCAAGTTTACCAGGTGTTACTCTGCTCTTTTCGTTCTCGGTGCTTTTGCAAAAGTAAGATCTAGGGATAAGCTTTCTACTGCCACAAAATCTTGACTTAGCTTTGATTTCTGCACTTTTTTATTTGAAAAAATGTCATACGTTCTAACCTACTAAATAGGCCACAGTTAGAACGAACGCTCACTTATTATGAACTAGGGCTGTATTGCCGTCAAAGTATGTTCTGTGGCTGTGGCCGTGCGTTTTTAACAAAACGAACAACCGTGGTCGTAGCACTCGGTAATTACGAACGGCGAGGAGCTCTAAATTCACCTGCGCTGTCATAGAGCCCGCGCTTCCAGCTATCGCAGAGACCGAAGAGTGGCTTCCCGCTACCGTGACCTTCATAGGAATTGTCTACTCCAGACAAACAGTCGCAAAAAGCGGCATTGAAACTGCAGCTAAACCCTTCTGAACGCTCCCAGACAGGCTACAAGTTTAATCGTAGCGTGCTCGCTGAACTAGGCGTCTAGAAAGGAACTGTATTAAGTGCAAGACAGGGCTAGCGTCGAAAGCGAAATTACTGCACATGGCCAGTGATGAACCAAATGACATTTGATAAATTTGAATACTAATCACGGGGTATGCCTTGGTGACCCACGCTTTCACGTGGCTTGTGTCGCCTGACCAATCGGATCACTTTTAGCGCTGGTGTCGCGTGAAGGCAGTGTTCAGACGGCAAATGTGCGTTATGCGTGCAGATGCGCGGAGGTAATTTGTTCGCTGCTTCCTTAAGAATTTGTCATTAACTGAAGACGAGAGTGCCGACCTACCACCATATGCCGTGAATGCATCAATTGCTATCGGCATTATAACGCCTCTAAAGCGGCTCGTCTGCAGAAAGGGTCTCCTTGAGGAGCAGATGACCACTGCCGCCCTCTTGTTCAAGCTTTGTAATTAATCGTGATTGCCAGTTGTATCTATTGATCAGGAGCCTCACAACTAGTTGTAGCGGGTACTGTCAGCCATAACAGCATAGAAAGTGCTCGACGTTTATTGCCCGACTTTTATAACTGCACAAATTCATCCGCCCTATAGCTTCATGAAGCTTTACGTCATCCCAGTTTTCCCTTATAATTTTTCATATTGCGGTGGACTGCACAGCTAGGCTTACTAGATAAGAGTTTAACCTTAAACATTGCCAGGGAAGTTTCAATTGGTGGCCTGTCCAGATTCAGTCATTCTTAGCAGACTATACTATGTCACAGGTCTGCCAGTTGTCTTAGTCAAGTACGATTAATACGCTGGGAATGAGTGCCTTGGGTGATTTTCTTCATATAACTCATGGTGGCTAAGCACTGTACCAGGTTTGCGAGGTCCTTGTTGAAGATTTTTGCGGGGTCGCAGCGGAGCACCAGAGAGAGACGACCAGCGTGGCAGGCTTCTAGTTCCGAACAGCCCGTGCCGGGCGTGCGCTCCAAGCACGCGCTGTCCATCTTTATTTTCCTCTATCGCGGGAAAGCCGATCTCAGCGCCTGCGCTTTATAGCGTCGCAGTGCGCTATAGGGCCCCCAGCCTAGACGGGACGTCGAAATGTGCGCGCCGACGGGGTAGAGATGGAGGTCACACGATGGAGTGTCCGGTAAGTCCATGTCAGGGGCCGGGAAGAGCCGTCGGGTGGAGTGCCCGAGCTCGGGTGGACGAGCCTGGCTGCTGCGCAACGGGCGAATGATGCAGGGTGCCGAGCCGACAAGGGACATAGGGGCAGGGGAGGCCATGGTCGGGCCGTCACCGACTGTAGTGCTGCCCGCTGACACAAGTGTCATCGGTGTCGGAACGTTGCGGCTGATGTCCATGAGGATCTGACGCGCCGTGTACGCGGTCACGAGCACAGGAGCGGCCGAAACGGCTCCATGATCTGACAGCAGCTGTGGTGGGACCGTCGACATAACGGCGACAGCTTTGACGATGCCGGAGCAAGTTGCTGGGCTCAATGCCAGGTGCTTGGGTGAAGCGAGAGTGGCAGTCCGGAGCAACTGGGCAGTGCTGATTCGCGTATGGGCATGGTCAGCTGTGGGTGACTGCAAGAAGGTTGTGGCAGTGACAGGCCTTGGAGCTGAGACGGCTACATCAGACGGCTGGCTGACAGCAAAAGACAGAGCTGGTGGATGGACAGTTGCTGCACTACTCGGTGCGGGTAGCTCTACCATTTGTTGCTGAAGGTTGCTCAAGTCAGGCACCAAAACAGGCGCTAGCTGCGACGGTGTCAAGCTGCCAGGGTCAGACTCCGACAAGCGGTTGACAGTACTGAAAGAACGGTAAACTGGGCTAGTTGGTAGGAATTCATACTGAAAACTGCGCAAAAAACGAAGACACAGAACGAGAAGGCACGACACGGGCGCAGACTATCAACTGAATTTTTATTCACATGAAGAGGCCTATATAAGTATCTTCTGCCCACAGTGAGACAAGCACAAAAATACAACAACCGCAAAAATCAACCCAAAACACAATCCCCCCCCCTATCCCTTCGCGTGCACCGTGATGCAACCGTCAATTACTCTTCCAAAAAACTGCGCACAAACAAGACCACGACAACCTTAACGGTCACGCTGATATCACGCCAAAGACCCATATCGCCTGCTCGCCTTAAGAAAACTGGCCAAAAAGGTTATCTCCCTATCAAGCAAGGCCACAGATGGTGATGACACACAGGAATCTGAGTCTTTCTTGATTAGGTAAGCCTCCACCATCTCCCTGCATACCTGATCGCTATGTTTGAACAAGACGCTGGTCCTGTTCAAATGAGGGTAGCACTTTTCGCAACCCTTGCAATGCACGGAGAGATTGGAGGAAGCCGCGCCCTTCAACGACCTACGATGCTCCGCCATCCGCTCGTTTACACAACGACCCGTCTGGCCGATGTACTTTTTTCCGCACGAGAGCGGCACTTCGTAAACAACTCCAGTGTTACACTCTGTGAACCTAGTTTCCTTCCTGTGCGCTACCGAACAACCAGTTCCAGCACGACTGCCCTCAGACTCTATATTTTTACGCACAGCACTGCAAATCCGCGCAAGCTTATTTTTGGCCGTGAAAATCACGTCCACTCCGTACCTCGCCCCCACTTTCTTGAGCCGGTGTGAAATTCCATGAACGTACAGAATTCCCACCACACGTCTCCATCCCTCGTCCTGCTTGTTATTGGAACCACTGCTCCCTTTCTTGGCCAGGATCCTTTCGGAGATCTGAGCCAACAACTGCTCCGGAAACCGGGCTTCCTTCAGCCTCTCCACCTGTGCCAGGAAGCTAGCCTCAACTTTGTGGTTACAGGATTTCGCAAGGGACGCTTTTTAGCAGGACGTGGCTATACCAGCCTTGACTATTTTGGAATGCCCCGAGCTAAAGTACAACAGTGGCTTCTTCGTTCTAGGGTGATATTCCCAACACACACCATTATCCAGGTACTCGATTCTGAGGTCTAGAAACTGGAGGGTATCCGAGCTCGGCATCTCGAAAGTGAATTTAAGGCCGCCACCAGCATCTCTGAACATTTTTACGACGTCCGGAACCGCCCTGGGAGAGTTTGACTTCAATATGATAAAAAAATCATCGACATAGCGGAAAACTCTTAGCGCTTGATCACCAAGATCCTCCGCCAGTTCCTGATCCATCCTGCTCAGATAAATATCGCTCAATACAGGTGCAACCCGGGAGCCGATGCAAACACCCGACTGTATTGAGCGATATTTATCTGAGCAGGATGGATCAGGAACTGGCGGAGGATCTTGAGCTTGCAAGGCAGCGACACATGCCTTAGTTCACCGTCTTTGTATCTCACTAACAAGGAAGTTAATTTACTAACCAGAAGTGTGCGCGTGCAAGTTTGCTCGGCAAAATACCTGTCTTTTGTTCTTTGCCAGTGTTGGAGCGTGTATCCACTCCTTGGTGATTCGCTAGATATGTATTCGTTTATTTTTGTTTTTTAGTTTGTCTGATACGCATGCTTCTTTTGGTGACATAGGTTGGCCGTTTCTCGATTGAACTTCAGTTGTTTGTCCACCGTTGCCATGTGTTCTTCTCCTGGTGTCTCGTACTTTCGCTGGTGAAGTTATATCTTGGTCAGGCAATATGCGAATTACTTTCGGCAACACCTCGGTTTTCGCATCGGTTTTGGGTTGGAGGTTCGGTTTTCAATTTGGAGCAGGCTTGCGGCAAAGATCGGCGAAATCGGACTTAAAAAAATAGCTTCACCTTAAGGCAATGACGTGATAACTTTACTGAGTTAATGCTCATATATGCGGAATTTGTCGGCTCTACTTTACGCTTATAGATCGCTGGACTCCTGATACGACTACTGGCACACTGGTGCCACAGATAAGCCATGTGCCTCTTCCGTGCGATGCCTAGTGCCGCCACCGGTGGAGCTTGTGAGACACAGGTTGCTCTTCCCGAGCAATATCAAGATCCCGGACAAAGGCTTTGGACAGGCAAAGTTCGGCAATATCTGAGATGGACAGTTTTACTGCAAGCGCACAAAATTACGATTACGTACTTGAGCAATGAGTACAACATGGATAAGAGATATGAATTTTAAGAAGCACGCAAATCCACTTGAGGCCAGCTTCGGTTCTACTGAGATTCAATGCTTGTAAATGACAGTGAGTGACATCGGATGGCATAATATAAAGCTGAACTTTGAGGAGCACGGCATACCTACGACAAATGATGAAGACCTCACAGAATAGATAGGAAAATCCCTTAATGTGCCAGAGCTCACGTTGACTAACGTCGACATTATGTCCAGACATCCGTCTAAGCCAGGTAAGGTGTCCGGAATGATTGTATCTTTTCAAAACACTCTTCTCCTGAGATGCGGTTTCAAAGGCTGAGAGCTTTAAGAGATACTCCGTCGGATGTTCCAGCCGCCGAGAACATGACACGTCAAAACATCGAGCAGCTGTGCTCTGCAAATGTTTGGGCAGCTGACATGCATACCGTTTCGCTTGGTACCGGAATGAAAAATCGTTCCTGTGGTCGAAAAAACATATTCCGGCGATGGCCGTTCCTTGCGACGGAGATATGCAGAAATAGTGAAAGAAGAATTAAGGGTTCTATGTCGCAGAAAAGCCGGTGTCGTCGTCGGCTTGGGCTTCGTTTAATGTGAACGAACAATCCTCATGCAACTAAAGGATTGATGAAATTTTGCTGAAACGAAAACTTAGCTTTGAGCTGGAGTCGAAAAAAGAACTTTCGGATTCGAGACGGGAATGCTAACCGTAGGCCATTAAAGCTCGTTGGTTCTAGCCAAATTAAGTTTCACCCAGTGAATTCGTGGCGGTCTCTAAGCGAACTGTCTAATAGACATATACTGATGCATACATCAGTAATTGTTAGTATATATCTGATAACGAATTAGGTAACTGACTAGGCAAGGCGATCGGGACCCAATAGTGCTTTCATATTCTAGTCCTAAAGACGTAGCTTAAGTGTCTTCAACTTGTTACTCATAAATTTGATATTTCTGACCTCAGTAGTACATACAGTAAAGCGTGATAACATGCAATTTTGAACTTGCATTCATTTTAATTCTAGATCTGGTTGGAATAAGCAAAAGAAGCTTGACTCTTCGTTCGGTGCACTGGAAACGCATGTCCAGGTTATGTTTCAAAAATTTGATTTGGTTATAACGATGATATCTATGTCATTCCGACTTACGAGTGCTTCTCCCTAGGCCGTTCTGAAAGGCGAAGACGATGTGTTTCTATGTTACTTTCGATGCTATGGAATGAGAAATGCTTTATGACGTTTTGTTGCACTACATTGTAGTAGGAAGTATTTGCAGTTAAGCCTGGCACGCGGATATAGTGTAGAAGGGGAGGCTCTCTGCCGGGCTGGAAAGTCTAGATCACGCCCACTGACGTGGATGAAAATTCTCGGCCACAGCCCGCGGCGATCATGGGTGGCAAAGGCATCGCAGGCACTGCTCTGATTTTTAAGAGCGTCGGGTCGGCACGATAAGCGTCGGGCCAGCTTACTGACTTCACCGCAAGCTTACTGACTTCACATCTGATTTCATCTTCGAGTATACCATTTCCTCCTCTAATTTTATATTCCCTTATCCCATTCCGCCAGTGCAGGATAGCAAACCTGTTTCTTCTTCCGGTCAACCTCACTGCTTTTCCTTCTCCTCCTCCTCTCATTGTATAAAATAGTTAGATCAAGGTAGTAATATATTGTTCGCCTCATAAATAAATCTGTTGTGCTCATAACGTTACATTAGGCGGTAATCAATTTTTTTTGCTTTAGCTTTATTAGGAATGAATCAACTAGCCCATACACTTCATTTTTTGGACATGACCGAAAAAAAAAAGCACTAAAGAGAAACACATGTTTATTGAGTAATTATATTTTTATTTCGACATGCAATAAGCACCTCCATTCAGAAGCTTTGATTTCATAGAGCCTGCTTCCGTTGTTTTTTAAGTGCTCCGACCTGAAAATAGACGATAGAGCCACACATCAGAATGCCTCTCCTGCACTTGGGAAACAGATAAAGGCTAAGAAATTCTGGAAAGACTGAGAAATTAAGCTGAGAAGTGGTGACTAGGAGGCCGGTCAACCTTCACTACATAGTCAATCTTTTGACTATTACACTTAACCGCATTAATAATTGACAGTTAAGTAGCCCATCGTAATTAATAACCATATCAGCTTTTAGAATTTCGAAAACTGTATACCCTTGCCCTCGTGGCGAGGGGATTGTCACGTGGCACGTGCGCCACGGAGTAACGTGATTTGATAGACGTCACTGTTCGCTGTCCGCAACGCGTTATTTTCATTAATTTTGTTTATCCCCTTTTGGCGAGTATAATCGTGTTTTTTAAATTCCAAAAACCGACGTGCATTTTACCTATGGCGGGCTCCCCACCTCTAAACAAATAAGGAATGTGACCATCATGCTTTGTTAAACTAATAGCCATTTAATATTGGTTTTAATCTTGCCACTTAGCACGTCTTAGCGGTTATTTTGATGCAGTGAACCGCTGGCAACTCTCAATGAATATTCTCAAAAATTGCAGAAAATCTTAGATGTAAGACCCTGCATACGTTTAAATCAACGTTGTTTTGACGACCTTGATATCTCGCTTCCTCGCAGATGAACCGCGACATGCACACGGAGGATTTTAGAATTGTTCTTCATTGCATATATATCCATCTGAGTTTGCCAAAGAAACACAACAAATTCTTTATTCTTAAAGCATGAAAACAGGAAAAAACACCATGATAGACAACACAACTAATCGCCACTTGAACGGGTAACCAGGCAGTTCTTGATTCCGAATGCGAGGTCCCAGCACGACAGGTGTTGACGACGAGACATGAGATGCTATCATTTATGAAACACGGAGAAGAAACAAATACCGAAGGGCCCATTGTGAAATACAGCTTGATAATCTTAAGGCAAGACAAATAATGCAAGTTACGAAAAACGAGTACTCCCTTGCGTTTGTCTCTATTTTCTCGCTTTCCTCTGTTTTCCGAACATAGTGCGATGTTTTACTATAACGATCAGTCCTCCGCATGCACTCTTCAGTGCAGTATGCCTTCCACATCACAACCATCAGTATGGATCGCGCCAGAAACGTTGCCAGTTATATTAGCAGCGATGCATGCCTGGCTGCACACTGCGCCGCATCTCTTAATCACGTTTTGCAAAATTGCAATGGATAGCGAAAAAAAGTTTTTATTCTCTAAGACAGTAACAATAAAAAACACTCAAAATATTTTTGAAATTTTATTTACAGACTTATTTCCATGTGCCTCTTACATATTTACAGTGGGCCGCCCGGTAAGGAGAAGTACCCCTTTGTCATTCCTATCTCTCAGTGACTTTTGATGTGTCGAACAAAAATAGATGTCCACCAAGGTGAAAATAACACAGCTGATTACAAACGCAATGATCACCATTACTAACGAATGATTTCTAAGTAAATCATTCCGCACAGGTTCAACTATATCCTTCCTTTCTGTACCGCTTCCGTGGCTTCCGTGGCTGTCTGTGCCGTAAAAGAACATGATAGGGCATCTTGACAGTCGAAAACACAGTCTTAAGAAATACAAAAGCCATGCTATAATAAGAAGCAGACAAAAAGGCAACATCGCCCTCCTCACACACCAGGGATAATATTACTGTCGTTTTGAAACTAAATTGTGGACTACAGAAAAAGTTGTAGGCATATCGAGTGTGGATTTAGATTTTGGATGCGAGAAACATATACGGGTAAAAAAATTATGCCCAACTCTGTGGGACTCACTAAAATATGCAACAGCATAGGCGATTCTTTTGATTAGGGTCCCTAACGTCACGCTAAGAGAACATTTGAACGTTTGTTTCATGTTGCTAAGATTGTGCGGCTTCAATCACTGCCATTCGGTGTTTCCTGGCCATAAAAAACACTCTATATGATTATCAACAGAAAAAAGCGACGCCCAATTCAGAATAGCTACATTTCCGAGGTTCTATATAACGCTTTCATGCGCCATATTCTCTACAATACACTGCTCAATACAATGCTGCCAGATTCTCTACAATACATATGCGCCATATATAGCCTACAATACACTGCTCACGAATCTGGAAACTCAATGGGAGCTTTTTAAGGTGAATGTAACAAAAATAACAAAATGAAAAATTGGTAATAAAATAAAATCACTTTCAGGGATCAATTTCACTCACAAAAACAGCTTCAATATTCAGTCGCGAGAAAAGGTTAATATATTTGCATGTCAAAGCTTACTCAGTCCCTATTTGCGGTTCTCCTCAATGGGAATTGGCTCAAACCCGTCTCCGCTAGTGTTTTGGTTGGGAAGGCGAGGTATGGCCGAGGGACCTCTTTGATTGCTCCTATTTTCCGAGTCTTCACCATCGCCTTCTCCGCTGCTCTCTTTATGTGAATCACCTCTGACAACTGCGATAAAGCGAAAAAAGTGTAAGTTATCTTTTGCATTTCGCTCTGCTTTCAACGCAAGATGGCATTCGACGTCACTTTACTGTGCGTGCAGATGCAGTTCGGCGTATATCTTAAGGCTGACAGCATACTTTTGGCACTACTGGTAAGACTTCAAAAGCTCGTAATGACTTCCAAACGACATAAGACAATTGGCGCCTTAGAATAACTGATTAGTGCCGTAATTTCTCGAAGAGCCCAAAAATTATACACCATGTTCAGTTAGAGATCGAGACAAGTAGGGGCACTCGTCGCAGATTCTGGTAATAGCAGTCATCTGATACCACAAGTTTCAAGGTTCATTGCACAATGTTCTTTCGATGGGCCCGTAAAGCGCAAGATTGTTTGTGCTGCTGATAAAAAACGGTGAATCTTCCCTCGATAAGCGTGTCGCCCGGGTCTCTGGCGTGAAGAAGCCATGCGAAGCGTAGTTGGAGCCTTACTATACTATCACCAGAAGTTATTTAACTCGGGTGTCAGTGTAATTTCTGCTATTTTTCAGGGAAGAGGCAGTCACAGCGGGGGCCCAAGGTAATACTGCATGATGGGAAGTGTTCGGGTATATGCCGGCATAAGTTTATAAGCAATAACACAAATGACGCATTTGATACGGAGGTAACCAGGTTATTCTTCCTCGGTTTTCTGATTCGCTAGGAAGTCGCGAGATTAAATATTTCAAAAATTGAAAGCCATTCGTACTTCCCTGGGATTTAATGAAAGCAAGATATTCAGGCTTTTCCCGCAAGTGCAATTTTTCTGTTTTCATGCAGAAAAACACATTTTCAGAGTCTCCGAAGGGCAAATATCGATTGCGCGTTGCTTCTGCTCCTTTCATATTTAACTTGGTTGTTTTTCAACAATTTCACCACAAAACAAAAGCTCTCAAATGGAGTACCAATGCTGCATAACCCAAGAAAAGAGCAGTAAGGAATTCATTTGGGGTCACCCCACTTGGCCGGCATAGAACACAACACAGACTCTCGGCAGACACAGTCTCCGAGGTTCAGGCTCCAGCGCCGTGAATAGAGCGTAGTGTCCCACCAGCACCTTTTAAATAGTAAAAATGTTTCATCGCAATTTCTCTGGTCCAGAAAAAAAGGCAGAGAACAAAATAATCAGAAAACATTCAAGATCACCCAAGAAGATACGCGAGGCAGTGGGCATCATTATTACTAAATCTGAAACAAAATGCACTACCTAAATATAAAGAGTTGTTTGGTGGGCTTTCTACAACAACGTGTTGAATGGATAAAATATCAGAGGACGTTTTGCCTTTCCCACCACGTTTTCTTTATGCGCCTTTCAGGTCATCGTGTATAAATATCTACATGTAGAGTCACAGCTGAAATCAATATCCAATTTGCTCTTCCTGCTGTCGCTTATCGCTCGTCCAAACTTTAATGTCTATATAATCTTGTACCATTCAACCAGCGACTTTTTAAGCAGCTGTAAAGTTTACTATCTTTATCATTTATTTTCAGACGATGGGGCGGAAACAATCCTCATCACTTTTCTTTGAACAGCTCTGCTTGCAAATCAAACTTATAAAATCTAATTAGACTAGTATTATAAAAAAGATCTGCTGTGTCATATATATACGCCACAACTGTAGATGAATGAAGAGACTACTACTTATCGCAAGTGATTTTTTATATAAATATAAATATTTGGCTGCAGAAAACGCATCTATTTCCCATGAGGACACAATGTTAATGAGTGGCATTGCCAGTAAAGAGGCATTTTCAAGCTACCAGCGTGAAAGGATTACACTGCGATAGCCAGTGAAGAATCGGACATTTATACTGATCTCATTCCTTGCTGCCACTTTCATGAAAGGTACAGTTAGCATCATGAAATTATCCTTAATTACAGACACTCAGTTACCTTAAAGTGTCCCGTAGGGGGCATTATATAAGCAGTGGGTTTTTTGTTTGCAAAGAAAATCATCTCGTGACAAGTAATCAACAAACGGCATGGTCATTTAAAATCTGTAAAAGCGAAGATGCGCACATGATATCGCGATGTTTGGGGTAAGGCCGTTCCAGACTGTAGCTGTTCGGAACAAAAATTCGAGAGGATATTTAAACTTTGCCTTAACAGTATTACGCGATAGCGTAATGGGTTAATTCCCATATATGCAGAATCGGTCTTTATACTTTGCACTCATAGATTCATGGAAGTCTTCATACCCCTCCTGGCACAGTGGTGCAATGATTAGGAGATGCACCACTGCCCTGCGATGGCAGTGGCTTCTAGCGGTGTGGCCTGTGCGGCTCAGGCTTCTCTTCCCGAGTGACCGATCATTAATTTAACTGCCTCCGATCACAGTTGGCAGTTTGCTCACTATCCGGCGGGCAGGTTGTGATGAAGCCTCAAGGTCACGTGACTTGGTTGGCCCACCAGCCTCATAGGCTGCTGTCTGGCCGCTACCTGCCACAGAGAGTCATTCTCGCGGTTTTGCGCTCACAATGCCCACACCACAACGTCGACAACTGACATCGCAGCCTTTAAAGCTATCGATTTAAAAATGAAGCAGTGAATATAGCCGTTCAATATCGTAGGCGCGCAAACTGAAATTGATGGCTGGTTCAATCTCGGGGAAGCGCAGATTGAAATTGATGGCTGGTGCGGACCCGACGCGGTGGCTCAGTGGTTAAGGCTCTCATCTAACGAGCCGCAGTACCCGGGTTGGAACCCGACCGCGGCGGCCGCGTTTCGATGACGGCGGAACGCAAAAGGCGCCCGTGTGCTGTGGGATGTAAGTGCACGTTAAAGATCCCCAGGTGGTCTAAATTATTCTGCTGACCTCCACTACGGCACCTCTTGCTCTCTTTTGTTCTTTCATTGCCACCTTTCTAACTTCCCTTACGGCTCGGTTCAGGTGTCCACCGAGATATGTGGGACGGATGCTGCGCCATTTCCTATCCTCAAAAACCAATTTATGTCTGCTGTTGTGAGATATTCGGGGCTCTGCTGTGATGTATGGTGCTTGATGATGAGAAGAAGAGAATAACTTGTGACACAAGGGCATGCTGTCAATGCGGCGTCGACGAGAGAGCATTGACGAGGCGTATTATTATTTTAAAGAAGAAACAGTGATGTCCTAGAAGTATAGGTAGTGAATGTATCTAGTAGCGTGATTTTTACCAGGTTCTAATTGGCTGATTGGATATGATTGATGCTGGTTCCAAATGGGTGAGGCGTATTCTAGTTTGGGCCTAACAAGTGTCTTTGCGCTAGTAGTTTAGCATGTGGCGAGGCGTTTCGTAGATGATGTTTGAAGAAGTCTGATGTTTTATTAGATGCCGAGATGATATTGGGAACATCTGCGCGCCAAGAGATCTCAGATGACGAAAAATGGAACGTAACTCTTGTGAGCAACGATTTTTGCCCAGAGTATAATTGCCTACAATAAATGCGACATGGGAAGTAGCGGGGCCATTTGGTTCATTTTTCAACTTAAAACAGTGCGCAGGGACAGGACACAGTCAAGAAAGAAGTGTGTCTGCAGTGCAGTGCTGTGTCTGTGTGTTTCTTGACTGTGTCCTGTCCCTGCGCACTGTTTTAAGTTGAATAAATGCGAGATTCACGGGCTGATATTTTTGGTAACATGAACTACCACTAGGGTCTGCAAAACGAGTGGAAGCGACACACATTTTTTAAGCATTAAACTTTATAATGTTGAGGCGATAGCGCACGTTGGCGGTGAAAAAACGGTATACTAATGCTTTTCCTACTTGTCATAAAGGTTGTGGGGGAAATTTTGGAAGGCATTGTGTAAGGCTTGGCGTCAAGGGACTTAATGAAACGTATAGTTAATCCTTAAACTTTTTGCTTATTTTAATCGAGATTACCGCCTCATTATATGCTAGCAGAGCTGAGTAAACGCAACGAGTCCAGTGTATATGGAGCGCAGAATTGACTCTTACTTCTCGGCAGCATCAAACATTGGTTTAGAAATCCGCTGCAAGGAAAGCTGGAACAGTCGGCCGCGGGATGTGCACGAAAAAAGAGAGAGAGGGACTAAGCGTTATTTCACAGCAGCGACAAAAATATTCTCTAAATCGCCTTCTCGAATTCGTAGAAACATTATACGTGAGCTCTCAAAGCTGACCTCGAAATCTCGCCTCTCAAAAATCCCGTCACAACTCTTCCATTGCTTTTGATCTATTTGGCGATGTTACGTGCTGCATCGTTTTGGTCATGCTATTTATTACGTTTTTTCTTCAAGCCTCTTTCCCCCTTTCTTCAGCGTGTCCTCTTCTTTCCAAAATTTCTTTTTCCTTAATCTGCTCTTCTCTCTCTTGCTTGTGCATAAGCTTGAGTTTGCTCGACTGCAAAGTCGTACCAAGCTCTTTCAATCGCTTTTTTTATTCTTAAATATTTAAGCTCCTGTCTTAGCTAATTTGTGGACGCTTTACGTTCTTTTTCTACATTGCGAAAATCTTGTGCACACGAAATAGGCGACAGGCTTGTTCTGCACTAGAAAGCCGCGCCTAAGCGCCGCTGTGGCGTAGCGGTCACATCACTGTCGACTCTCGAGTCGGATGCGGTATAATATTGTGAGAAAAAAAAAATTTCACTTAGAAATATATGCGGCGTTGGCCTCAGGAGCCGAGAGGTGAATGTTATCTGTGCACAGGGCATTTCACGTAACTTGAACCAGGGATTTAAACAGAGCTGTAAACCGCAGCCCGCTGACACCAACGATACATTGTTCGCGATCATGTGGCGCTCCTCAGAATATTTTTTATTGCGCTTAATTAGTTAACTAACTAAGATGAACTTTGCAAATTTTCAAATTCAGCGAATTCGTACCACAAAACTACAAAGTTTTTCGCAAAGACCGAGATGGAAGGGGCGGTGGAGTGGCCATACTGTTCAAATCTTCACTGCAAGTCTTTAGAATACCAGATATTGACGATGTAGAAGGCATCTTTTGTAAATTTTACAAAAACAATGTTCGTTACGTTTTAGGAGCCGTGTACAGGCCACCCAATTCCTCTGTAGCACTCCTAGTTAATCTAAAAAAATATATTGAGCGCCATATAAAACAGATTATATGGCTAATCTTGACTGGCGATTTTAATTTAGCAAACATGGACTGGACTGCCTTTTCGTATTCTAATAACATCATTGAGCAAACTATGCTTGATATTTCTATTGCCTTTGACCTGCTTCAGGTAGTTAAAGATCCTACTAGAGTCCACAATGGTTCATATTCAATTCTTGATCTATTTTTTGTAAATGGTACTGTCAAAGAAAACGTCGAATGCTATGTAACGACCGGTATTTCTGATCACAAAGCTGTTGTACTGACATTGATGAATGCAAACTTTGATCGCCGAAATACTATCAGTTTCTTTCCTGATTTTGCTCGTGCACATGATGAATCTATTCTTGATATGCTCGACTTTCATTATGACCGCTTTATGAATTTTAATGGAAATGTGAATGACTTATGGCTATTTTTCAAAAGTGTTGTCTTTCAGTGTATTGGACGCTTCGTTCTAAAAATTGCAAAAAAGTCCCCAAAATGTAACCCTTGGATAACACGAGAGACATTACGTTCACAACGAAAGCTAAAAAGAATGAAAAAAAGGTTAAAAGCAGGAAACTATTCCCAAACGATCATTGATGAACAAACAGAAAAACTAAAACAGCTGATTGCCCATGACAAGGAAAAGTACTTTTCTACTCAGCTACCTACCTTCATTAAAACATACATGCCCTGAGAAATTCTGGAGGCAGATAACTCCAGCTTCACGATCTCATGATACTTTCAAAGTAAATGGAATATGTGAGCGTGATGATGCTTTGGTGTCCACGGCTTTCAATGACTACTTCAAATCGGTGTTTACGCAGGATGACAGCTCTCTTCCCTGCTATTCCGTGAATTTGCCTTCAATTCCTGATGTTGTGATTTCCGAGGCAGGTGTTCTCAATTTATTATTGAAGCTTGATGTAAAAAAATCTCCCGGACCAGATGACATTCCCAACGCATTCCTGACGCGTTATGCAGAATGGTGTGCCAAGTACTTATGCATCTTATTTAACAAATCACTAAATGAAGGATCATTACCGGATGACTGGAGAACGGCAAGAATCAAACCAATTCACAAAACTGGAGACAAAGCATCTATTCAGAACTACCGTCCGATATCGTTAACATCTACAGCATGCAAGGTTTTGGAACACATCATTCATAAACATATAGCAGATTTTCTTGAACAAAACAATTTTCTAACTAATGCACAGCATGGCTTCAGACGAGGATTTTCCACTGCCACTCAGCTAGTACAAACTATACATGATTTTGCGCAGGCAATAAATGAAGGAAAGCAGACTGACGCTATATTTATGGACTTTAAAAAAGCATTTGATAAAGTTTCGCATAACAATTAAGCTTCTTCACAAATTAGGTAATGTACTAAAAAATGAAAAATTACTCGCATGGATTACAGCCTACTTAAGAAACCGTCGTCAGTTTGTAGTAGTAAATAATTCCCCTTCCCCTCCAGTTCCTGTTGATTCCGGCGTTCCCCAAGGATCTGTTCTTGGGCCACTCCTCTTCTTGATTTTTATTAATGACATTGTCGATAACATCTCAGTTTCTGTTAGATTGTATGCTGATGATTGTGTGTTATATGAAAAGATTACTACTACTGAGGACCAAGTACGGTTAAATAACGATTTCACTAAGATAATAGCATGGTGTGACCAATGGCAAATGTGCGTTAATTATGATAAAACAGTGTTCATGCGTATAACCCAGAAAAAGAAGCCTCTTTTGTTTAACTATACTGCTAAAAACAAAGTTCTGTCTCAAGTGAATACTTACAAATACCTAGGTCTGCGGATCTGCAATAACCTCTCCTGGACAGAGCACGTTGACAACGTTACAGCTAATGCCCTACGCAAACTATTTTTCCTCCGACGTGCTCTGAAGCTCGGCCCCCCCAGTGTACGTTCACTTTCGTATAACACTATTATTCGCCCTATGTTAGAATATGCCGTCATAATCTGGGATCCTTTCACTAAATCTAACATTGCTAAATTAGACAGAGTCCGAAAGAAAGCAGCACGGTTCATTTAGAATTCATATAACCGCACATCTATCACTGCACTTCTTAATCAAAGTGGTTTGCTTCCAGTCTCTCACAGAAATCGCATCTGTCGTCTAAAATTTTTATTTCAGTTAATCAAAGGTCAGTACAATATTGACACATCCAATATTATATCGTTCTCCTCAGGGTACAACACAAGACAACGCCATGATTTTACAGTAACACCATTAAACGCACGAATTAACACCTTTAAGTACTCCTTTTTCCCCAGAACGATTACAGACTGGAATAATCTAACTAATGATGCAGTAACCCAAACTTCACTAAAAAGGTTTGAAAGCCACCTTTAACTTTTTTATAATGTCGTACCGCTACATTTCTTTGTTTCGTTTGTACTTTTTGAAATTGTGTTCTTGATCTTAACTTGTTGATCAATTGTTCTTGTATTGTTTGCTTGTTCCTGAGGTCGTTTTTGTTGTTTCCAGAATTTATTAATTGTGTGCCCACCCTGCGAAGGTCTTGTAAAAGATCGCAGTATCAATAAATAAATAAATAAATAATATTCCTTTCAGTGCCAAGACCGTTACGTTAGGTTGTAAAGCAGGTTTATAAACAACCGATTCAGTTTATTCCAGCATCGTATCTCCTACGGGGTTCTTTTTTCCGGCATCTAAAGAAATCCCGCGAAATATGAAAAAATACCACATGATTGCGCTTGTGCGCTACCAAATTGCAGCGCTCTCAAGGGCGCTTCCATGAAACGGAGCGTGCCCGCTGAACGTGGTGAAGTGAACGGCCGCCGCTCTTGGCAGCGGCTTGACAGTGCGTCAGCACTTCCCGCAGCGGGCGGCGGCCGTTCACTTCGCCACGGTCGACAGGCGAGCTCCGTTTGCTCGAAGCGCTGTTGAGAGCGCTGCAATTTGGTAGCGCACGAGCGTAGTCACGTGGTATTTTTTCATATTTCGCGGGCTTTCTTTATATGCCGGAAAAAGGGACTTCGTAGGAGGTACGATGCTACAATAAACTGAATCTGTTGTTTATAAACCTGCTCTACAACCTAAAATAACGATCTTGGCACTGAAATGAATATTTGAAAATCTGCATAGATCATCTTAGTTAGTTAACTAATTAAGCGCAATAAAAAATATTTTGAGGAGCGCCACATGATGGCGAACAGTGTATCGTTGGTTTCAGCGGGCTGCGGTTTACCACATTTTTTAAATCCTTGGCTCAAGTTACGTGAAACACCCTGTATAATAGCCATCTAGAGAGGCGAGAGCCTTCTAGACGTGCGTTAAAGGTGATTACATCGTGCAGAAAATCATCGGAAGGGGTGCTGAGGGTTTCCGTAAGGGTCCGTTAAATTTCCGGAAATATATATCAAGCTTTATTCCGCTCTAATTCCTTGTGGGCACAAAACAAAATATAAAGCCTCGCTTTAAAGAATATGGAGTGTTGTGTAAGCACAGAACTTTTACTCTCTGGTTTCTACGAAATGCAAAGGCATTTTTTATGTGTTTAGGAGTTTTCATAAATACATAGTATTGTAATGTTATGTTATGTAGTCTTTATTTGAGCATGAGTACCTGTGGTGTCTATAATTTTAGTACAACATGGAATATACCTTATCGTTGAAGAAAAAGGAGTTCTTGGCGATGCACGCTTGTATTTAGGAAGTTACGAAGCTACCATTACAGAATTCCTGCGTTTTTATCCTCATCGTGGCTATTTGGGATACCTAATTAATTTAGTCTATGTAAGGATAAAAGGAAAAATACTTCATTTTTAACCAATCTAGTTGATGCATAAAAGGGGACGTGCTGAATTCTGCGCAGAAGCGTAAGTATGCGTTTTAATTTTTGATGCATTAAATAACAGCAAGGTTACACACTCACAATTTGGTACATATAAAGCAATCCTGGCCTCGGTGCTTTAATTTTCGCCCTTGTTTGACAGGTAGCTTGCATCTCGAAGGCATGCTCACAATTTCAAGAAACAAAATATAGGATAGAGTGGCATGAAAGAAATTCGTAAAATAGCGGAACACATGAGGTGCACGAACTATACTGTTGAGATTAATTCGGAAAAAAACTTCTCAGTAGCTAAGTCTTCAGAAATAGAAGGAATGTCCAATTACAACGATTTAAAGTGCACTTAAAGCAAACTCCAAGTCAAATGAGATGCTTACCTATTGCCAGGAGAAAGACGAAAACAAATATCTTCAGCATCGTGCTGTTTTAGCTTCGGTTTGTTGTGCGCAGTAGTCGAACGACGCTTTTGTGGTGGCACTACACGAGTATTTATAGCCCGATATCCCGGGAGTAAAATTAGACCTATGAGTCACTGCAGCAACCAAATAATAACTACGCATAATAGTTATCATGCAGATGGCGTTTACTGCAAGCTCAAAAGGGCAAAAGAAAGAGGAACACCAGTCTTCAGATTATAACCTTTGAATGTCCAGAGAAGACAAATCCCTTCTGATCTGTAGTTTTATTCATCTACTGCGTGGATAGACACAACAAGGATGTCAAGTGCTCTGAAGTCTGACAAGTAACTGGTTATGCCCTTTACCTTTAAGGTCAAAAATCTTAGACTGAGAAAGCTGCCAGGAGGAATGGGACAAGCTGCAAACACCGACCTTTCATGGACACTTTAGCGTTAAGCATTGTTATGACGTGTGAAAAGTGGCAATGTTTCAAATTTTTAACGAGTCCTACGCCTACAGAAGGTTACAGTTATGACCGCAATAGAAGCCTGGCCTCGCACTGCCCCCCCCCCTCCCCCCATTTCAGTATGCTCCCACCTGCCAATCGCGGCAATCCGATGAGGTGACGTCTCAGCAGAGTAACGAATTGCATTCAGTATGGCTGCTGATGCTCCGCAGTGTAACGCCGTTCGACGGTCACTGTGAAAAGCCTGCTACGTGTATTTTCCGGAGCTTTCTCACCACTTTCGTGGAACATGATTGTGAGGATGTTGTGGTAGCCGCTTTCTTGTGATGCGATGTCTTCTGAACGCTCTGTCGTAAAGGAAAAAGTCCAGAAAGAACCAGAGCCGTCGTTTTGGTTCAGCTGGTTCCGCTGTCCACCGTCGCCTCGGCTGCGCACGATTACACTGCGGTCAAGCTCATTTCCTGCAGTTTATCATGAATACCAGGTAGCATGCGCGTCACCGAGAAAAGTTGACTAGATTCCAGGAATGCTACCTGTGTGTTCTGTAGGCTGCGGTGCGGTAAAAACCTTCGAGCAAAGGAGTCCTAGCATCCAAGCAGAAAGGAAAGGCAGCCACAGCACCGTACCCGCATCGTCGCAGTTTAATCTGCCTTCCCAAGGGGCTCTTTGTCCCTGCACGCGCATGCCTATCGCGGTGTTTTGTATTTCAAGAAAGTAGACCTTTTAACACTCGCTCAAAGGCAGCTTAATGAAGAGAAAAAATTCCCTGATTCGTACAGTAAAATGAAATGAAAAGGCGAAAAAGCGGTATTTGTCTGTGAGTTTGCACTAACATCACGCATATCCATTGAGAACGCAAGCATTTCTCAGAATCACTCCATGCGCAGGCATGTCTCTCGCAGCTGTAAATTGGAAAGAACAGTGGTCTCTTGTGCGCACCTGGCGAGAAAACTACTGCACTTTTCACTCTCGGCCAGTTGTGTTGGGAGATGATGGTGCACCGGACGTGCTCGGTAAGATAGAAATCTGATGTTGCCGACAACCTGCGTTCATGCATACTACATAAAGTATTGTGGGCAGAACAAAAAAGAAATAATTGAGCTGATATCACCCACATCGTGCAGACTATAGAGTGCATGCCGGGAAACAAAACCATGAATGCTTGAAACGCGCATCGTTCGCTCGGCATTACATGGTTTTCTGTTCATATATGTGACTGTGATTATTCAACTTTTTTATTTTATACAGAACACATTTGTTCTAGGAAAGGACAAAAGCTGCCCGTGCTTTTTTCCAAGCCCCAATCCTCAAGCTTTTGGGATGCTCAGCTTTACTGACAACTTTTCAAGCAGCGTTAGTAAAAGACACTCTCATGAAAGCGTATTTTTGTAACTACTTCTGCTACCCTATTCGCAACTATAAACGTGCACCAAACGGAGGCGTTTGTCTGCGTAGAAGCGATCCTAGGAATGGTTTTACCATTGAGAGGTCCTGAAAGGTGGTGAAAAGCCTTTGGATACAGTGTTTCTGCTGTATTTATCAACTTGTTAATACTGATAAATCCTAGTGGGGAGAAAAGTAGAAGTTAACGAAACCGGTTCAGCTTAAACTGTGGTAAACGCAGCGAGAACAAACGCAGCTTCATGACATCCCAGTCGAAGTGAAGAAATTGGCTTGGCTAGGGCACAGATCGATGGCAATATAGACGATGGCTGT
This sequence comes from Amblyomma mixtum, assembly GCF_055824585.1. Classification (NCBI taxonomy): domain Eukaryota; kingdom Metazoa; phylum Arthropoda; class Arachnida; order Ixodida; family Ixodidae; genus Amblyomma; species Amblyomma mixtum. The sequence goes on along the minus strand of NC_143019.1, from coordinate 30,605,385 downwards.
TAAGGGTAACAGACTAGATTCAAAGAGAAGGCAAGCGCAACAGGGGAGCAGAATATTATGTAGGCGGGTAAAACTATGAAGCCTGCGGAAATCAGCTACCTTCAGTGGTGTAAGGCAGGGTTAATTGGAGAGATATGGGAGAGGCCTTTGTCCCGCAGTGAGAGCAGTCAGGCTGATGATCATGATGATGGTCGTCATGATGATACAGTCAAGGACAAAATGCATCATGCTGTTCATGTTTTCACTAAGGAAACCTTTATGCACTCTTCTCTTTGTCACTTGTGAGAACTCTGTAGGCAGCAGCGATGATTTCGCATGTACAGCACCTCTACTCAGAATACTCGCCTGTTATCCGTGTCTCAGCGCGAGCTTTTGCTATCAATTTAATGACTTAACAACTGCGTCACTCGTCACAGGTGATGTCGGTTTGGAGGCTGCTATTGCCTTTTTGGATCGTACTGTGCGTAGAAAGTCGATCCATATATTGGTGCCAAAATCAGCGTTTACTGCTAAATACCTGTGTAACTAATGACGAGGGCGCTAGGGTTAGAAGAAATATGTATATACACATTTGAAGAACACGACGAGGCAACCAGACACACAGCTATCACGCATGAAGAGAACTAACGCTCCCACTACAAGCACTTAAGACCGGAGTCAAGATGTGCCAGAGAAGCTAAGAACGCGCGCTCGAACGCAGCAGAAACGCATCAGAAAGAAAAACAGCCCGAAGTCATGAAGTTTTAAACGGTACTACGTAGTCAGTCAGTCTCTCCCTGGTCATCTCTAGAAAATATTCTGCATTCACAAGCAGATAAAAACTATCTCTCATTCTGTGGCTTTTAAACAAACCTTTGCTTTCCTCCTCTTGCTTGCTGAGTAAGAAATTAACACCAGCTTTTAAGAATTGTGCTTTTGCATATGCTGCATTAAGTGCAAGCTAACTAAAAAAATGATCAAGCGCCTGTTTTATATGTTTCCACGATCTGAATTCTCGGCTAAAGAAGTAAAAGGAGCAGCAGCGCCGCCTGTTCTATTTAGCGCTAGCGGCCTCATTGCGCAGAGTGGCCAGTGGCCCTGTTGGCACTTAAGAAGCGTGATTTCGAATCCCAGTGAAGCGTATACATTTGAATGTGTTTAACTTCTTTCAGGGTGTGAACGCACGGGTAATAATTGCGGACAAAGATAGGCAATATTTTTTGATGATACAGCCTCTGATGGCCTGTTATTGCGAACATGCGCACACGCGATGAAGTATATAGTCCCGAGAGCTCACATACTAATGTCATTTGTTGACCTTTTGGAAGAGGTAAAGAACTGAACAAAGCAGCCAACATTCAAGAGAGGACAGGGCGACATATGGCTTCTAGGCTTCTGTTTTGTTTTCGCTGTAGTATGATAAAAAACAACAGAGATAAGTGCAAGAACAGACGAGGAGTCACTTTTTTCTTCTCTGTGTACACAAGGGTAGCGCACGCAGTTGAAGCGCTGTCATGCATTGAGAGGGGAAATTTCAACTAGTGAATTAAAAAAGAGAATGTGCACAGGATGATACTGAGTGATCAAAATTAAGATTATAGATTTGATAAAATTAAGCACTGATAAGTACTTGAAATCCAACTGTGCACATAAGTCATACGGCCAGGGGGACACAGTCAGGCGCTAATTCTCGCCGCCAGCTACCTAATTTCCAGAATTCGATCCCAGTCTACAAACATAAATGAAAATTTACTGCTGTCACAACATAATTCTGCAATATTTTCGTCCATTAACTCGTAGTAAAAGCGGAAAATTTTGTAGCGACAAAATTTTACGCAGTTATATATGCTACACGAAAGTAGCGCAGAAGCACATTCAACAAAAAATACTGCTAAAAAACCTACAGTACTAGAAAAATGCAACAAAGCAGTAAAAAAATCTGTTGATACTACAAAAAGTCAAAACATTCTGTGGTGGTTCGGACACGTTTGCGTCGTTTTTTTTTCTTGTGATGAATAGACTTTTAGGAATTGCATTAACCAAACATCTTTATATTGAAAACTTAGAGGCAATCCTATGCAGTCCTATTTGGAAGAATTTTTCTAGAACGAGCACGTTCCGAGATATTTGCTTCAAAATTTTCCGCTTCATTAACGTAGTTGCGCATCTAAATAGATGACGATGAGAGTGAAAGTGACCCGTCATCTCGCGGCGTTTCTTCGGCCAAAGGCATAGTGAAGGTGATTACTGTTTCCATTTAGGTTTACGCTTTCGAAATGGAAGAGAAGCCCGGCGCAACAGCTGCGTCACACTAAGGAGGAATTTCGTGTCAACTGCACCGCCTGCACTGCACGCTAACTCAATGGAATTTTGGCGGCGAATATCAGAAACGCGTACTCCAAAAGAATTATACCAACTGGAGTAGTCAAGAAACACGACCGCCTCTATGTTTATCTATGTTTCTGAGAAAGCTGTATAGCTTTCCGTTGTAGCCGTATGGCATCGCTTGGGTGGGTGCCAATGAGTAATTACTCCCTTATTATGTTTCCAATAAAAATATTCTCAATATTTCATTTATAAAGTTCATTATGACATTTTATGTAATTATAGGCCTGACAGAATACGAATCAGGAAGAGCTGTGTTTAGCTACTTTAATAACGGCAGGCAAGTTGATTGGACACTGTTGTATGAGTGAGAGAATAACGATCGATTATTTCCTAAGCAAATTCAACTGATTGGCTTCGACATTTTCTTATTTTCGAATGTGCTCAAAAAGACTATTTTGAGAGCTTGTAAAAAATTTTGGAGGGCACTGAAGAGTACTTACGCGTTTTGGATGCGAAAGCATTGTGTCATCGTGCGATCTTTTGCGAGGTTCATTAAACATTCCTTCCTCTCTAATGACACACTTTGTCATTATCATGTAAGTGTAGGACAACGTATACACCAGGATAAACTTTAATCGCCAGAAAGCAACGTGGTTTTCTGGTCCCTGTGTTACGTACGTGCTCGCCTGTAATCTTAAGACCCTTGGTTCGATTTCTCGCTCCTTCGGAAGTTGTTTGATTTTTCTTTGCTGCAGACGTCACTAAGTTATGGTGTACTGTTGGTGTCATGTGAGGCCAGGCCAGGGTGACGTCTTTGTGGTTTTTCTACCATTGCTGCAGGACGTGAGCGCTGATGCCGCAGCGTTGCGTCGCGATGAGCCATAAAGTGCTTTAGCATTAAAAGGATCAATTAGCAACCCCTAACAAAATGCCTGAATGGAATAAGGTGCAGATATTTAAATTCGATCATGCCAGTGAACTGGGAGTACGTGTACGTAAATATGAACGACGTAACGACGCGTTGATGACTAGATGGCCATAGTAAAAATTGTTAGATCGTTTCCTTCCTCTGTGCGGCTTACTTTGTGGTATGTATCATGTCGTGAGGTACTGAGATACGCCGCAAAAAAAAGAAGACAGCTAAAATTTTGATGATAATGAAGGCCTTTATTTCGACTCGAGAAGAGCTGCCAGGTCTCTCCACCTGCTGCGAACCTTGTAAGTACCGTAATCTATTGTTGAGCAGGAGCACCACCTGAACTATGTCCTTTATGCATTAACCAGAGAAATTTTTTATATGACATTCTAGACAGAAATGACTTGCATGACGTTAACCTGAACGAGAAGGAGTTTGTTAATAATTCATTCGTCACTAACATGGAATGTCATCTACTGTATTCATGTAGAGCACCATACACATTACTCAGAGGATTAGGAATGCAGCAAGAGACCTTTGCTGAAATGTATCGCTCTATTGCTAATGCACTTGATCAAATCACCACTTAAAATTCCGGCACTCAGGATGCTTGGTGACATTCCAAATGCTCCACAGATGAGCTAGTAGCCCTGGTAACAAAATAAAAAACAACGAGTTTATGCACAGATCAGTTGTTGAGATTTTGTGCGAATGTGTGATTCTAATGAGATCAAAGTTTTGACGGAAGTTCATCTGTTTGTGAGTAGTCATGTCTGAATACGTGAAATGCGGACCAATCGCTAAAATAAAAAGAAGTTTCAAACCCAACTGCTGAAGTCTTGCTGACCTAGGCTCCGGCAGTGGTGCCAAAATGTGCTTTTATTTTACGATTCCCTCGAAGCCGATATATTTCCGCTGCGTATATTTCTTCTAACAAAGTCAATCAGCTAAGCTGTAACATTCTTATGAATAAAGTTTCGCTGATTTGTCCATGATTTGGTTTCGAGAAAAAGGTCAGCTTTATCTGCTCATAAGACCCAGTTTTGAAAACTAAATTTAATAGAACGGAAATGATACGTGTCGAGGAGAGAGATTCACATTCGAAGCTCTTGGTGCTGAAGTAAAAATATTATATTGTTATGACGCAGTGGAAGTGGAGGACAAAGTAGACTCCCGCGTGAAAGGGACGAACGAAGAAGAAGAGGTTGATGGTGCTTCCAGGTTAGAAAGAAGTGGAAAAGTGGTGAAGTGCTGGCCGCCACAGTGGATGAGATGATCGAAGGATGAGTCCCGGTCCACGAAGCATCCGGGCTGGAGGGTGCCAGGATCTGAGGGCCGAAGTCCTTGGACGCACCGGACGGCAAGGGCAAAGGGGCGGTGTCTTCCCGTGTGGGTCTTGGGTCTTGGGTCAGTCGGGTCTTGGGTCGGTCGGGTCTTGGGTCATCGTGTCTTGTGGTCCGGGCGGGGGACGGGGCTGGGGTGAGTGGCGAGGTCGGTTCAGGTCGGGCGGGCTGGGGCATGGCCGGGCTCGCGGACCAGGCACTCACGGCCGACGTCCACGGCAGGCGCAAGACACCGAAGCTGCGGGACCAGGATGGCGATGAAGGGACCCCAGCACCTCACACCAAATGTTACTTGGCGGCCAGCCGAAGAATGAGGCGTGGTGAACCATGAACAAGAGGTGATTTAATGGCCGCTGGCCTAGCGCGAGCGCTCCGTCCCGCGCCACTGCCAGCTTCGTCTTCTTCTTAACATTACCCGGGGCCACCGAGCGATCGTCCCGATCGTAAATAGAAGACGTCAATGAAGGGATGGGCGAAGCGGTGATGGTATAGTCACATAACCTTTTCAAAAGTACACTGGAAAACCATCCCAAAGCATTTATGCAAAGCGTCCAAAATTTCATAGCAAGTGCCGAAACAGGGTCTGCTTATGTAAAGAGAATTAACTTTTGCTCTTCAAGTTTATTATATCCTAAAATTGCGCAAGGCAAATGCTTCAGCATTCTGCCACCGCCGAAAAGCTGTAATAAAATCAAGGTGTAGAGGCGTGTATACATGGTGAATTTTTTAATTCGATCTCATTTGAGATGTCGTCTGCCAGTTTCTGCTTTCCATACCGATTGTCCAGGCTTATTCTTTTTTTTCGGCAGGACAGAAACCGGCTACAGAATGGGCCAGAAGGAGATGGGCCTAATGGGTACTTGGATGCTGTTCGATGTGATTAGCAGTACTTCTTGGATTCCATTTCTCTATTGAGACGCTGCGTGAGCGAGCCCTTCCTGCCAGGAAGTGGATCCGTTGGTGCCAGAACTGCTGAGGGGGAACCACTGGAGAGGGAGAGGGAAATTCATGGCAGGAAAAGTGGAAATGTTAGTTATTGCGTTAACTTCAACAGTCAGGGCAGGTAGGGGTGTCCGCGACATTGCTAGAAACAAATGAGCTAAGAGGTGAGATGGAAGGCTGTGTATTGGTACGCGACTAAATTTTGCCGCTTGTTCGTGAGAAAAGGAGAAGGTGGACCCACACGTTACTCACAAATCGGCTGAAGTCTGTGGAGGATGTACATGCGTAGTTTATGGAGAGTTTGAGGTGGTTAAGGCGTAGTGCATCACCTAACGGATCACGGGTTCTGGATAGGACTTATCCCGGGAGAGTGAGTATGAGTTTTAGATGTCCGCTATCTCTGACCAACCGCGAAGATAAACTCCAGCGAAGATAAAAATGAATAGTGGGGATCAGCAGAGAGCTATGAGGGAAATCAAGAAGTTCTAGTAACGTTTTGCCTTGACGCGTGCGTAGTTTGAGCATGGGATTCGAAAAAAGCTGACGTGAGGAAACGAGAGGCAGGTGGAAGCAGAAAGGGGTGGGATATGACGGAATAAATGGTCAATGTTTCTAGATCATCACAGAGAGGGAATTCATAGTAGGCTGACGAGTGGGATGTGGACAAGTAAGACAGTAAAATGTATAGTTGCCAGTAAGGGTGTCTGTGTCCAGACTACCGCATGTGCAGTAGATAAATCGTTTTGCACGAAAAACTTCACGAAGTTGGTTTTAAGGGTGTATTCGACATTTGCGATGAGCGGGGTTGGTGTCAGACTGCATGGTATTGTGGATTGGATGAACAGTGATTTGATCGAGGGAAACCCACGGTGGACGCATGCTGGGTACTGGTATTAAGTGGAAATATTGTGAAGCAGGGAATGAAAAATATTTCTGCATTGTCGGGAGATTTCAAGGCATCACTGCGGCCTAACCACTGTTTTGTGCTATGGCAACCAACTGAAGAAAGTTGGGTGGAAGCGGAGCATTGATGAGTCTGCCAATACTGACTTAATTGGTCTCGGGCTGATTTTGGCCGTGTGAAAGTTGTATGCCGGTTAGAGGTTGATTAGAATTATGGTAAAGGTCACTGGGATATATGAGCACATGAGAGGCGCGTCTCAGTGCCAGTTCAATGAGGTTGTCTTGACACCTCTTAAAGCGACGGAGCAGTTTAGTCATGCTGGTGATACGGAGAAAAAGTCACCGAGGGAATGTCTAACGCAATGTTTTTAATAATCAGTCGGGGAATACGAAGCACAGAAATTTGGTTGATGGGGTCGCCGTTCGTGTGAAGTGAGATGAAGGAGCGGTCCCAGCTGCTCTTCGATTGCATCTGACAAGTTCTTATTTGTAAGTGAGCAGGAGAATTATTTTGCAAGACGTATACGCAGATGTGCTATAACTCCTCAACGGCCAGTCAGCCTAATCAAAATACTGTGATTATTTCTACTACCATGTTGGAAGAACTATATTTAAACGGGCATTACATCTGTAAAATTAAAATAAGTCGTATAAACGCCATTGAGAAGTAAGGTCGAAGTAAGTTAAGGAAGTAAGGTACCCTTCAGTGAGGTCGAAGAACTCTGCAGGTATAGAAACTATTTAACAGAACAGCAGAGGAGAGAGCAGATATGAACACCTACCTTTCCTCGTTAGTTTCAAATGCACGCCTGCTATATATATTTTTGCATAGAAGGTCTCTAATCCATTTTTTTTGCTTCACACTTGTGTGCATGTGCGAGTGCCTGCACGAAGCTGAAGGCAAAACTACAGGGGCTTTGGGAGTCGTACCCATAGTCTCGCAATGCCAAGTACGATTGCAAAAAGCCTGAACACAAGGTAAAATGAAAGAAAAGGCGCAGAGATAGACGCACGCCACAGCCGCCATTGGGTGCAGCGCCGGTGAAGGCTCCATAAGAGCCTGATAACCCTGCCCACACTCTGGTCCCAACCTGCGATGTTGTATCGACGCATATGATGACTGTGTTCATAGGAGATTACCCTTACATATTTCATTTTGTTGAAATGGCCATAGAAAACAGAAGAAATAAAAAAAAATAAAGCAAAGCCACAGGCTCTTTATTTGCACATACTGTTATTTACTACTGCCTAACACAAGAGCTTATAGTCCTAAGAGAGTCTTCCAGTTTACGGGCGACCCGGTTGACTACTCACCTGAAAATAAACAAAGCACGCATTTCAGAGAAAGCTACTTTTTCAGCCTTTGACAAGCTGGAAGACACCGCTTCAGAAAGAATGCTTCAGATACATCTGAGAACCCGGACCCACATCTCAGCCACTTATTCTTACCACTAAACCTTTGCAAGATCCTAACAACCGACCACCGTTTTAGTAGCGACGTTCCATGGCGGTTCACCTGTTCATGCGCCACTCCCGGATAACTCCAGGTCAGCTGAAGTGCAGGAAAATTTTTCAATAAGAAACCATCGTTCATAAACCGCATTTTCACACTGGCCAATATATATTCCAACCCAACACTTTCCGACACATCATACTTGACTCCATTATGGAGGAACCTCTATGGAGGACATCATGGGCAGGATGATTGCCCAGTGACGGTGTTAAGGACCCTTCGAAAGCAACAACCTTGATAACTACAAAAACGTTGTGGGATTAAGGAGCACGTCGCTTAGGATGGTTTTCTTCAGGCCTTGGGTGAGCTGTACGCCCTTACGGTATTAGACGACCTCACCAGTCAGATCAACGCTCCTAAGAGGAAAGCTGAAATGTAATTTTCTGACAGATTTTTTTCCGCGAAGCCAAATTTGCCCCTTTTCAGTTCATGTTAAGGCCAGCATCGTGGACAAAGGGAGAATTGTCGCTGTGACCGGCAGGTCATGGTAGTGGAGCTTGTTTGCGCAATGTAATATTAGAATCAATATCAATTCAGTTATTTTAACGTGGAATGGTTTATGTTCCAAATATCGTGAATCATACCTCGACATATCCTACAGGGTCAGTAGAATCGAGTGTCCACACAAGTTTGTGTGACATTGTTATGGCAAAAATCCTAAAGTTGAAAATAGTGTGTGCTGTACAGCAAAAATTTTGTTCTTAATTAAAATACGAATACGGTTAGTTTGCATAAAAAGCAGGAAAAATACAACACTGCAGCAGACATGCATATTAGAAGTTAGTCTGCCGGATTATAGGTTCATAACTGTACCGACAATAGATATTCACTGAGAAAAACACGTTACAGAGATAACGCGTAAAGAATGCTGGAATAAGAAATGTTCAGGGCTACTTTCCCTTACAAAAATTTTTAGTAACATTCTTTAGAAAGTCTTTCGACAATTGTTAATAGAACCTATCAACATTGAATAGAAAGTCTTTTAAACGCCTTTGTACATTGTAGTAACAACCTATCAACCGTCTTCCGACAATTGGCCACCGATATCCAAAAGACTCAAGTACATAGAAAGTCTTTATACTTCCTATCATCCCCTTATCGAGTTTGTATACACTTCCTACTGACCCCTTACCGACAATGTCTACCAACACCCTATTAACGGTCTTCCGACAATTGGCCACCGTTATCCAAAAGACTCAAGTACATAGAAAGTCTTTATACTTCCTATCATCCCCTTATCGAGTTTGTATACACTTCCTACTGACCCCTTACCGACAATGTCTACCAACACCCTATTGACGGTCTTCCGACAATTGGCCACCGTTATCCAAAAGACTCAAGTACATAGAAAGTCTTTACACTTCTTATCAACCACATACCGACAATGTCTACCAACGCCCTATCAACGGTCTTCCGACAATTGGCCACCGTTATTCAAAAGACTCAAGTACGAAGAAAGTATAATTCCTACATCAACTTTTGGAAAAGTGTATGTTAACTACACAGTACAACACTTTTACCAACATAGTTTTATCACTTCAAAATCATTTTGTGAACACTATCCTGGAGTGCTTAAAGAATAATAGAAGCAAAATGCAAATTATTACATTTATTGTGCACAAGTGTACATACGCGCTACAACACATGCATGATGCATCAAAATATTTTATGGAGAACAATAGAGGAACAGAATATTGCCTTCGGCACGCTTCCCCTCAGTTCCCTCTGAGTAACAATGACTGACACACAGCAATTGAAAAACATAACAGGTTTTAATTCACGATGTTTCGGCTGGAGGACCAGCATTTTTCGAGTATAGTATAGCATTCGAAACAAAAGCTGTGCGCTTCAAATGCTGTAGTACACTTGAAAACGACTGGCCCTCCAACCAAAACATCGTCAATTAAATCCCGTTAGGTTTTTCTTACATATATACGAGGTGTTTCAGGGAAGACTAAGTAATTTTCAAAAAACAGGTATTTTGAGATGAATGTATGGCTTTTTCAGCATAGTATTACCAGTGTTGGCAGGCACCAGAAAACTTGTGAAGAGTCTTACGTAATAAGCTGGTTAGCTAATTTTTATTAATGAACCTTTTCACTATCAGAAACTTTGTTAAAACATTAAGTTGGGCTAGTTGGTAACGGCTTGAAGGAATCATACTCTTAGTGGTAAGAACACACACAACACCAAGACACACACACAGGACACCCGCTAGACTTCAACTATCTTTACTGGACACTTGTACGACACAAATATGTATCACTGAGCACACGCAGGTTCCTCGTCATCGGCATCAGGTCTAACTACGCCCTCCCCTCTCCTCCAAGGCATACGGTTGCGCCGATAAACAATCCCTTTTTCTGCCAATGCCAGGGAGGGAGTGCTTACACACATGTCACCCGCCTCTTGAATACGAAAGGCCTGGGAGCCGAGAAAAAAGAAAGAAAAATTATCGAAGTCTTTCGTATTCAAGAGGCGGGTGACATGTGTAAGCACTCCCTCCCTGGTGTTGGCAGAAAAAGAGATTGTTTATCGGCGCAACCGTATGCCTTGCAGGAGAGGGCAGGGCGTAGTTAGACCTGTTGCGGATGACGAGACACCTGCGTGTGCTCAGTGACACATATTTATGTTGTACAAGTGTCCAGTAAAGATAGTTGAAGTTAGCGGGTGTCCTGTGTGTGTGTGTGTCTTGGTGTTGTGTGTGTTTCTTACTGCTAAGAATATGATTCCTTCACTATCAGAGTTAGGCGTCTAGTTGCCATTAGAGATTTGTAGCAGTTACATGCACTGGAGGGGTTTCTTTCCCTGTGTGCTTTCAAAAGCGCATGTATTTTCGCACGATGCAGCCAAATTTTGTCGAGCCACACCGGCGAAAGTAATCATGTTTTGTACATTCCAGAAACTGATATGGCTACTACGAACAACTGGCTAAAAGTCTCTAACTGCAACCAGTTGCAAACCTGTGTTAGTTAAAAAGTTAATTATCAGAAATTAGTTAACCAGCTTACTAAATACACCTCACCGGCTTTGTGGTGTCTGCTAACACTGGTAATATTATGCAGCAAAAGCCATATTTTTGAAAACTACTTATTCTTCCCTGAAACACCTCGTGCATATAAATACTGCTCACTTTCCTGTACAACACAGAAACGAAATAATTTCTTCTGTAACATGAAAGTTCCATGAGCCACATAACAAACCCGTGGAAAAAAACTGCATGCATACACACACATCTCTCCAAAACAGCTAAAAAATCCCACACAGTGAAACAATGCTTACACTGTCTTAAGACCAACATTAAAGGCTGCAAACACTAGCGAATTAAAAGTCAAACAAATGCCAAACATATGCTAAATGTCCCCATGGATGTAGATATTAAGCTATGAGCTGATTTTAATAAAAATGCATCAGCACAGAAATGCTTAAGAGACTTTGTTGGTGCACTATCCTGACACTTGTCCTCAATATCAGGCAGCCTGCTTGTTGTTCATCATCATCATCAGCCTGACTATGCCCACTGCAGGGCAAAGGCCTCTCCCATGTCTCTCCAATTAACCCTGTCGTTACTTGTCTGCATCACCAGTGGAAGAGGTAGCGTCCTAGTGATGAGACGTGTGCACGAACAGGTAGCCTTCTCCATGGCAGAATGCAGCAGCAAGAGAACTGCACAAGAAAACATTCAAAGTATACAGTTATAGTAACTTCTAATAGAATCAAACACGGAACAGCAACAATCAGTTAAATGTGCACTAAAATGCAGCACTCCGAGTGAGTTTGATAAGGCTGCTGAGTAATAGCATAAGCAGCAGTCACAAGACTAGAACTAAATGTAATGCGTCCTTGAACAAGAAAAAGCTATAACATGCTGCTGTGTTCAATTCTGCCCCCACATTCGAAGACTGAATGATATTCACAGGAACTGACATTGACGTGTTACACCTAATTAGGCAGGCTCGAGACAAGGCGGTAGGTGACTATAGGTTCTAGGAACAGTAGGGGAGAGTTATTAGTAGAGTTCGCAGATAGAAATAGTTTACGGATTATGAATACCTTCTTCCGCAAACGAGCAAACAGGAAGTGGACGTGGAAGAGCCCCAATGGTGAGACTAAACATGAAATAGACTTCATACTGTGTGCACACCCTGGCATCGTAGAGGATGCGGAGGTGCTCGGTAAGGCCCGTTGTAGCGACCACAGAATGGTAAGGTCTCGTGTTAGCTTAGATTTGAAGAGGGAACGGAGGAAACTGGTGAAGCGAAAGGCTATTAACGAGTTAGCATTAAGAGGGAAGGTAGAGGAATTCAGACTGTCGCTGCAAAACAGATTTTCCGCTTTAACTGAAGAAGACGACCGCAGTGTTGAAACAATGAATGATAATCTTACAGCTATCGTTACAGAGTGCGCCGCAGAAGTAGGTGGTAGGATGGTTCGACAGGATACCAGCAAGCTATCTCAGGAGACTAAAGATCTGATTAAGAAACGCCAAAGCATGAGGACTTCTAACTCCACAGACAGGATAGAACTAGCAGATCTATCGAAGTTAATAAATAAGCGCAAGGTAGCCGACATAAGAAAGTTTAACGTGGAGAAAATCGAGCATGCTCTAAGGAACGGAGGTAGCCTAAAATCAGTGAGGAGAAAACTGGGCATAGGTAAAAACCAGATGTATGCGCTAAAAGACAAACAGGGCAATGTCATCAGCAATATGGATAAGAAAGTTGAATTAGCCGAAGAATTCTACACAAATCTATACAGTAGCGAATGTAATCATCAAGTTACTGAGGGAGGCAGTCGAGCACAGCAATGGGACATCCTGCCAGTAACGAAGGAGGAAGTAAAGAAAGCCTTAGTAGCAATGCAAAGAGGGAAAGCAGCTGGTGAGGATCAGGTAACAGCAGATTTGTTGAAGTATGGAGGAGAGATTGTGCTACAAAAACTAGCCACCCTGTATACGCAGTGCCTTGTGACCTCGAGAGTACCAGAAGCTTGGAAGAACGCTAACATTATCTTAATTCATAAGAAAGGAGACGTCAAGGACTTGAAGAATTACAGACCAATCAGCTTATTGTCCGTTGCCTACAAGGTATTTACTAAGGTAATCGCTAATAGAGTCAGGAAAACCTTGGACTTTAGTCAACCAAATGATCAGGCAGGCTTTCGTAAAGGATACTCGACAATAGACCACATTCACACTACCAATCAGGTGATAGAAAAATGCGCGGAATATAACCAACCCCTATATATAGCCTTCATTGATTACGAGAAAGCATTTGACTCAGTGGAAACCTCAGCTGTCATGCAGGCATTGCGGAATCAGGGTGTGGAAGAGTGTTATGTGAAAATATTGGAAGATATTTATAACGATTGCACAGCTACTATAGTTCTCCATAAAGTCAGCAATAAGATTCCAATATGGAAAGGTGTCAGGCAGGGAGACATGATCTCGCCAATGCTCTTCCATGCCTGCTTACAGGAGGTATTCCGGGGACTGGAATGGGAACAGTTAGGGATAAGAGTTAATGGAGAATACCTGAGTAATTTGCGATTCGCTGATGACATTGCCTTGCTAAGCCACTCAGGACAAGAACTGCAAAGCATGATCAACCAGTTAGACAGGCAGAGCAGAACGGTGGGGCTAAGAATTAACATGCAGAAAACCAAAGTAATGTTCAACAGCCTAGCAAGGGAACAGCAGTTCGCAATTGGTAGCGAGGTGCTGGAAGTAGTAAGAGAATATGTCTACTTAGGGCAGGTAGTGACCGCAGATCCGGATCATGAGAGGGAAATAACTAGAAGAAGAAGAATGGGGTGGAGCGCATATAGCAGATTCTCTCAGATCATGATTGGTAGCTTACCAATATCCCTGAAGAGAAAAGTATACAACAGCTGTATCCTACCGGTACTCACCTATGGGGCAGAAACGTGGAGGCTAACAAAGAGGGTTCAGCTTAAGTTAAGAACAACGCAGCGAGCTATGGAAAGGAAAATGATAGGTGTAACGTTAAGAGATCGGAAGAGGGCGGAGTGGGTGAGGGAACAAACGCGGGTTAATGACATCTTAGTTGAAATCAAGAAGAAGAAATGGGCTTGGGCAGGGCATGTAATGCGAAGGCAAGATAACCGCTGGTCCTTAAGGGTAATGGAGTGGATTCCAAGAGAAAGCAAACGCAGCAGGGGACGGCAGAAAGTTAGGTGGTCGGATGAGATTAAGAAGTTTGCGGGGATACAGTGGCGGCAAGTGACAAAGGACAGGGTTAATTGGAGAGACATGGGAGAGGCCTTTGCCCTGCAGTGGGTGTAGTCAGGCTGATGATGATGATGACCAAATTAGGCTACCACGAAGAGATATTTAGCCATTCCAGTCATATGAGGATAACATGCAGGCCATAAAATATAAAAATTATTTTGTGTTTCTGATTTGTCTGCACAAAAATTCAGGCAGCTTTTGTTTTCAAAAGTGATGGCACAAAGACATTGCAATATAATGCACATGTTGCTGTAGATAATGTATCATTTGGAGCTATACCAAGTGTTAGGGGAAAATGTATGAACAAAGAGTACAAAGGTGAGCAAGTTCGTCAGGGCAAGAGTGGCACACTCTAAAGCAAATGAATCAAAATATTAAGGCACACACTGCGTCAGATACAATACTTGTAAGTAAAGCTGCATAGAACTACAAGCGATAAAAGCCTCAGAAACGTGCCCCTAAGGGAGCAGCTGGACTGGTAGTTTTTTATTTGTCCCGCAGCACATCCCTCTAGTGCTGAGGCCTGCTCATATCTGTTTAAGTTAAGAATACAAGGGAAACAAGCAAACAAGTGTTCCAAAGAAGATAAAAATGTGCACTTAGGTTGTTCTTTAGGAAATTACCTGTCACTAATTGCAGCAATAAATACCTCAAGAAAATAAGTTATTTACACAGCTTATTACAAACCTTGATGGCACGGGAGAAAGGCAACATCAAATTCATTGGTTCAAGTAAAGCCAGGGGTCTTGTTAAGGTCACAGCAATATTTGTTGACTTAGGCTCAGCTAGTGTAATGCAATCAGTAACTGAACGTCGGCATGAATAAAAAAAACAATGCACCAATACTCAATTCCAAATGCATTTCAACTGTACAGTGCAGTCAGTTGTGACAAAGGGAGTGTGAAAGAAAACCTCAGCAATGCTCATGACATCGAATAAGCACCTTTCTTCTGTACAGCTAAAATATAAGCTTTGCAGGGTTTCATGTAATGCAAGGATAACCTGGTAAGGTATCAATTATTGATGCTAGCAACAAATATGCTTCTAAAGCAGAGTGCTCCACTTGAACGCCAATATTCAATTATGCATTGCCTGTTAGGCCATGCCTATCACATCACTGGTTCACTTCAAACATGCCATACCTTGTAAGAGGTAGGTACTGCTGAAGTAAACCTATAAAATTTATTTGCTGCTTTTAGACTGCTGTATAAAGGTCATGAAGCAGATAATTGTTTTAATTTGGTCTATACAGTGGTCAAGATTTCCAAGCACGAGAGGCATGAGGGAAAAAACTATAGAAAGCATTTCACACTATAACACAATGCACTTGACTAGGGGAGTGCTTTCATGACGCCCGCAATATCTTTTCCCTTTCTCTTGGTCCTCTTTTAAAAGAAAAAAAAAACAAAGAGAGAGGGAGCCTGGACCAGAAGATTTTTGGCAGGCTAAAAAAGACAAGGAAAATATACCCACTTGTCTACCTATCCTTTTACAAGTGGCACATGCTTGATATCCAGTGTCAATGGCTGATAGGCTGAACCAGCAGGTCTTGATGTCATTTGCCTCTGGTTGAGGTAGCATTGGCTCGATGACAGATGAAAGCTGGTGCAAAAGTAGCGTGATGATACCGGTGGAGCAGCTGTACAGGGCTTGACTGCGGGTGCATTTGAAGAAAGGCTGCATTAGAGCCATGCTTTCATAAACATCACAGAAGCCACATCCCATTAAAACCTCTAGCTGTTCAGTCCAATGTGTTCATGAGTGGAGGCTAATTATTAATTACCTATGCCTCCAATAGTTAGCAAAAAAATGGTTTACAAAGCTTGTCATACTTTTCTTAAAGCTATTATTCGCGAATCACGTTATACTTTTATCGCTTCAGACTGAAAATGGGGGAATGACATAAATGTAGTGAACGTAAAAAAATAAAATGACAACAAACCTTCCATTGTGCGATTACCTCAGCTGCACTGCAATGGAATGGTTCTGCTATTTTTAATCGTCGTTTCGTTGACCAGAACTATCAAGAAACACAGCACTTGATGTGACTGCGACGTAGAACGGGCAATGCTCCTTATCCAGTAAACACTCAGGCAGCAGAATCAAAAGACGCACGCCGCTACAAGCACTTTTCGTTCTTATGGTCTCCTTTTCACGCGCTGCTCCTGTTCAGTCGGAATAACGAATCAAGCAGCACCCCATAGTTCTCGGCGTGCAACCAAATTCTATCACATAACTCCTGCGCCGAGGAGCTGACGCAAACCGCGTGAGGCGGCGGGTTAAAAGTTGCATAGTTGGCAAGCGAGCGTGTCAGAACACCTTCTCTCTGCAAACGATCGCGTGGTGCCCGCATTTTGCACCTCACTGCGAACAAGACGTGAAGACCAACCCAAATGCATTCGCAGCCCTCAATCATACCCCCGACACATCGCAGAAGTCATTTTCCAGTTCTGTACTTACATTTGTCAACGTTCACGGCAAGCCGTTTCTTCTATCGGGCATCGGGCGCCGGCCGCTCTCGGCGTGGTTGCGTGCAGTACGCCAGAGCAGTTTTTGAGCACTGCGTGCGCGTAAGAACGTCTTCCGCAGCACTGGAGCCATCTGTCACCTTCCGAGTTCAGTCACACTACCACAACACTAACGAGGCCGCACATTTAACACAAACAAACTGAAGAAACGCACCCACATCACAACCGTCGCACACCGCCAACAAAGAGTCGTTTCAGCGTCCTAAAAAAGATAGTGTAGCGCGCGGCCAACATGAGACTCGCAATCCGCCGCCAGCGAACGGAAAGGTGGCGCTAATGTCGCCTAACTTTACACGCGTTAAAAAAAGAATTGATAAAGCCCTTTTTGCCACAAACTTGTTGCATTAAACGACAAAATATTTTGTTTCAATTACAAAGTCAGCAAATTGGAATGATTGCGGTGAAAAAATGCGACTACTCACAAGCATCTGTTTCTGGCGGCGCTGCGAACGAAAGCTTGGAAAACCGGGCAGCATGCCGGGCAGCTACAGGCGACGCATCTGGGGCCAGGAAAGCCGCAGCCGCTGCACGGCTGCACTGTCTGCCTAGTTCTAAGGCTATAACTCAGCTCCCCGTAACTGCGTCGCAGAATAAGGAATGATGATGATGTTGCCAAACGCTACTGGTTTCGGTTTTTATTTTCGCATATTGTGTGGCTTAGCGTACTCTACACAGCTTGGCTCATGCGATTTAGTGTACGTGTGTGTACCTAGGGAACACGAGCGTTCGCACGCCGCTCTAGCGTGACGCGCGAAACTTTCAAGGCTGCGCTGCAGCATCGCCTCTGTTTTGTGTGTGTTTATATCACGTCATTGGACACCTTGCACGCTCTTTGCTCGAGCGAGCCCCGCCGACAGTCGCGCTACCGTAGTCTTTTTGTGTGCTTCCTTGATTGCTTTTTGCCTCTGCCTTATGCGGTCCTCGGCTCGGCCTCACGTCCGCTGATGGCAGTAAGAAAAGGCGAAGACTGAACACATGCTTTCGCGTGTCTACTCCGTATGACTACGTTAAAACCCAACACTTTATTCCAGGATTCCTTAGTCATTGCATTACGGGAAGATAGAAAATACAGCTCTCACCACGTTTTCCCTCGCCACAGCTTCGTACCGTGTTTGCGTTGAAGGAGATGCAAGTGAAGATGCGGAAGAGGCACTGCGCCTGTGTTTTAGCGGTGCTCAAAGTGGGGGCTGCTCTCACCCTAGCTTTTTCCATACTGGAAGCTCCTCTGTGGCTCAGTACTACCGAAAAATGTAACAAGTCAAGAATGAGGGCTTATAGTGCTCCAATTGCCGTGCACCTTCCTCATGCAAAGCCCTTGTTACCGCAGTTGAGTACAGCGGGCCGCTGTTACCTGTTTTGTGTCTCTATACTTCTCTTTATAGTATCGGCCGCCGAACATGAATAAAAATTAATATTGCCTTGCCTGAAATTTCGCATGTACAGTCGCTGAGGAACGAAGCAACTTGAGTTCTCGAAGCTGTAAGCCTGCACACGTTACACAGAATTTACTCAGAGCGCGAAGCGGCCCTTTTCGCGCGGGGTTTTTCAGTCCCGTGCGATCAGCCATTGCTGGTCGCTCGAGGAGGAGGGTAGTGCGAGGGTTTAAATTGGGCGCTCCCACGTGGAGTGGCATAGTGTACCGGGAACTTTTGCATGGCGGGCAGTGTGCAGGGAAAGTGTGCTTGCGGTGCAGGTTCAGGAAGCTGGTGATATAATTTGGGCGCCATTTGGGCTAGCGAGAACGTGTCATTCAATGAGTGTGGAAACACATCGGTGCAATGCTAAACTTGAATTTTTTTGTAGCTCGCAACAATAATCCCTCTGAAACCTCAGAGCGAAACGCTCTTAATGCTAGTGTGTTTTAGCACCGTCGTACGGTACATCACTGTTCAACTGCACGTTAAAATATGACCTATCAAGAATTACAACAATATCAACACCAACGTGTTTCGAATTGGCAGAGTTGTTGTACAGCTCTGCTGAAATTCTTTGTTAGTTCTGAAATGTTAAATCTGTTTAATGACTGCCTGAGTACAGAATTTAAGGACGAATACGCAGCAGAAAGCATTGTTTTCGTGTAGAATGAGCCATCAGCGAAACTGATTCGCTGTAACGAAGTCATCATTGCGCTTATGTAACACAATATGTCACTAGCTCCTATTTTTTTCTTAAAGTTCTTTTAATTTCCTTGAAGTGCAAGGCAATAATACTTGAGTATTCTATGAATTCATTCACTTTGTACCAAAATTATTTCGTTTGCTGGTAACTTTTTTCGTAGACTTTATACAATCAAAAATTGTCACTAAATGTCTTCAATTCAAGGCACGTTTCTGAATTTCGGGATAAATGTTCTGTTATGAACTTTGCCCTTTTCCCCGCACTCGAAAATGCGAAAGCAGTAAATCTAGTATTGAGAAAATTGAACTGAAATTTCTAAAAATCCACAGCGTGCTCGGCTATGGGAATGTGATTGCAAATTTTTGTTTCGTCTTCAAGGTTAGTTAAGTTGCCGGTTTGAAGTTGTCGGCTACAGTACTTGATTATTTTTGGCTTTTATTTGTTTATTCGCATCACCAAAATGCTTTCTCGGTTCGTAGTATATTTCTATTGACAGCAGTATATAAGCAGTAAGAAAATTGTATGAACTTTCTATCAACAAATGTTGATAAAATATGCCCTAAGAAAATGTGACTGCAAATGTTTGTTTCGTGTTCAAGGTTGCTTTAGTTGCATTGACATGTTAGGCTAGAGTACTTAATTAATTTAGGCATTTATTCTCATTATAAAACGTTCTGTCGGTGTCTATAGTATGTTTCTACTGACAGCAGTACATAGAAAGCAGTAAGGAAATTGTATGAACTTCCTATCAACGAATGTTAATAGAATATGCTTGGCTAAGGGAATGTGAGTGTTATGTTTGTTTCGTGTTCAAGGTTGTTTTCATAGCTTTGAAGTGTTCGCCTACAGTACATGATTTGAGGCATCTATTCGCATGACCAAAAATGTTTTGTCACTTTCTAGAGTATTTCTGCTCACAGCAGTCCGTAAAGAACATAAAGTATTAAAATGGAATATATCTTCTGTTTTAAAACGTTTTCCCATATCCTGATTACATTCCAAACGCATTTGCTGCGAATAATGTTGGTCGCTTTTCGATATAGTGAAATTGTTGACTAGCTGCAACAGATTCCACCATGCAATCAGGTAAGATGTCGTCACGATTATGCGAACAAGATAGCGTTAATCACCTCGAACACCATGCAGTTTGTTCATTTACTTCTCTCAACGTGTCAAACTGCACCCAGCTTTTCTAGTAACTTTCTATTGACAGGAGTAAATACAAAGAAGTAACAGTCTACCAACATTGTATTGACAAAGGTACATAGAATGTAAAAATTATTTTCTAGTAACTTTCTATTGACAGGAGTATATACAAAGAAGTAACTTCTATCAACGTTGTATGAACAATTGTTGATAGAATGTAAAAGTTACTACAAGGTTACTAGAGTCAATAGAATGTTAATACAAATTCTAAAGAAAGTTGATATCCATTTTTGTAAGGGTTACGTGTGCTCTAGTGTTCGTGCGTAAAACGTAACGGAGTGTCTAGCGTTCCGTCCAGACGGAACATTTGCTGCAGCTGCAGTTCCGTCCAGGCGGAATATTTACTACAGCTAGAGTTCCGTCCATACAATAGACAGTTTAAGTTTCACGTTTTCATGCTGCTTGCGTACGTGGCGTTGGCAAGATGGCGGCGCCCAGCCCGCCCGCTTCGCAACGATAACAGCTTCTCAGCTAATCCCTCGACGTGGTCTCGTGCTGTAAACTGCTGTATTTGTTTTCAGTTGGTCCATTCTTGCTCTCGCGTAAAGTTTTAGGTGAGAACTAGCTTTTGTTTTCCACATAGAAATCCGTTTCAGCAGCTCCTAAGCCTGACGGAGAAGCGTTTGTGGTCGTCATAGCAACAAGTGCGCCGACGGTCTCGCGAGATCACGCGAAGCTCAAAATGTCGCGGGATATCGCGAGACCCTCGGCACAGCCAGCGGGAAAAGCAAAACGGTGCCCGTTTTGACTCCATACGCACACGTTGTCATCATGAGTGGGACACCAGCGCGCCTTCGCTTCTCGAAAAGCAATGATTTAAATATGCCGCGGGACGTAAAGGAATGCAATCCCTTCGAAGATAACATGCAACATACAGTTCGGTGGAATGAAATCGCTCAACGTTTATCAGAAGAAAGGTGGAAGGTATTTACCGCCCGCAGTGTGGCTTTGCCTGGCTCCGCTCCAAGCAGCTCGACTAAACCACGACCACCTGGATCGAGCGCGCGGCGGGAGCCTCGCCGCGGGCGCGTGATCGAGGCGGCCGTGACTAAACAAAATTAGTTTTCTGTATCTGTACTACATGGCGCGGCACAACATGCTAGCGCATTTTTTAGGTTCTATGGCAGATCTACAGAGTTTGCGTCCCGTACGCGTAGCTAAAACTGTACGAAGCCACACGAGCGTACGCTACGTAGACTGCTCACGTTTACGTGCGTGAAGGTTCTACGTACGCAAAACTAAAACTGACTGTCCATACTATACAAAATGGGTGATTTCTACCCACATATAGCATTTCTTTGCCTCTGGAATAACCAGTTGACAAAGCTGTATCCAGATGTTCTCTCTACGCATGTATACGACACCAAAATATCTGTCCGCGTACTGCGTTTAGTTACATCCTCGAAGGTATAACTTCCGTGCACGCATGCAGGATCGGGAAAATGACACTGTTAGAAGCAGTGTGCACAAACTCTTCGCGAAGTGATGTGAAGCCCTGTCGCTGTTTGTGCTGCAAGATGACGTAGCGCGAAAAAGACTACGACGTACAGAAACGGTCAACAAGCATTAATGCTATCGTACCAACAAACCCAAGCCAAAACTCGTTATATTGCCATTTCGCACTGACTGTTTGGAAAACAAAATGATGCAGCAGAATATCCTGCCACACATTAGGCGGAACAGGATTGCAACTTTTTTAAATGGACATGCAAAAGTCTGCAAGTAAACTGGTTTCCCAATCCCTAACGCCGGCTTTAATTCCGTACGGGCATAACTCTTGTGGCAGATAATGCTGGACGGAACTGTATGGTGTCCGATACAGTTCCGTCTGGACGGAACCCCATCGCTACATGCAGTTCCGTCTAGACGGAACTCTAGCGCAAATTGTAGCTCCGTCTGGACGGAACTCTAGCCACAGCCAAAACGTAAAACTGAATTCCTTCATAATCGAACTTACGTAATAATTTTTCTATCTATAATTGATAGCTTTAGGGCGTTTGTCCAGTGAAACAGGTGATATGTTGAGAACCTGCTTCGTAAGACCCAAATTCATTATCAGGGAACAATCGCTTCAAATAAACACCTCTCCAGGTTGACTACTTCGGCATGCAGGAAAGATCCTTTTTTAGTAATCTCAAGGTGTGGCCACTTTAAACTGTGAACCCCACATCGTATGCATCTGATTTATATGACATCCTTCTAACATTAGAGGTGCTAGGCAAGCACTCCATGATTCAAAACATAGCAGCGCCTCGGGGTAAGATGGTGTACGCTATTCAAAACTTGTCAATATCTTCTAATGAAAGGAACTTGCAATGCGGAAAGACGTTAAACAGTTCTGAACCACCGGTTGTCTATTCCCTGCCTGGAAGGACGCAGCGTAGATACCATCTGAAAACATGCCAAGCCGAGTCGTACATTAAAAGAGGTAAGGTCGATGTCCCCAGCTTTCATTGTTTGTGAGACGATAGAACATATGGCTCTATGGAGGCTAGATGGCATTCAGACAAGTACTCGGTGCGCTCGCCTCCGCAGATATGTTTTTGCTGTGAGCTTTGCACGCATCACATCCTCACATGGGTTCACAGCTACATTTGCGCGCACTAACTTCAGGCACACCTTCGACTGGTAGGTGCGGTAGACGTTAATAAAGCATTTTCTTCTGTGCTTTGCACCACTATGATTCGGAGCGTTCAGGCGGTGGTCGTTGGCAGAAAACTTCTATCAGTTCCAGAGAGCCTTTCTTGCAGAAGGAACATTCGCAGTGGTTGTTGCGAGTGTTTTTATTAGCATGCAAGGCAGCAAAATATCCGTATCTCAAGGCGCCGTTGTAACTATGGCTCTTTATAACATCAAAATGGCATGCCTCCAGTAATGCTGTCATCGACATCTGGTCTGAGTGATGCCATGTAGTGGGCCACATAACATTCTAGACGACCTTGGTATCTTCTGCCGAATATTAACCTGGCCTGCAGGCAGACCTCAGTGCCACCTACGACTGTATAATGGAGTGTAGGATAGAAATGTCGCCAAAACAAGAACGAAGTATTTGCTCTCAAAAAACGGTTTGCAGCTGCGCGCTGATGCAGAAAAGTAAGCTCCTCTTCCTTCGTTAGGCGTTTCAGTCATTTACCGGGGAAAAAAAACAAATCAGCATGAACATTCACGAGGATGGAAACATATTTCATAGAGAAGGGGTAACTTGCCATCAGGCCTCGCAACTTATGCGCCACATGAATGAAAGACAGCTGGAAATCAAACAGT
Organism: Amblyomma mixtum; assembly: GCF_055824585.1. Classification (NCBI taxonomy): domain Eukaryota; kingdom Metazoa; phylum Arthropoda; class Arachnida; order Ixodida; family Ixodidae; genus Amblyomma; species Amblyomma mixtum. Next base: position 30,582,095 of record NC_143019.1, on the reverse strand, counting down.
CAGGGATCCTCCAGATTGCCGTATATTACAGAGAAACCGGAACATGCAACATTACGAGATTTTTATATCCTGCTCGGACGAACCCGTCGTAAGGCGACGCGTGTGTTTACTCTTCTACCGCAGCATTGCCCTGTAAATTACCTTAACTCACGCGGTAGAATAAATTTCCCTCAGGCTGCGGCAGAGCAGCATTTACCATGCCATAACATCCGTCTCTCCACGATGCGCAGGTAATGCTGCCCTGCCCATAATCTGAATCACTCCCCTTCATTCAGCACCCTTGCGGCTTCTAGATTTAGTAGGCGTGATGGTAGGACATATGTTCACATAACCTTCAAAACTATAAAGCGGCTGCAAGCGTGTAAACCTATATGCAAGTTGCTCCAAGAAGTATGCATCCAGTTATTGACGGAAGCCACTCTGTCCGAGCGGAGTGCAGCCTTAATTTCTCAAAATCTTCAGTCGCGCACCACTGAGGACGAATGACCACTCGCGGAACACGCTGCCAAAACTTTTGACCTGATAGCCGTGCGCATCGCTATCACTTGCATAGGAGCAGAAAATGATTCTATTCCTTGGACCTACGACAATTACGCCGAAAACAAGTAACGAAAACCGCCTTGCGTGCAGGAGCAGCAGGTTAATTCAGCATCAAGGCTATCCGAACAGATGTGTTATAGCATCAAACAGACTCTCGCACATTAAGGAGTCACTGAAAAGTAAAACACACAGCCGGCCTTCCCACACTTCTTCCCAAGACAGTTCCGTTTACGCTTCGTAGGCCTCTGCTGCATTTGCTCATGAGAGATCTCCTTACGTAAATAGAGGCGAGGCTTGAAGCCGAGTACAGCATTCTCGCCGCAACCCTCTTCAGCACCTGGCCTACCAAGGACAAATACACCATCGAGTACGCAGAATTCTTCGAAACCGTGGCAGTTCTTCGCTTAGCCGAGGGTGGAATGTTATTTTCACCAGCGAAACTTCAATTTTGAAGCCTTCACACCTATCCCCCTTTTCCTTATTGTTCGGCATGACGAGCAGGTACGCGGGGCAACGTACCCTCTTTTATTGCCCTGAGTTAGACGCTATCCTGGAAAAGACTGCAATCGCTTAGCATGCACCACCCTGGCACGCTTAAACAGTAAATATACTCCCCATCGGACATTGGGCTTCAGGATGGAATACGGCCGTTTCGGTATTTCACAAAATACATCCACAAACAGGAAGGGCCAGGTCGTTTTTCTTCAGAAGTCAGCCTCGGTGCCATCTACCCTAGAGAATGATCCGGACTCCGGTATCCTCTATGATAAGAAAATTGTTTCTCTGATTTCGGTCGGAATGTTTGCAGATCCTTAACGCACAAGTAAACAAACCATAAAAGATTAACTACTTCGAGCATTCACAACTCTATGCTGTCAGTGAGCGTGTATGAACTGGCGCTGTTGCAATTCGGCTAATACACCTAAAGTCCTCTTAATAGATGCGCAAATTTGATACAACCACTGAAACCGACTGCAGGAATATGGAAAAGAAATAGTTTTCTGTGGCTCCTAAGTAAGCAGCGTTCCGCAAAAAAAAATCCTCAATACTCAGTGGTCAACGCACTACTTTTTATAACTTAAAATCATTAATATTGTTGTGCGATAAACGCCACAGTGTCATAAAAACACTTTCATGCGTTGGTGTGATTCTAAATAAGAGATTTATTGATATCCTGTGCTCTGAACCCACCAAGGCTGGATATATAGACTTACTCATTTGTCGTCGCTTATTTCAACGTGTTCAAAGTCGCTTTCGTTGGTTTTAGTGGGAAGTCGTGGCACAGGCGCCATCGAATTTGTGGCATTCAACTCAGTGGATTCCCTGGAATCACTGGAACTACTGTCCTCCTCGCTTCTATCGTCCGCCTTCAGAGCTGCATTGAGACCAGAGTATTCAAGACGGTAAATTGTTTAGCCACTATTCCTTTAACGACCGCATCACCCTAGGGTAGCATTGTTTTTGAACAGTCTTCATATACTAGAAAACCATTTGCTATGACTACAGCATATATTCAACTAGTTTTTAAAATAATTTTCCAACCTGTTTGTACGTTCTTAACCAGTGTCAAAAGCGGTAAGAAACTTTTTACTCTATGATGCTGCTCTATCCCCTACGTCTACATAGATATGGAATGCGCACTTGTTACAGCAAATGAACACATATTTCAATGTCGTTGCGAGATTTTTTTAATACCGGAGACCTGACTTTGGACACCATGGGAGCTCGTAACCAAACCCACCGCACTCTGTCGACTCGCCTGGAGTCGTTTTTTTCTAGCTCACAGGAAAGTAAAACCAATCCCTTCTTCACCTCACTTGCCGGAATCAATGACGAGGCAGGAAGGAAAAATATTGTGAAGCTACAACGCCACTTTTTCGAATATACTGCTTCGGAGGCTGCTGCAGCTCGCGTGCGTAGCGGTAGTGGTCTGAAGACTAGCTGCTATGAATTACTCGCGCCGACATGTGAGCTATTATGATTACCCAGTGTCTCCTTTCTCCTCTCATTCGGCAAGTCTGCAGCGGGATCAGCAATGTCGATACTCACTGATTTTCAAGGTCTCTTTAGTGTAGGACTATTTGGAGCCTGTAAACTGAGCGCCGGCTATAATTTCTGATTGCGCAAAACGTATGCATTGTGAACTTCATTGCGTGCCGCCTATTCCTGTTTTAAAATGGTAGCTCTCGTGGCCAAATTTCGGTGACATAAGGCCTCGAGCACTTGAAAATGAACAGAAAGATCATTTTGAAGAGGGAGAAAAACAGTTTTAAATATTCGGGTTCGGCTTCGGCCGTCATAAACACTTGTCCAAAAGCATGAGAGCTGTACCAATTGTTGAAGCCACTTCGCCATAAGCACGATGAAGGTAGCGGTGATAAAATATTTGCTTTCTACATTCCCTAATTTTTCTGCCCTTTCATCTGTTCTAGTTCCTGGCATTTGGGCAGTCTGCACGCAATGTAGCTAATTACTGCTCTTATGTGTGACGTCATTGGAGGCCAGCAGACAATTTGTAGAAAAAGTTTGTTCAGCACATTTACATTCGTGGAAAGCACTCAGCGTTCAGGAGTGAGCCCCGTCGAACCCTTACCTGTGAGCAGCGCTAGTAGGAAAACAAGTGTCTTCAACATTCTTCCGTTTTTTTCAATACGATGAGTCTTGAATTGCAAGCTGAATGCACTAGGACCCTGCGCTGATAGAATATATATAAGCGTACGATCCACAAAATACGAACAATTGTACAAGTGTGCAGAAGTTCATGAAACAACAGGTTACATATATTTTTTTTTTTACTTTCATGCATAGTTAACCCGTGCTGAACCTACTGAGGCCAATGGCATTTCCGGACCGATGATAGAGTCTCGATTGTCTTTTCCAGAGATTTCACTATGAAGCACCGCATTCTTGGCATTGCACGCTAATAGCTGAAGATAATATCTTTAGGCTGTGTTTTTGCAAGCGTGAAAAGATTTCATTTTTTATTTCCGGCACTGAGTTTTAAACTCCCGTAGTTATGGTCTTGGCATTGTGATGATAAATGAAAGCGTTAGCTCAGCCCATGCGTACTCACAGGCGTTTACCGGATAACCGGATGCCTTCTGATCCGGTGCACTAAACTTGCGTGGTTGCAGCAGGCAGCCGGTAGACTCTTGTACGTCTGCATGACTCCGTCCCCACCGAGGAAAATAAATAAAGGGGCTAATGCCCTCTCATCAGAAATGCGAATTTCTAACACTCCAGCGACCTGTGAACAATGGTAAATACCTCCATTCATCCTGGCGTGACACTCTGCCAACGCATTCCAATATATCATGTAGGGGCAGGGACTGGCTAAACATGCTGGAATGTCAGTGACGTTTTACACATACTTTTACATTGATGTTCTTCTGAAATTTGTTAGAGCGCTTTAGAAAAGCTGCTTCTTGACTGCACCCTTATGTTGTGAAAATGCTGCGTCCTTTCTAGTAGAAATTCCACCACTCTGGATGGTTGACCCATTATTCTAAAAGAAAAATACAGGCTGGTGTCAGATGTTTACAGTTAAGTTCTATCATGGTTTTCAAAACTCCTCTGTGCTCAAAGCTGTGTAGCTTATAGTATTGGGCACGTTTATACGCCTTTAATGGGGCGAGTAAGTAAACCGTAACGAAAAATGTAGCGCTTGAAACGCAGGACAAAACGATGGTTGGATGCATGGTATAATAATTCGATTAAGTTAACCTTAAGATAACCTAAGTGAAGCTAGCAGGGTTTGTAATTTTTGTTATATGCTTTATTAGTGCTTAACATGACATGAAGTTCATGATGCAACGTACACATACCCGCATAAAGAAAGCTTTCGAAGAAAACATTCTTCAGTCCGTATGTGAAGTTGTGTTTCTGGTTAAAATAACTAGCTTTCTTGAGATTTCCGTCACATAGCTGGTTTATTTGGCAAAGGCAGAGTGACCCAATATTTGTGTCTCAAGGGAATAAAAAACTACCGTTCTAGCTATTTTTGAGCGCTTCGCCCTCTCGACGTACGTCCATTTTACACTTATGCATATATGTATGTGTAGGTGTATGCATTCAACAAGCCTAGCTTTCGACCTTGCTATATATTCTCCCTAGTACAACCCTCAAATTTAATTTTCTTTTTATTCAAACTTTTCTTCAGCTCATACTTGGTATAGGTTCTGAAATTATGTTTTCTTTTTATTTTCATTCTCAATTTCATTTCTACGTTGTCATGCGTCTCTTCTCATAAGAAAAAGGACATCTTAAGCACGCACAAACAAGTTCAATGAACGAAACCTCTTTCAAATATTTTCGCTTTTAACACTATGAGTCCTACATTTTTTTCACACCAAGTCTTCATCGCTTCCTGACTTTCACATAAAGCTTGGATTTAGTTATCGAGGTCAAAATCTTGGCAGAGAGCAATGACATCTCATCATATTGTTCGGCGCCGCTAAGAAGAAAATATGTGAACGAGCAGGTGGGATTGTAGGAATGCTAGCGGCAGGGTGCCTAGATGCATGCGCGGAGCTAGCGCCAGGCGCCCTTGCACCGAAGCTCCCTACTGGTAACCCACGTTCAACGACTTTTCTTGTCTCATTGTTGGAGTTCAGCTTCGGAAGAGCAAGATGTATTGTCCTGAGTGAAATTTTCCGCACTGTCTGTGCTGTTCACGACTGCCTGCGTCGTCAGTGAATGCCTAGAGCTCTCACATTTTGTCAATGACTTCTTGATATGTGATTTACCTTGAATTCGTGACAACGGACATTTAGCACCATTCTTGTTTTTAAAAAAATAGAACGGAGCTTGTACCGGTGAGAGTTTCAATTGTTTATTATGAAATGCAGCGTTTAGCGCATGGATCAGTGAAATCATTGGTTAAAGACTGATATTTTTGGGCACAGAAGGGGAAATGTGCTAAACGAAGGACAAATTTAAAAAAGGAAAGCAACGGTGCGCGCAACAGTTTTAGGACAAAAGCACGCCCTCTCGCTTAGAAAAGATGCATTCAGGACAACTTGCGCCATCATATTGCCCAGTCACACAACCACTTTCGCCTTATTCCACTTCGGCCGGTGATTCTCGCATTCATGGGCATCTAGAGTCATCACCAAGGAAAGACTGAATGTGCAGATAAACATGGCAGTTCTTGTGCAAGCCTTGTTCAGCTCACTGAGGATTTTCTTGTCTTTCTTTGTTCGGCTTCGCGCTGCGAGCACCGTCTTTCTCTCTCTCTGTCCTCTCCCATAAGCACCTTCACGGATCACAGCGAACCAGACGACGGAGACTTCATGCACATTTTACGATGGTATCAGGCACAAAATGTGAGAAGAAGAAAGGCAGATGATGCAGCAGATGCTGGTAAAAGCCGATCAAACTGTGAGTTTGTTTTCACGTATAGCAGGAAAGAACGCGTGAAGTGAAAGGAACACCAAGAGGCGAAAAAGTATGTTTGTTCCTTAGAAGACTGACTCGACCCCACCAAAAAGGCCGGCTTGATTTCTGTTCGTTGAAATGTTCTCTACAGCTCGCTGTAAGTAAAAACAAGTGATCACATTTTAGTCGCGAAAACCGGCTAGAAAGGTTTCAAGCATAGACGACCAGCCGCAAAAAAATTGTCGCAATCCCTGTACCACTAATTCGCGAAATATGGACGTTTCTTCCAGCAATAATTTTTTAACAGTTTCCCTAAGTCGGCAAAGGAATTCATATACTGGAGCAATCCTTATTTTGTCTGTCCGTTTCTTGAAAATCTGTCTGGAAGGGAGGTGAACAACTTATTATTGCCTTTGTTGCGTTGACCTGTTCTTCTCAGTAATAAAGATAGTTTAAACTGTCAGCACCACTTAACTGGCGATCATTTGGGTGATATTGTGTTATAGTCATCTTCTGCAGTGGTTTATATAATGGTCCTTATATGTCCTCAAGGAACAAGGACGGACGTACACAGGTAGCCCTTTATAAAATCATCAACATATTGTCTTCATCTAACCGGCCATAAAAGTTGACAATACAGAATGATCCGTTTTATAACGAAAAACAATTAGAGTATGGTGTTGATGCAAAGGATTCTGTAAGCTAAAAATATGAAATATTGTTCAGATAATCAACATTTCAAGGTAACGACAGGCTTTCGGGATAATTTTTGTTAATTACTTCTCGAAGAAATAGAGAATCTCTGCTACAGTCTGGAAATAGCTTATAAAGACCGTGCGGACCCCAAAGACGCGAGTTCGATCCCGTCTGCGGTGGTCGCATTTCGATGGAGGCAAAATGCGAGAGCCCCGTACACTGTGTGAGATCAGTGCATCTTAAAAAGCCCAAAGCGGCCAAATAAGTCCAGAGCCCTGCACTACATCTTAACCTCATAACCTGAGCCGCTAAACCTGAGGAAGTTAAACTTTATAAACGAACTCATGTGCCCCAGAACAGCAGAGCAGACACTGGAACACATGAAATTTTTAAATAATCGTCTGGCAACCACGACTTAAGTAAGCGATGATTTAAACACTCTGTGGCTGGAAAGTCTCTGCACTTAATGTTGCATGCCACAATGCAACGGTTTTCCTTATTTGTGTCCGTGCAAACAGCGACCGGTGCATAGGAGCTAATCCCTCAGTTGCCCACAGAAAACAAGGGTGGAGTGTTTGAGTTACTCGAGCGGTCCACAAAGGACTCTGCCGGCGTCGATAGAGGCGCTCTCGTCGGCAGCGAGGTTAGGCCAACAGGGTTTCTAAAGTCACAGCATGTTCTTGACTGTCTAACGTCAGAAATGGCAGATGCATCGGTAGCATCGTCACTTGGCGCGTGGACGTGCGTGTCATAAATTACACTTTGCGTTGTAGTTATTAGAGGCTGTTAACTCGCCATACAGGGCTACAGCACGAAAGATAAATGCCAAGTATACAATGCATATTTGTGTACTTAGCATGCACACAATCCTGCAGTGGCGTATTCCAGGCCTTGCAAAGAAATGATTAGAACTACTCGCGAATAACCGTCAAGTTGGTCCTCTACAAGACGGAAAAAATTAACGAACACGTATTTTTCTGCATGTATCTTCGATTCTTTTATTACAGAGGATGTTAGGTACTTCATGTCTACCAAGGTTAGTCGCCTCCTGTTTTTCACGCCATCCTTAGGCATGTAAGGCTGGAATGAAAAAAAATGTTCATACATGAGATTCTGTTACAAGGAAAATGGGCATTTTCTAGCGAGGTTCCTATTTATACAAAATGTATTGGCTTCTTCGAGGTACCAAATAATCACACACAGGGCGCTGGTATTGTCTTCTTCCACAGGTGTGTATTTTGCACCCCGTTTATAATACATTTCCCTAAATTATGTCTCTTTTTATATACATGTCTTGGTACGAGCTCGCAAAGAAAATGAACTAAGGTAATCGCTTCAAAATATAAGCAGACAATTTTCGACATTAAGGATGTTTTAGTTTTCCTTTGTCGCTGGTTTTGATCACTGAAACATGGCCTCATCAATGTCAAGGTGATGCCATTCGGTCTCTGCTCCGCATCAGCGAAGTTTCATAGAATAAGGGATGCGGTGCCGAAAGGCCTGAAGTGGCATATTTGTCTAGTATATTTAGGAGACGTCGTTGTGTTTGCCTGGAACATATATAATCGCTTAAAAAGGCTTCGAACAGTACTCAGCATCAGGCGAGAGGAAGCTTGTACACATTGTATCACAGGTGGGTACCCGGCGGCAATGGGGATCGAACCCGCACCTCCCGCATGCAAGATGGGTGCTCAACCAATATGCCACAGCTGCAGTGACCGCCTTCCCACTGCGTCATCGAAATTTATCAGTGACCTTCACGACAATGTTAACGCTATGATATCGCGATATCCTCAGCCTCAGTGCTTTTGCTAAGTGACTTCAATTATCTTGGGATTGACGAAACTTCAACTGCACATTTGTCATCCGGCACGTGCAGCGAATTTCTCGATTTGTGCTCATTCTTGAGCTTTAGCCAGGGTTAGTTGGAGAGACATGGGAGAGGCCTTTGCCCTGCAGTGGGTGTAGTCAGGCTGATGGTGATGATGATGATGAGCTTTAGCCAAATTGTTACTGAACCTAGTCGAGTCAAGCAAACAACCGCTAACATATTAGACCTTGTTTTGCGTACCTGTCCTGAACTAGGCTCACAACTAACCTACTTATCAAAATTAAATGGTCATGTTATATGAAATTTTAGCACCAATGTACAAGTGAAAAAAAAAACAGGGAAGAAGCCGAAACTTTTACGCAACTATATCAGCCGCGATGGCTCAGCTGTTATGGTTCTCGGAGACATGGGTTTGATCCTGGCCGCGGCGGTCGAATTTCGATTTAGGCGAAATTCTAGAGGCCCGTGTACTGTGCGATGTCAGTGCACATTAAAGAACCCCAGGTGGTCGAAATTTCCGGAGCCCTTCACAACGGCGTCCCTCACAACCTTAGTCGCTTTGGGACGTTAAACCTCCATAAACCGTTTTACGCAACTAAAGGCGGGCTGATTTTGAAGAAATTATTATGCACCTGCGCTAATTTTTAATGTCATTCTTAGATGTTTTACAACAACGGTCCGTCGAACTCAACTGGAATTTATTCAACAATAAAGTTGCTGAACTTACAAATCGCTTTGTTCCGACTCCAGTTTTATCGTATAACCCGGATGCACCTTGGTACAACTCTCGTATGAGACGCTTATCCTACGGAAAAAGCGCTTTTACGCAATTGCTAAATCATCTCGTGATCAGGGCTGTTGGGAATTGAACGATAAAGCGAATTACGAATACATTTCCGCTGTAAGGAGAGCTGAAACATGTTTTGCTGGAAACTCACTTCCTGAGACATTAACGCACAGTCCTCAAATAATTTTGGAAGGTTATCCACCCGAAAGAAACTGCACGTATTACATTAACGGAATATTATGATGAACCGGTATCTGACAGTAGGTAGCTGCCCGAGTGTCCGGAATTGTGTGCTTTCAAGTTCTTTTTCTACTAATTCGTTCGTTAAGGTTCCTGCCTTTGGCGGTTACATTTGGCAGTGTATCCAGTGGTGGTTCAATCCTACGGTGTTGCTGAAAATTTTAACCTTAAATTATTTTCGCCTGCTGGTGCCGATAATAGTAATTTTAAAAATAGTAATTTTTAAAAGCAGCAAACTATATTCATCTAAAATATTAGCTAAAATATTCCAGCAGAAATTAGACAACGGTGAATTCCCGTAAGATTAGAAGGTGGAGATGGAGGTCCCAGGGGCAAATACGGATTTAAACACTGCTCAAAAGCCATCGCTACCGACCTTCCACCCGCTCAACGTGGCCAAATACTGACACTTCTACAACGCTTCAGCACGTCTTTTGACCTTTCCCAACCTTCCTGGGAAAAGGTATGACCGGTAGCAGTCCAAGCAGCGGAATGAAGAGAGGTCGATCAAGTGCAGTTGGGGATTTTGACTGACTACTGGAGTGTGCCCATCATGACGCTCTCCGATCGACGACCTCGCAACCTGCGCTCCGAAAAAACGCACTTAAAAAATAAGTAAATCAATAAATAAAAAACTGAAGGACGCTTAAACTACGACTTCAGAAGTAAAACGCGACAGCGTGTTGCAGGCGGTGGTGGCATAAATGAACGCATTTTTCAGTTTTTCAGTTAGAAAAATTAATTGAACCAATACACGCTCGAAATTTTCTCAATTACCATCAGAAACCGTTGCTTGTTCATTCTGAGCATTCTGACACGATTGAACACGCGTTTTGTCATTTTTTCATTCCTTTAAATAATCAATAAACTGCAATGATTTTCTTAACTCGTCATTGCCGATCACACTAACCAATCATCAGTCACTAGACCAATAAATTAACATGGTACGATTTTCTTTACACAGCCCCGGTTATTTCCGACACGATGTCCCGAATACCACTACGCTGAAGACTTTTCGACCGAACCAGCTGTGTACACTCTCGCGTACAAACCAGCAGCTAGTCATCTCGCGTTTTCACGCCCCCTCCGTAGCATTCAAGACAAGTACTACTGGCCACAACTATCTGGTGATGGTACACGCTATGCAAAACATGTCGAGATTGCCTGCCACAAAAGACGCCCCCCCCCCCCCCCCCCACCAATACGCAAGACTCCTGAAATTCATTAAACACCCGACAGCCCTTCCAGCAGATCGGCGTGAACCTGGTTGGAACTTTCCCGAAGTCAGCATCTGGAAACAAGTGGATCACTGTAGCCACCGACTGCCTTACCCGCAACACCTATGCACAGAAGCCCTGCCAAACGAAACAACAGCAGATATCGCCAAATGTTTTATCTATAGCCGAAGATGCCGGCACGCCGATGAATCGCTTTGTTAGTGACGGAAGACGCGACCAGATTTACCTCGGTTCATCGCACCGAGGTGTAGCTGATTGCAATTTATTACAGACTCTTGCGGTTTGTTGTTCGCCGTATCTAGAAATTTCGTTGTCGCCTTTAAATTTAACACAGACGACAGCAGCAGGCATTCTGTTCGGCGACCGCTGACCACGCTGGTTTCTACGCCGCTGGCGAAGCCTTCAGTTCCTTCAGAGCGCTGGTCTGTCCAATAAACAGTTTTTTTTTTCAAAACTGGTTTTTCCTGCTCTCTTCCTCGACGAACTCCTGTCACCAATACGTGACGATATGGCTCAACAGCAGTGCAGGCTTTCCAGTGCTTTTCCGTGCCTATCAATTGCAAATCAGCAACGAAAATCATATTAAAAGAACTTTCTTCCGCAATTTCAAGACCGCGAACGACGAGTTTCGAGGGGATTCAGGAGTTCACATGAATTTCAGCACATAATAGATTTCTCGCACCCACCGCGTCATTCGTAGTCTATGGGAATCGGCTCAAAGTCTCCACCCTGACCGCCCTTGGGCATCTTCGGAACTGCAGTGTGGACGGCATCCGATCGGGCTTCCAGAGCTGCGTGCGGAAAAGCAAGTGGTGAATATTTTCAAGGCTGTCATCAGTATTGGACGTCATTTCAGTCTTAGTCAACTTTTGCTTCTAAAGATTAATTCTTTTTAGAAAACTCTTTCAAACGGGAACTAATTTAAAGTAACTGAAAGTGCATATTGACAGAATAGTTGTGCTCCTATTATTCAGCGGCTTTTTCGTGCCTTGGACTACAAAATGAACAACGAAAATCGCGTCACAAGAATTTTCTTGTGCACTCTCGGTACCGCGAATGGCCAGTTTCGAGGGGATCCAGGAGTTCACACGTAAATTGGAGCACAGAATAGATATCTTTCACTCACCGCGTTCTTCGTAGTCTATGGGAATCGGCTCAAAGTCTCCACCCTGACCGCCCTTGGGCATCTTCGGAACTGCAGTGTGGACGGCATCCGATCGGGCTTCCAGAGCTGCGTGCGGAAAAGCAAGTGGTGAATATTTTCAAGGCTGTCATCAGTATTGGACGTCATTTCAGTCTTAGTCAACTTTTGCTTCTAAAGATTAATTCTTTTTAGAAAACTCTTTCAAACGGGAACTAATTTAAAGTAACTGAAAGTGCATATTGACAGAATAGTTGTGCTCCTATTATTCAGCGGCTTTTTCGTGCCTTGGACTACAAAATGAACAACGAAAATCGCGTCACAAGAATTTTCTTGTGCACTCTCGGTACCGCGAATGGCCAGTTTCGAGGGGATCCAGGAGTTCACACGTAAATTGGAGCACAGAATAGATATCTCGCACTCACCGCGTTCTTCGTAGTCTATGGGAATCGGCTCAAAGTCTCCACCCTGACCGCCCTTGGGCATCTTCGGAACAGCAGTGTGGACGGCACCCGATCGGGCTTCCAGAGCTGCGTGTGGAAAAGCAAGAGATTATTATTTTCAGGGCTGACATCAGTATTGCGTCATTTCAGTGTTAGTCAACTTTTGCTTCTAAACATTACTTGTTTTTAGCAAACTCTTTCAAACGGGAAATAATTCAAAGTAACTGAAAGTGCATATAGACAGAATAGTTGTGCACGTAATATTCAGCGGTTTTTTCGTGCCTTTGACTATAAAATGAACAACGAAAATCGTATCAAAAGAATTTTCTTGTGCACTCTCGGTACCGCGAATGGCCCCTTACGAGGGGATCCAGGAGTTCACACGTATATTGGAGCACAGAATAGATATCTCGCACTCACCGCGTTCTTCGTAGTCTATGGGAATTGGCTCAAAGTCTCCTCCCTGTCCACCCTTGGGCATCTTCGGAACAGCAGTGTGGACGGCACCCGATCGGGCTTCCAGAGCTGCGTGTGGAAAAGCAAGAGATTATTATTTTCAGGGCTGACATCAGTATTGCGTCACTTCAGTGTTAGTCAACTTTTGCTTCTAAACATTACTTGTTTTTAGAAAACTCTTTCAAACGGGATATAATTCAAAGTAACTGAAAGTGCATATAGACAGAATAGTTGTGCACGTAATATTCAGCGGTTTTTTCGTGCCTTTGACTATAAAATGAACAACGAAAATCGTATCAAGAGAATTTTCTTGTGCACTCTCGGTACCGCGAATGGCCCCTTACGAGGGGATCCAGGAGTTCACACGTATATTGGAGCACAGAATAGATATCTCGCACTCACCGCGTTCTTCGTAGTCTATGGGAATTGGCTCAAAGTCTCCTCCCTGTCCGCCCTTGGGCATCTTCGGAACAGCAGTGTGGACGGCACCCGATCGGGCTTCCAGAGCTGCGTGTGGAAAAGCAAGAGATTATTATTTTCAGGGCTGACATCAGTATTGCGTCACTTCAGTGTTAGTCAACTTTTGCTTCTAAACATTACTTGTTTTTAGAAAACTCTTTCAAACGGGAAATAATTCAAAGTAACTGAAAGTGCATATTGACAGAATAGTTGTGCACGTAATATTCAGCGGTTTTTTCGTGCCTTTGACTATAAAATGAACAACGAAAATCGTATCAAAAGAATTTTCTTGTGCACTCTCGGTACCGCGAATGGCCCCTTACGAGGGGATCCAGGAGTTCACACGTAAATTGGAGCACAGAATAGATATCTCGCACTCACCGCGTTCTTCGTAGTCTATGGGAATTGGCTCAAAGTCTCCACCCTGTCCGCCCTTGGCCATCTTCGGAACAGCAGTGTGGACGGCACCCGATCGGGCTTCCAGAGCTGCGTGCGGAAAAGCAAGAGATTATTATTTTCAGGGCTGACATCAGTATTGCGTCACTTCAGTGTTAGTCAACTTTTGCTTCTAAACATTACTTGTTTTTAGAAAACTCTTTCAAACGGGAAATAATTCAAAGTAACTGAAAGTGCATATTGACAGAATAGTTGTGCACGTAATATTCAGCGGTTTTTTCGCGCCTTTGACTATAAAATGAACAACGAAAATCGTATCAAAAGAATTTTCTTGTGCTCTCTCGGTACCGCGAATGGCCCCTTACGAGGAGATCCAGGAGTTCACACGTAAATTGGAGCACAGAATAGATATCTCGCACTCACCGCGTTCTTCGTAGTCTATGGGAATCGGCTCAAAGTCTCCACCCTGACCGCCCTTGGGCATCTTCGGAACAGCAGTGTGGACGGCATCCGATCGGGCTTCCAGAGCTGCGTTTGGAAAAGCAAGAGATTATTATTTTCAGGGCTGACATCAGTATTGCGTCATTTCAGTGTTAGTCAACTTTTGCTTCTAAACATTACTTGTTTATATAAAACTCTTTCAAACGGGAAATAATTCAAAGTAACTGAAAGTGCATATTGACAGAATAGTTGTGCACGTAATATTCAGCGGTTTTTTGTGCCTTTGACTATAAAATGAACAACGAAAATCGTATCAAAAGAATTTTCTTGTGCACTCTCGGTACCGCGAATGGCCCCTTACGAGGGGATACAGGAGTTCACACGTAAATTGGAGCACAGAATAGATATCTCGCACTCACCGCGTTCTTCGTAGTCTATGGGAATCGGCTCAAAATCTCCACCCTGACCGCCCTTAGGCATCTTCGGAACAGCAGTGTGGACGGCACCCGATCGGGCTTCCAGAGCTGCGTGCGGAAATGCAAGAGATGAATATTTTCAGGGCTGACTTCAGTATTGAGTCATTTCAGTGTTAGTCAACTTTTGCTTCTAAACATTACTTGTTTTTAGAAAACTCTTTCAAACGGGAAATAAATTAAAGTAACTGAAAGTGCATATTGACAGAATAGTTGTGCTCGTATTATTCAGCGGTTTTTTCGTGCCTTTGACTACAAAATGAACAAAGAAAATTGCGTCAAAAGAATTTTCTTGTGCACTCTCGGGACCGCGAATGGCCCCTTACGAGGGGATCCAGGAGTTCACGCGTAAATTGGAGCACAGAATAGATATCTCGCACTCACCGCGTTCTTCGTAGTCTATGGGAATCGGCTCAAAATCTCCACCCTGACCGCCCTTGGGCATCTTCGGAACAGCAGTGTGGACGGCACCCGATCGGGCTTCCAGAGCTGCGTGCGGAAATGCAAGAGATGAATATTTTCAGGGCTGACATCAGTATTGAGTCATTTCAGTGTTAGTCAAGTTTTGCTTCTAGACATTACTTCTTTTTAGAAAACTCTTACAAACGGGAACTAATTTAAAGTAACTGAAAGTGCATATTGACAGAATAGTTGTGCTCGTATTATTCAGCGGTTTTTTCGTGCCTTTGACTACAAAATGAACAAAGAAAATTGCGTCAAAAGAATTTTCTTGTGCACTCTCGGGACCCCGAATGGCCCCTTACGAGGGGATCCAGGAGTTCACGCGTAAATTGGAGCACAGAATAGATATCTCGCACTCACCGCGTTCTTCGTAGTCTATGGGAATCGGCTCAAAATCTCCACCCTGACCGCCCTTGGGCATCTTCGGAACAGCAGTGTGGACGGCACCCGATCGGGCTTCCAGAGCTGCGTGCGGAAATGCAAGAGATGAATATTTTCAGGGCTGACATCAGTATTGAGTCATTTCAGTGTTAGTCAAGTTTTGCTTCTAAACATTACTTCTTTTTAGAAAACTCTTTCAAACGGGAACTAAATTAAAGTAACTGAAAGTGCATATTGACAGAATAGTTGTGCTCGTATTATTCAGCGGTTTTTTCGTGCCTTTGACTACAAAATGAACAAAGAAAATTGCGTCAAAAGAATTTTCTTGTGCACTCTCGGGACCGCGAATGGCCCCTTACGAGGGGATCCAGGAGTTCACGCGTAAATTGGAGCACAGAATAGATATCTCGCACTCACCGCGTTCTTCGTAGTCTATGGGAATCGGCTCAAAATCTCCACCCTGACCGCCCTTGGGCATCTTCGGAACAGCAGTGTGGACGGCACCCGATCGGGCTTCCAGAGCTGCGTGCGGAAATGCAAGAGATGAATATTTTCAGGGCTGACATCAGTATTGAGTCATTTCAGCGTTAGTCAAGTTTTGCTTCTAAACATTACTTCTTTTTAGAAAACTCTTTCAAACGGGAACTAATTTAAAGTAACTGAAAGTGCATATTGACAGAATAGTTGTGCTCGTATTATTCAGCGGTTTTTTCGTGCCTTTGACTACAAAATGAACAAAGAAAATTGCGTCAAAAGAATTTTCTTGTGCACTCTCGGGACCGCGAATGGCCCCTTACGAGGGGATCCAGGAGTTCACATGTAAATTGGAGCATAGAATAGATATCTTTCACTCACCGCGTTCTTCGTAGTCTATGGGAATCGGCTCAAAATCTCCACCCTGACCGCCCTTGGGCATCTTCGGAACAGCAGTGTGGACGGCACCCGATCGGGCTTCCAGAGCTGCGTGCGGAAATGCAAGAGATGAATATTTTCAGGGCTAACCAGTATTGAGTCATTCCAGCGTAAGTCAAGTTTTGCTTCTAAACATTACTTCTTTTTAGAAAACTTTTTCAAACGGGAACTAATTTAAAGTAACTGAAAGTGCATATTGACAGAATAGTTGTGCTCGTATTATTCAGCGGTTTTTTCGTGCCTTTGACTACAAAATGAACAAAGAAAATTGCGTCAAAAGAATTTTCTTGTGCACTCTCGGGACCGCGAATGGCCCCTTACGAGGGGATCCAGGAGTTCACGCGTAAATTGGAGCACAGAATAGATATCTCGCACTCACCGCGTTCTTCGTAGTCTATGGGAATCGGCTCAAAATCTCCACCCTGACCGCCCTTGGGCATCTTCGGAACAGCAGTGTGGACGGCACCCGATCGGGCTTCCAGAGCTGCGTGCGGAAATGCAAGAGATGAATATTTTCAGGGCTGACATCAGTATTGAGTCATTTCAGCGTTAGTCAAGTTTTGCTTCTAAACATTACTTCTTTTTAGAAAACTCTTTCAAACGGGAACTAATTTAAAGTAACTGAAAGTGCATATTGACAGAATAGTTGTGCTCGTATTATTCAGCGGTTTTTTCGTGCCTTTGACTACAAAATGAACAAAGAAAATTGCGTCAAAAGAATTTTCTTGTGCACTCTCGGGACCGCGAATGGCCCCTTACGAGGGGATCCAGGAGTTCACATGTAAATTGGAGCATAGAATAGATATCTTTCACTCACCGCGTTCTTCGTAGTCTATGGGAATCGGCTCAAAATCTCCACCCTGACCGCCCTTGGGCATCTTCGGAACAGCAGTGTGGACGGCACCCGATCGGGCTTCCAGAGCTGCGTGCGGAAATGCAAGAGATGAATATTTTCAGGGCTAACCAGTATTGAGTCATTCCAGCGTAAGTCAAGTTTTGCTTCTAAACATTACTTCTTTTTAGAAAACTTTTTCAAACGGGAACTAATTTAAAGTAACTGAACGTGCATATTGACAGAATAGTTGTGCTCGTATTATTCAGCGGTTTTTTCGTGCCTTTGAATTGTAAATCAGCAGTGAAAATCGTAGCAAAAAATTTCCTTACTCCCTCTCGGGACCGCGAATGGCCACTTTCGAGGGGATCCAGGAGTTTACACGTGAATTGGAGCACAGGACATATATCTCGCACTCACCGCGTTCTTCGTAGTCTATGGGAATCGGCTCAAAATCTCCACCCTGACCGCCCTTGGGCATCTTCGGAACAGCAGTGTGGACGGCACCCGATCGGGCTTCCAGAGCTGCATGCGAAATAGCAAGGGATGAATATTTTCAGGGTTGAAACAGTATTGAAATTCACTTCAGTCAAAGTGAACTTTTGTCGCTAAACATTACTTCTTTTTACATGAACACGACTTCTCTGTGGCGTCAGGATTTGTCTTTAAATGACAAAAATGCCCCCAATATCCAGACAACGCACTCAAACGGGCACCTTTTTAAAGTAACTGAAAGTGCATATTGAGAGAATGATTGTGCTCGTATTATTCCGAGCTTTTTCCGTGCCTTTGAATTGCAAATCAGCAGTGAAAATCGTAGAAAAAGAATTTCCTTGCTCCCTCTCGGGACCACGAATGGTCACTTTCGAAAGGACCCAGGAGTTCACACGTGAATTGGAGCACAGGATAGATATCTCGCACTCACCGCGTTCTTCGTAGTCTATGGGAATCGGCTCAAAGTCTCCACCCTGACCGCCCTTGGGCATCTTCGGAACAGCAGTGTGGACGGCACCCGATCGGGCTTCCAGAGCTGCATGCGAAATAGCAAGGGATGAATATTTTCAGGGCTGACATCAGTATTGAAATTCATATCGGTCATTTTCAACTTTTGTTAATAAACATTACTTCTTTTTACACAAACACATCTTCTTTGTCCTATTTTGAATCAGATATTTGTCTCTAGCACGTACCATCGTGTGGGTGGCCCCGCGGCTTGGCCAGGACGGCAGGCCCAGCTGCAGAAAGCGACGTAAGGAATGTTAGAAAATGACGCTACCACTATCTAAGAGGGGCGCACTTGGGACTGAGAGACAAAAACCATTGTGTGGCATTCAAGGAAGAACCAAAGTCAGCACTTTTTCAAAACAGTTTCCTTTGCACCTATACACACGAAAAGTACACAGACCAGCGAGGATTGCCAAACAAGCGCCGTCAAAACGCATAGAAATGTCATGTCGATGTTATTGCATTTGGCTGTCCAGTGAACGTCTGGGAATCGCTCCTGGATAGTTTACCAATTTTAAAAGCATAGGTTGCCCGCGAGTACATATGTTTTCTGAAAACTAAATATGCAGGCATACTCAAAGTCGGTAGCTGGTGCCCCTAGTCCCCTCTCAAGAAGGTACTTAGCCGGCTCTGAAAGATTGGGTTTTAAATTAAAGTTTTTGGTTGGAGATGTGTCAGAGCTTATCATATATCTTCTTGCGCTCAGCGCAGGAAGATGTTTGCTCTTAAGCTGATGACATCACGGCAATATTTATTCTTGTCTAGGTCCAGATTTGTAGAATACTTCACCTACACTATGTTAAATGCTTAGAATTGGCCGACTGCACGCGTTGGCAATACTGCACCTTCTCTTTTTATGACTTTCATGGCTTCAGGGCTTTTATACATTTTTGTGTAAAATATTCTATATAAACGACTTCAAGAAACAAGGCATGTCCTGTTTTTTTTTCACAATCAACTGACCGCGACCACCGAGACAGTTTTGTTTTCTTGGCAATATTCCTCAGTAGGGCTGCGAAGCTTAAAGTTGCTGGCTACACATACATGATTACATAATTTGGTACTGTTCCAAAGCATTTCCCCTCAAAATATTATTACAAAACACCTAGAAAATGCGTCCCCATGTGATGATTTTCGTTTACTGCATTCTCAGGCTTCCCTCTAATGAAGGGACAGATTGTGCGTGACACTTCCTACGCACACAGTAACCAGGCCAATTTTTCGCCAACCATTGCTTCTGTCCGCGTGAGACTCAGTGCTCATCAATGCATACACTTTCTCTTCTATATCATTTTCTTTAACAGGGTATGAACTGAACCTCGTCGTGGGGAGATCCTAGTTAAATTTTGCGTTCCCGCAAATATAGTGGCAACAGGACGAGTAAAATTAGCACAATGCTTAAAACAACGCAGAATTTACAAGTTATTGACCGGCAGCTGATGCTCTCGTTCTTAAGATACAGCGTTCTGTGGAGGTACAGAGCGTTTCAGTTGATTTCGCACCATTATTATCTTTTTGACGGCCACCTGAAGAGTGGGTGGGAAAAAAATTAATCACTGCCTGGACACTGCCACGATATAGACCACTATTTTAATTAACCCAAGTGAGGCTGTTTCTTTCCTTAAGCAGTTATCGAATCTCAAAATTCAATTAGAGCTGAGCGGAAAACTATAATTCATAAAACTTGTAAGCGCAGGAGGTCTACATACAGTTCTCTTTAAAAAAAATGAGTCTGAAGGCAAATTTTAAAATGACATGAAAGCCGTGTGATTGGAAAAACTGTTTCGGTGGCGCAGCGCACATACTGCAGGACTGTCTGCGATTCGCACGGCACTAACACGCTCAATTTGCCCAACACACTGTCACCAGCCAATAAAAAGGAATTGTGTAGGAATGTTCAAATAATCTAGCAGAAGTGTGCGTTTATCACGAAAAGGAAAACCATTAATTCGCATCTTAATCACTTCTTCGCACATATAATGAGACGCATTTGTGAAATGAAACGCGCCAATACATGTTGATTACGAAGTTGAAAGCACCAGCAGGCTCATACAGAATCCTGCAGTGCTTACCTTCTATTTTTGGGGCTATACTGCGCCGTGGCGGTATCTCAGAAAGAGGATCAGCTGGTGCTTTTTTTGTAGGGAGCCATAAACAGTAAAAATGCTTTGTAGTCAAGTTAATATTGATTTTAAATTTCAACAACCACACTTCACCTCCACAAGGTGGAAGGTGCTGCATGGCCTGGCAAGACTTGTGATTAGCCGTGACAAGCTATACTTTGCTTTCTTGTGGCAAACCATAAGGGACGCTGAATTTCGCAAAACACAATGTTCATCAAGTAGGTTAAAGATAGTGAAGACGGAAAGTTTGCTGCAGACTACATGTTAGTCCGGCTTGATGATGGCTTCGCATACGCCTAGGAAATATATGTAGCTTGATTACTTTGCCACTGAACGTGATCTAGGTGGATTATGTCGGGTTTTCGAGCTGATTGCAATAAAAACTTGATCATCAAGCACTTGCATGTGTTTGCACGAAGAAAGGAAAGAGTTTTTTTATCTTTAGGCATTTATTCATCATCGTACAGAAGTAAAGCAGTAAAAACATTATTCTGCGGTTTCTACAGCAAACGTATTCCATTTGAAGAGAACACACTGCCACTTGTGAGTTCGGCAATCGGTGTACAGAAGGCTGTTTTAAACCAAATGCGATGCTACCCGCTCTTCTCAACCCCGAGTAAACGTTTCGAACAAAGTTATACACAGTTTACGCACTGTGGAGAAGTTTAAGCGGCTGCAGCTTCTCTCTTAGGTGAAAAGCACCCGAATCTCTGGTGTAGTAAACATCATATACTAAACGCCTTATTGTGGAAGCAGTCGACTTGTCTTGCTGGGTGTAAAACGTTTTCTTGAATTCCGCCTATGAATCAGTTCCCATGATGTTACTGTATGACGACGCTTTGAAGCCCGTGGTCAGCAGTTCATGGCATTATTAGCGGAAAACACGTTCTTTCGGGGGCTAAACCAGGGACGACGTGGGCGAGTGGCTTTGTTGCTATCAACAGGTGAGCCGCTGCAATAATTAGGACTTCTCCACTCGGCTTGCCGACGTGTTCTCTCTTACCGACACTTCACTAACGTGGTATGACAACCACGAGAATATTTTAGACCCAGGACTGCTTTGTACAAGAGCTGAAGAAGTGTTTCGGCGACTCTGCCACAGCTGTGACAACTGTGACACTTCTCCGTGTTTGACTTTTCCCTACCAGGCTGCCCACATTCCATTCCCTTGTCTCAGACTCCTCCCAGGGTTGACACTGGAGCCCCACATCTGATCCGACAAAATCCTTACCGTGTGTCACCGTTAGAATTCAAAGTGAACAGTTAAAACTGAAGGTGATGTTAACCAAAAGGTAGTCATCGATTACTTGGGCCACTACAGTGATCGTTGTCCGGAAGGAAATCTAGTAGTGTTCTGACGCTAATTACCGTCGTCTGAATGTCATCTATATAAAGGACGTACGCCACCTTCTCGCTACCGACAATGCAATGGACTGCCTTTTTTCGTCCTTCTACTTTTCTTCTGCTGATATCCGATCGGGGTATTGGCTATGAGGCATGCACGCCGCGGAGAAGAGGGAAGTGCATTTATTACACCTGACGGCCTTTAAGAAATCATTGTGTTACCAAACTGCCTTTGCAATGCGCCTGTTACCTTGGCGAGATTAATGAATAATATTCTGCGCGGTTTGAAATGGAAGATCTGCATGTGATACCTCGACAATTTTGTCATTTTCAGAAAGACGCCATGGGGCCACAACGACCGTTTAGCTCTCGTCCGCGACTGCATGCATAAAGCTGGCCTTGTGCTCATCTCTAAAAACTGCTGCTTTGGAGCTCATCAAGAGTTCTTACTAGCACATCTCGTTGAAAAACGCTATGTCAGATCTTACCTCCAGAGAACTGCAGCTGTCGAGAGGTTAAAGGTGCACCAGTCTGCCGAAAAGCTGCTCAGTTTCCTGGGCCTATGCTCATACTTCCGACGCGTCATCCATTGCTTTGCGGCCATCCCGTACTCCCTGACAGGTTTTCTTCTCAAATATGTGGCTTTTGAGTGAATCCCTGAGCGCTGCTCCACCCCTAGCCAACTGAAATTCGTTCACCAGTCGCACGCCGTCCTTCTACACTTTGATTCATCCGGCTTCACATAACTTCACCCCGACTCATAGGTGTTGGAATCGGAGCTGCTCTCGTCCAATGCTGTGTAAACACAGTGTGGTGTTGCGTTCGCTAGAATCTCCCTTACTAAACCAGAGCGTTATTATGCCATCACAGAGCAAGAATGAGCCGCAGTCGTCTTCGCAAAGTAGCACTTCTGTTGCAACCGCTACAGACATCCGGTCCCAGTCGTCACCGGCCACCTTGCCCTCTGCTAGCTCGTCAACGTTTGTGGCCCGCGCGGGCGCCTTCCACAGTGGGCTCTCCGGCTACGAGAGTATGACTACATCGTCGCCTACAAGAGCGGTCGACGGCAAGCGCACGCCGACTACCTTTCACATTTGCCCGTTTTTTAGAAGGAGCGTGCCATCGATAATTTCGACTATTTCGTGCCGTCAGTCCCAGCACCTTTTCTTGATATCACTACGTTTCGAGAGGACTAACAGAAAGATCAAACCATAAGATGTCTCCTTGTAGCTGCTAAAGATCCCTCGGGTACTAACTAATAATATCCGTGACAGGCTGTTCTCGAAGAAAAACTACTCTTCAGCGGACCAACTCTTCCACTTGGTTGTTTTAAAAAGCATATACACCCCCGTCTTGCAGGAGATGCACGATAACGCAACACCTGCACATCTGGGGTCGGCGCCAACGCTCCACCGCACAAGGCACCCTTCTAACGGCTGAAATTGAGGGCCACGATAGAGAGGTATGTCGCTAGCTGTACTCATTTTTACCGATATAACACCCTACAAGCGTTGCATCTGGAAACCTTAACCCTTTAACACTTCCCAGAGCACCGTTCGAGCAAGTGGACATCGATCGCCTGAGCCTTTTTCCGAAATCTTGTAATGGTCAAATGTTTAGGGGAATCCCCCAAGGTGGAGTAGATTTGTAATAAGGGAGTAATTACTCATTGGCATCCACCCGAGCGCAGCCATACGGCTACACAGGAAAGCTATACAGCTTTCTCAGAAACTTCGTAGTTAAAGAAAAATTCGTCCTGGTCCGGGGTTCGAACCCAGGACCACCGCTACACCGGAGCAGTCGACCAACACTGTTCCCACTTCGAGTTATTGATCAATTCGATCTCGCCCTACCATAAGCTTGCCGTCCTGGTTAGCTCAATTGGTAGAGCGACTGCTCCGGTGTAGCGGTGGTCCTGGGTTCGAACCCCGGACCAGGACGAATTTTTCTTTAACTACGAAGTTTCTGAGAAAGCTGTATAGCTTTCCTTTGTAGCAGTATGGCTGCGCTCGGGTGGATGCCAATGAGTAATTACTCCCTTATTACAAATCTACTCCACTTTGGGGGATTCCCCTAAACATTTGACCAACACTGTTCCCACTTCGAGTTATTGATCAATTCGATCTCGCCCTACCATAAGCTTGCCGTCCTGGTTAGCTCAATTGGTAGAGCGACTGCTCCGGTGTAGCGGTGGTCCTGGGTTCGAACCCCGGACCAGGACGAATTTTTCTTTAACTACGAAGTTTCTGAGAAAGCTGTATAGCTTTCCTTTGTAGCCGTATGGCTGCGCTCGGGTGGATGCCAATGAGTAATTACTCCCTTATTACAAATCTACTCCACCTTGGGGGATTCCCCTAAACATTTGACCAACACTGTTCCCACTTCGAGTTATTGATCAATTCGATCTCGCCCTACCATAAGCTTGCCGTCCTGGTTAGCTCAATTGGTAGAGCGACTGCTCCGGTGTAGCGGTGGTCCTGGGTTCGAACCCCGGACCAGGACGAATTTTTCTTTAACTACGAAGTTTCTGAGAAAGCTGTATAGCTTTCCTTTGTAGCCGTATGGCGGCGCTCGGGTGGATGCCAATGAGTAATTACTCCCTTATTACAAATCTACTCCACCTTGGGGGATTCCCCTAAACATTTGACCAACACTGTTCCCACTTCGAGTTATTGATCAATTCGATCTCGCCCTACCATAAGCTTGCCGTCCTGGTTAGCTCAATTGGTAGAGCGACTGCTCCGGTGTAGCGGTGGTCCTGGGTTCGAACCCCGGACCAGGACGAATTTTTCTTTAACTACGAAGTTTCTGAGAAAGCTGTATAGCTTTCCTTTGTAGCCGTATGGCTGCGCTCGGGTGGATGCCAATGAGTAATTACTCCCTTATTACAAATCTACTCCACCTTGGGGGATTCCCCTAAACATTTGATCAACACTGTTCCCACTTCGAGTTATTGATCAATTCGATCTCGCCCTACCATAAGCTTGCCGTCCTGGTTAGCTCAATTGGTAGAGCGACTGCTCCGGTGTAGCGGTGGTCCTGGGTTCGAACCCCGGACCAGGACGAATTTTTCTTTAACTACGAAGTTTCTGAGAAAGCTGTATAGCTTTCCTTTGTAGCCGTATGGCTGCGCTCGGGTGGATGCCAATGAGTAATTACTCCCTTATTACAAATCTACTCCACCTTGGGGGATTCCCCTAAACATTTGACCAACACTGTTCCCACTTCGAGTTATTGATCAATTGGATCTCGCCCTACCATAAGCTTGCCGTCCTGGTTAGCTCAATTGGTAGAGCGACTGCTGCGGTGTAGCGGTGGTCCTGGGTTCGAACCCCGGACCAGGACGAATTTTTCTTTAACTACGAAGTTTCTGAGAAAGCTGTATAGCTTTCCTTTGTAGCCGTATGGCTGCGCTCGGGTGGATGCCAATGAGTAATTACTCCCTTATTAGAAATCTTGTAATGGGAACCGCAAGATCTTGGTTTCGTTGACTATCTTATTCGGCATTGTGAAACGGCAGTCCTGCCCTCATCTACTGCGTATAATGAGTCCTCTTTTCATGCTCCCATTTTTGTCATCGAACTTCTATTATTAAAAGGATCCACAGTTCCATGCCGACATCGTGGAGCCAATTGTGCGTTTGTGCGTTTCAGATTTTCGCCTTTCATTGCTTCACCATCCCACAAACAAACAGTCTAACTGAGCGCATGAACAAAACTAGCAACAACATGCTGTCACTATAAGTTTATTCCTAGCACAAGAAGATGGACAGCGTCCTACCGTACATCTCTTCACTTTCAATACCTCGCGCCATGAGGCCACTCACTGTTTTTAGCCTATTCTTCTCGCCCTCCACGCTAGACCCTAGACACTAAAAAAATTGGGTACTCATAGCGCTAAAAGCACCACCGCGGTGGCTCAGTGGCTATGGTGCTCGGCTGCTGGCCCGAAAGACGCGGATTCGATCCCGGCCGCGGGGGCTGAATTTCGATGAAGGCGAAATTCTGGAGGCCCGTGTACTGTGCGATGTCTGTGCACGTTAAAGAACCCCAGGTGGTCGAAATTTCCTGAGCACTTCACTACGGCGTCCCTCATAGCCCGAGTTGCTTCGGGACGTTAAACCCCAATAAGCGAACCAAACCATTATACTGCATTTCCCTGCGGACTGTCATAAAGAACGCTCGACAGGCGATACTCTGTTTTCCCAAGAAGCCCGTCGCCTTTCTAGCCTTCGTTTTTTCGCCTCCCAATGTTGGTCCCAGAAGCTGCTGTGCCACTACGACGGGACTGAGCCTGCAGCACTGAGCCTGTGAACTTTGTAAAATAAGGCGCTTGATGAATAAATGAATACGGTGCATCACTGCAGTGGAATACGCAGGCGTTTCTGCCTGTAAAACATTTATCCGCCCTCTAAGGCGGCGAGGACGTTAGCGAATTCACATGTATCAGAATTAAGCACCAATTTTAGGCAGTGTAAACATTTTTATTATTAATACTTAGAGCTCACGCTCTGTAGTACTAAATTCGCCCCCACGAAAATATATTGAATAATTCTCCTATTTTTCTGTACACTTTTCTGCACTTTTTAGGGAAATTTGTTAAGTTTTTAAGTCATGCATACTTGGCAAATAGTTTATTACACATCTGATCATTGTCTCAGCAGTTTCGGTTTTTCCAATAGAGATTAGCTGTCCAAGTTTTTTCTGAAAAAACCTGATTTTGTGGGAAAAAACGATTCAGAATTTTTAATGAACACAGCAGAGAGCTCTAAATTATGAAAAAAACGGCAAAATCTATACTTACTGAGGGCAACTGCCAGAAGCACAATAATATTTTTCACCATCTTGTCCCCCGTGCTGTCAGCCTGTGCACTGCAGCGTCTCCACCACGACTACAGCCGTATGGAGCGCTTCACACGTTTTATTCTCCCTTTTGGCGGATGGAGGCGAAAACAAAACAAAAAAGTCGAGCCACCAATTTAGAGTGGCACAAACTATATTTCAGGTTACTTCTTTTTTTTAAAGAAAGAAAAAAGGTAAATATTTAAAAGACAGGTCGCGTTATTCCCATTTAGAATGTCACCCAGCACGAAGGACAATTCTTTGCTATGTGATAGAATTCCTTTACATAGCTCTAAAACTTTACTAAGTGAGTTCAGTGACCTAGAACACTCGGAGATTCCTGAGGTTACCGAGTCGGAGACCATGTTAAGAAAGAAAGCAGTCTCTAACGAAACCTTTTCTCTTCCGTCCTCTCTGGGAAGCTGCTCCGAAGAAGCACGAAGCTCTGGAGCACCTGTACAGCCAAAGAATGTCACCTTTATAGAAATTGAAGGCCAGCTGAGGACAGAGCATTCAGTAAGGTTCGTTCAGCGGCTTGAATTCCAAACGTCACTTAGTATGGATATAATATTGACTGCTTCGAAGACATCTTTTTGCTGGGATAAATGCAACATGCAGACGTAAAAAAACAGTAGCAAATATATTGGCTTAAAGGCCTGAAAACGGAAAAGTAGTTGACAAATCTGTAATTTATAAAGGCATGCATTATGAGGGTGACCACAGCAAGTAGAATTGTGTCCGCTATCAAAGACAAACACACCTCACCATACAAATATTTTTGTCTAGAAATAATGGTGTGATGCCCATTTACAGACTAATAATCTATCAGTGATAGCCATATCAGCTCTAACCTTTGCATTCTTCTGTCCTTTTCTTTTTTATGTGTGGTATATGCGGTTACAACGCTGTCTGGGTAGAAGCAATTCCTTTCTAAGCCCAGTGGCTCAATTTTAGGAGGGATCACTTGCACGCGAAATGAAGCCACAGTTATTACCAACGAAGCTTTCATTGAATTTTTTTCTATTTCGAGAGTGAGGCTGCACATTTTTTTGACCGCGGCATTTTTTCCTTCATAACGCAACGTAAGGAACGTGATTCAAAAAGGCATTTTTCCACACTGTCAGGGGATTAAGACGTTTGCGCGGATATGGTGGGCGCAACTGGCAGACAGTGTTAATTGAAGAGACATGGGAAAGACCTTTGCCCTGCAGTTTTCGTAGTCAGGCTGATGATGTTGATGATGCGATAATGATGGTGGTATCCGAAACAAGCACGTTATTTTAACACTGCGCGAAATTCTTAGCTTTTAGGTTTTTTTTCTGCAAGAAACGTACATTGAAAAAAAATATGTACACCTATCGGGGATTTCAATTTTGACACCACACTGTCACTCAATCGGAGAAGTGATGCCCTGACCTAGTGGGCACGGCGTTCTGACCAAGAGCTGGTTGCCTAACAGGGAGAACTATTGCTTACTTTGTCAGGGGCAGGATTCAATTCGATATCGCCACAAAGCAAAAAAATGCACACGCATTATATACAAGAACCGGTTTACAAGCACTTCCGTTGGTACGGCAGAATCAAAAGACAGATAACTCTTTAGAGTAGAATTTTAGCCACAAACTCGCAAAATGCAGCAGGACAGCTTTTTACGGAACATGGTCTTGGTCGATGCGCAACGCCCACTAAGTGGAGCTCTCTCGGGATGTCCTTTAAAGCGTATCTGTTGAGGTCACGTGGTGGTTGAAAGGTGGCGATCCCAACGTGAAGTTTCCGTGAAGATGAGCTCCCACCGTCAGTGCAACAGCTGCCAAAGGCACATGTAGACAGCAGACGCATCGAAGGTGTTTGACGATGCTGGGAGACTGAGCAATGCAACCTGCAGAAGGCAGAAGAAAATTTTTCTTCTGCCTTCTGCAGGCTGCATAGCTCAGTCACCACGTGACCTCCACAAAAAGACACCTCGAAGGAGTTCGACTTATTGGGCGTTGCGCATCGACCAAGAGGATGTTCCATAAAAAGCTGTCCTGCTGCCTTTTGCAAATGTTGGGTAAAATTCTACTCTAAAGAGTCAATATCTGTCTTTTGGTTCTGCCTTACCCCCGGAAGTGCTTGGAAATCGCCAGTTATATATAATGCCTGTGCGAATTGTTGCTTTGTGGCGATATTGAATTGAATCCTGCCCCTGACAAAGTAAGCAATAGTTAGCTGATGTAGGAGCTCGTCGGTGGTCAGAAGGAATCAACCTAAGAAATAGCTTAACTTAAGGAGCAGCAGGGTAGTGTTTAAACAAATAAATTCTTTCTGCGCTCGATTTTCGTAATTATAAAACCATGCTGCGCCAATAGACACCCTTGAACAGAGAGTTCTCTATAGAATAAGATTGGCGTCTTTGAAGAGAGAAGTAATTGATCAAATCTGCTTGTTTTCGGAGCCGAAGAAGAACCGGATTAAAGTGACGATGGGACTTAGGCTGCTTTAACTTGCCACTACGAAGTAAAAATAGTAAACTGCAAATTAAAAATATGTCTACTTTCAGTTTTCAGGACGGGAAACCGGTTACAGCCAGCAGCAACTTCTGTGTAGACACCTTTG
Source organism: Amblyomma mixtum (assembly GCF_055824585.1). Taxonomy (NCBI): domain Eukaryota; kingdom Metazoa; phylum Arthropoda; class Arachnida; order Ixodida; family Ixodidae; genus Amblyomma; species Amblyomma mixtum. The sequence goes on along the minus strand of NC_143019.1, from coordinate 30,553,083 downwards.
CTAATTGGGTCTCGCTGGATGAAGCAGCCTGAAGGAAAAGAATGGCAAATTATCGTTCACGAATATTATCACCTGAACCACTGTGGGATACCAACAATCTGAGTTCATGCGAAGAAGCTAGGTCTCCCGGAGGCGCAAAAATCATCAGTCAAATTACAGACAGGGAATGGGAGAGGTAAATAAAATACCTCCATAAATAAAATTTGGCGCTTACTAATCGGGGCTGAATGCATATCGACAGAAAATGTCAGGAGGTATAGAAGTCAGTGAAAAAGTCCAGTGCTCTGAGATGGCCGGACAAAAAGTTCAGTGCGCTGCAGAAATTTTTTCTAAAAGGGGAATTTCATTAGGGCGGTATTAAAGGTTTCACATAGCGAATGTTTTCCTAATCGCGTATAAAAAGTGCAGTGCACGGGTCAGATACGAAGTAAGGGCAGGGACGGTGTTCATTTTATGCTAGTTTTATACCCACTCGTAAGCATAAGCTGCGGATTCTAACAGAATGCCCTGGGGTGCTTGAATTGAGCCACACTTGTCACAGTTGCGACTGTTCGCTTTAACTAAGTTCATTACTCCGTAAAGCTCATAAGATATTCTTCAAATCTAGCACAAAACCCGTCTGCTGATATCTTACCTGAAGCTTTTTACGCCGATAGCTATTGAGAACATGAGCCTCTACAGGATCTGTTCCACTGAAGCCAATAACAGGTGGAGCCCAATTGATCGAACCATTTTGTTCTTCACAGACACACGGCTTGAACCGTGCAATGCAGCCCGGGCTTCGCTTGTGGGGACAATCCTGTGAGGAGCGCTTCTCCGCATCGCACAGTGGCTCGCGGAGCTCTCTAATTGCGCAACAGCAATAACCCAGAAAACGCCAACCCGAGGATAGTAGGGGCCCACAGTGCGCACTTTAACAGCTCTCGCTGAAAAAAGCTAAGGAGGTAGGTTTAGCAATAAAAAGGATGAGCATTTGTATCTTGACCGTCAAGTAGTCTTGAGCCGCATCGACGTGGATTCATATGTTTCCACCTTAATCCGAGATCTTGAAATCATGTGTGGGACTGTGGTAATTCGTTCTGAGTTGATGGTCAGCCTCTCTTCTGACTACTCCCTGCTCCTCAATTTCCTGTCTTCTTCAAAAGATGGCTTCCAAACTAACCAGCCTATGATTCAACGCATTGCACGAGACTGCGCTAACAAGGACCCACGAATATGCACTGGTGTAATCAACAGTGCCTGTGCAATGCTTTGTATCGACATCCAGAGCAAGCCTTGTATTTTCAAAACACTGACCTCACATCGGCAATAGCGGACTACGTGAAATGGAACACTTCATGGACTCCTGTCATGAGGCGAGTTGGCTTTAGACTTGAAACATAACACAAAAAATAGTTCGTTGATGGCCTGTCCCAGAAAAAACTTAAGTGGGGCGCAAAACATTACAATCACGAAGCAGTGTCACGAAAATTTCTTAAACAAAGGTTTATAAACGCATAACGTTGCCATAGCCGAACTTTTCTCGAAGGAAGGTTTATAAACGCATAACGTTGCCATAGCCGGACTCTTTCTCCAACTTCACATTATTGAAACGATCTCAACATATTCATTGGATGCTTGCGATGCTCGTTAGTGTGAAAATCGAGCGAATTCCTTTAGGTATTGGAAAGCTCTTGCGCAGGGAACACATAGTGGCGAACGGCGGCGGCTCTTACCGGCTTCGGCGGCGGGGTGCGCGTTTCAGAGGAGCCGCTGCCACAGGAGCGTGCTACAACTCCCGCTAAGCGATGTAAAAGACTTCACATTTATTCAGCCGAAAATAGCAAATGTTATTCTATTATATGTTATTAATGAGGCCCAATCGAGCATTCAGTTCTGGCGCGAACGAAAAATTTTAAGAGGGTCATCCGACAGAAGTTTTCAGAATGCAGAACGAGCGGATGAGCCACTGCCCTGCGATTACACGTGCTGCCACCGGTGCCTTCTGTGCGATCCAACCTGCTTTTCCTGAGGAACCTGTCACGATGAACCATTAATTTATCTGCCACCTGCCAGTGTAGTTAGTTTAATCACAAATCCGTTGGGTAGGTAGCGATGGCCCCACAAGGTCACGTGACCTATGTTGCCCACCTAGGTTGCTTCCCCTGCAGTGGCTGCCTGGGCCAACCTACGCCACCATATTCACTGCTCACAATGCCGGAAACACCGCCAGCGACAACGCCGATTACGCCGACGCTGACAACGTCGACGCCGCGTTTTCTGAGTAAGGGTACCTTTAACGCGGTAGCGTTAGAATAATTGGAAAAAAGAAGGAAAGAAAACCAGAAGAAGAAAAGAAAAAGGGAAAAATGTAGACACCATGGGTCTTGCCAAGGAGGAGGAGGAGGATGCAGAAGAGGAAAGGCAGGGAGGTTAACTGGAAGAATAATCGGTTTTCCACCCTACACGGGGGGAATGGGGTGAGGAGATAAGAAAAAAGAAAGAGAAAGGAGAGTAACAGAAAATTGAAGTCCTTTTTAATAAAGCTGTAGTCTGGCTGTGCCATTTTATTATCACAAATTCTATTTATTTTATTTGAGGCGTAGGAATGCACAGATTCTTATAGTGGCATGTAGATTTCTGCGTACATTTTATATCGTGGATTTGTTGAGAACGCTGCGGAGTAGTGATGCTATTCGCTGTATTTATGTTTAGAGCAAGCTTCTGATTCCTCTTCTCATGTTCTCATGAAGAAAACAGTATTATCTTGGTCGTATTCTGCACAGTTATTCTGGTTCTTTGTATTTTTACTGCCCGCTTCCCTTTATTACAGTCGCCTTCGGCAAGCGTCTGAAAAAGAAAAAAGACATTGGTGATGGCGGAGAACGTAGAACACATGCGCAAAGGATCAAAGTGTTATAAGCTTTGGAATAAACGGCACATACCACCACAAATTTTATTCACGAACGAATCAAAGTTTGAGTCATTGCAATATGGTCCTCTGCTCTTCTAGAACTGCTACTGCAAACGTTGATGATCACTCAGAAAACGTGCGTAAAGTGAACAACACTCTTTCTTCCAGTTTTTATACTGCTTCAATATTTTTCGTGTAATTTCGGTACTTCAAGAGTAAATAAGAAAGCACTTTGTTAAAAAAAAACAGGGCGCTGCTCTGAATTCTTCTCCTTTACTTTGATAAGCACATATTTTTAGATGAGAAGTAAGTGCGTAGTAAATGAGCGTTGCAGATAGAGCATTGAATGGGCCACATAGAACTCAAACTTATGGACATAAGCTCACGCAATTTATCGCACTCCATAACTTAAGCTACTACTTTGCAAGAAAAAAAAAGCATTCTTCTGGAAAAGAGAAGCTGAAATAAAAATAGCATAACGTTTCGCTCACCTAGGCAAAGTGGTCGCTCTCGGGGTAAACCGAAAACATTTCACTTGAAATGTCCTGGCAATATCATTGGCAGACTGCCTGCAATGCGCAAAGAAAAGCCCCGTGGTGTAATATTTGCTTCTTTTCCCGATTGTTTGCCGTTATCTCCATTTTAAACTTCGATTATTAAGCGGATAAGCGTTCTTGTACTGCGGGTAAGAGATTATCTACTAACGCGACAATGTTAAGGATTTCATTCGGCGCCAGAACGGCCGTGGATGTTAGGTCTCCTCGATTTTGCTGCAGTTGCTGCACCAGTTCAGGAGGTACAGCACTTTCGTGCTCGATTTAACAGTGCAGCTAGCGTCACCTGCACTTCTGCACAAGTTATTCTGCACTAGCCTCCCGGCGAGTTCTCTTGTCGTGAAAGTAGTGCGAGGTGCTTGGCGCGCTTTGTAGACGACAGCTCCGTGGCCATGCTTGTTTTAGTGAGCGGCGTAGAGACCATGGTTGAGACGGCTTCATACCCATGCTAGACGCGGTATTTGCACCGTGCCGACGCAAAACACAGAAATAACAGTGCGCGTACATGTGTGTATATGTGTACGCATAAAAGCGACTGGCTGGCATGGGGCACTGCATATCGGTTCTCGCACGTTGCTTTACACAATTTCTCTTTTGTGTGCAAATATTATTATTACATGGAGCACCGATGGAGGGTTTCAACCAGAGACAGATGGTGAGGTGTTTTCTTAATTCGTGGGCAATTGCAACGTTTGTGATGACTCGCTGCGACATCAATACCTCCGCTAACAGCAGCTACTGGCCTTGAGGTCACCGTCAGCCCATCGACTGTCATTTAGACTCTCATAGCCACTCCACCATGACTGTCCGCTTACGGTATTTGGCCCCTGCACCGAGAGCACGTGTAAGGCTGCAGTCGCGTCGTAAGAACTGGCGCTGCACTGGTACGGCATTTTTTTGTGAACTAGTGCAGAAAGTGCAACCAAATCGAGTGGACCTGTTGGTGTTTGCGCTGAGGTTGGCATCTCCGGAAAATCAAAAATGGTCGAGAGTGTAGTGACGTCACAACCTCATGACCTGATGCGGGCAATTCAAGCATCATGCAAAGATCTCACACCACAGCAGTGATGGCATCACAATGGAATTGTTCACTGGTCTGTGGGGTATTTGTGTGTGTCTTCTGGTGAACAAAACCAACTTAAATGAACGCCAAAACCGAAACAAAAACAAAATGAAACACAAAAACGCAAATAAGTTAAAAAATAGAAAACGGAAACGGCTAAAAGAACATGGCCAAAAACAGTGTCCGTGTCTCAGAAGTGATATGCAAAAGTACCCCAGGCCACTGAAGGCATCCATTAACGTTACCGCGTCATTCCCTTAAAGCGGAGCTTCAGTGCTGCTTGAAATCATTCCATTATAAGCAGTACTTGAGCTATGAAAGCTTCAGCGATGAAGAAGCTACTGAATTTCTTTCGAAACAAAGAAAAAGTACGCCAGAATGAAAAATACCGTCATTAGGAATTCTTAAACAGCCAATCTGCGCAACAAAATTTATGTTCGACCAAAGTAAAGTAACTGAAGATATTTGCTATAGCTACACTATAGCGTCATTCAACAACAAACATTTCTCTGTTATGAAACACCTTGACGGTACTTACCTGTTTTATTAGTGTATTTGTCCCCTCTCTTCGGACCTTCGTCCGTTAAATTCCGAGATTCTCCATTAGGCTCCACAAATTCTTCAGGTGGCAAAGAGAAAAAGACGGGAAGGAATTGTAAAATAGGTGCATTATGGGCTTACATTTTCGCGCCCGGTATACGATGCAGGCCGAACACATGCAGTAAAATTCGAAAGAAAGGGGTAGAAATACCTTTTTTTTTTTTCAAGCTGAAAACATTTTGAAAAGCACACTTTCTTTTTTTACTGGCTGATTACTGTGTAAACATGTTCCTACTACACTCTACGCCCACAAAGAAAAATAAAGACATCATTACCTACAATTCACTTGCCGGGTTTGCAGCGGAAATTAAATGGAGGCTACAGTTATCGGCTCCTCACTCCACATAACCCATTGCGAGTGCTAACTTCTTTAAAATACATGAATCTTTTAGCTACATATTCACAAGTCGTTATCGCCTTCACGGGCTTCAGCACTAGTCTATTGGTTTTGTGATCTATACACGATTGTACTGCGTCCTTTCAGGCACGCATCGTGTTCGAACCAAGATAAGTCGCCTGGTTATCGTGCCGTCGTCTATTAAGGAATCCTTACTGGACAGGCCCCAGTCATATTATTATAAACAAGATAAGCACTTAGAGCGCTACATTATTCTCTGTGCTGTTGAACTGGAGACAAAGCATGAACGATTCTCTTAGTTACAGGTTGAGGTTTGCATCGTATACGACGTTTGCATGTAACCACCGTATTCAAGTCAGGCATTCAAGGTTGTCAGACCTCACTGGTTTTTATTTGAGCCTCCTTCGCCAATCATCAACGTGCCTTCAATCAAGCAAAGCCCTCCTTAGCGAGCATGTACTACTTATCATATGTCTAGATTTCTTTACTATATATTGTACTTTTATTCGCAACTATAAACTTACAGTCAAAGATAAGTTTTATGATACCAGGCCATGCCACACGAAAAAGCAGGCGGTATACATGAGCATATTACATTGCGTTTCTAGTGGTCATTGAGTTTTCATGACCTTCATCGTTTCTGGTTTTGTAGGAGTTTAAATATACAGCCCCCGAACAAGAGCAACTGCATTTGTAATATCATTGGACAAATATCTACTGAGAAGATGTGCAACAAAATACACTTACCTGCTCTCTCAGACACTCCCAAAGGCACACTTATTTCTTGTGTCAAAATTGACGAAATGGCTCCTAGAACAAAAGAAAACTCAAATTTCCTCATCAAAAATATGAGTGCACAATACAGGACCTATGTGTTGGAATCATGTGGCCGTTTTGTGGAATGCTGCTTTCTTGCCCATATTCATCATCATCAGCCAGGCTACGCTCACTGCAGGGCAAAGGCATCTCTCATGTCTCTCCAATTAACCTCTCCTTTGCCGCCTGCGCCCACCGTGCCCCCTCGGATTTCTTATTCTCATCCGCCTACCGAACTTTCTGCCGCCCGCTGACACTAACTAATATAAAGCTAACCAATATTGAATAGTTAACTTTTTATGTATTGCTATTGGTCTCCTTAATTATTCAGAGGCGTCTAGCGGTAGACCGCAAGTAATATCAGTATCAGTTTTTAGAACTTCGAAAACGCAGTTAGGCTCGGAGCTGTAGCCCCCCAAAATTTTACCGTATCTATAAGTTACGTGCACTAGAGAGGTTCCTTCGCTCTGAAGGTTCCCGAAAGGGCATGTATGTTGGGGAGATGTAGCCAAATTTGTTGGGCCACAGCGCGACGGTAAGCGAGTTTTAGAAATTCTAAAGCTGATATGGATATTACTTACGGTGGGCTAGACGCCTCTCAATAATTAAGGAGACTCAAACGAATATTAAAAAAGTTAGCAACTCATAATAGTTAACCAGCGTGCAAGTTAGCACTTCTTCGATATATTCTGATGTGCTACACCGCTGACAATGCTAAGCCGAAAAAGGCATTCTTCCAAATCAAAAGCCTATTAAGAAAAAATGTGGAAAGTCGTAGGTGAAACACGATGTATGTCAGTTTGGCTAGATCGTGACAAACAATCTTTAAAGGGAGTTATTCGACGGAAAGATGTAGGTTCGATTGCGTTGTGCACCCTGCATTACTACTGCTGTGAATGGTGCTGTGCGCTATGTACTACCGGAGCGAATTAATGATACCAGAAAGTGTCATGATTGAAACTTCATCTTTCTGGGCTCTGATATGAAAGCATAGCTAGCATGCCACTGGAGTTATTTAGAAGAATTTGTTAGCGAAAGTAGGTGCTAGTGAAAAACGTCTTGTTGTTTCCAATATATTTTATGCACACCCTCGATTTACACCTTGGCTTAAGAAGTTGCAATACCGGGCGAGTCCAAAACATTGAGCGTATTTTACTCTCATTATTGAGCGTGACTACAGATCATCGATTTAATCACGTTTGTTATAATTTACATAACAGTAAATATTTCAGTACCCTGTGTTCACTTGATAATTCACGTTAGGCTCATGCTTTATGCACAATAAAACAATGCTGCTTAATGCGGCTAATATTATGCAAAGTGTCTGTGTTAAAAATTGAAAAAAAAAGTTGCTCTCATTTTCAGGCCGCCACACATTGTAATACCAGAAAGCACTACTTAAAGGGCATATGCTATGGTTACCGAGAAGAAACTATTGCTCGCTGCTTTTAATTAATATTAAGTATTTTCTTCTGGTACCAAAGTTCGAACTATTCCTGCAAAATAAGAAGGGAAATTTACAACGAAACACAATGACCGCAGTTGCGTAGTAGTGGAGATGTTGTGCCTGTACTTCTAGGTAGAAATTGCATATATAGAAGCTTACACAACCAAACAGCGAGGTGGACTTAGCTTTTGTTGCTCTTACCGAAAATGGCAGCCAGAAGTAGAATTTTTGAACTCCTCATGTTGTAGTCAGGATATCCCCACCAGGCGATCTGCACGGTGCTAGAATTTGGCTATTACTAGGTGTTTTCTGATAAGAAAAAAAACGTCTACCTACACGATTGCGGAACAAAGGCGTCAATTTTCTTTTTGAAGTAAACAGCTTCTTCAGCTGACATAAAATCTGGATATTAGATGACCCCCTTTGTAAGTCTCTTTGTTATCCTTTGTTGACCCCCCGCGAGAAGTTGTTCTATACATCAGTTCACGTCACAGCATTTAGAAAGTCTATTTCGTCAAAGCTTCATTACGAAACACCTGCGCGAACAATCTACGTTCAACGAAATTCTGAATCATATGTTCTGCTTTACAGCGCGAGTGACAAATTTTCGTCAGACAATAGGATATGAATGATATCATAGCTTCTTTTAGACAGCGCCTCTGCTTGACAAAGTACGGTTTTCGCAGTGGCGTTGTCCTGCCGACAATATTAAAAACAGCTTTGAATGGTGTGACTAGAGCCTCAGAAAATGCGAATATTCGTCGGTTTTGTACAAATACGTCGCCTTCTCCACCTTATTTACAAACAACATGAAAACATGAAAACAAACACTGAAGCTGTGTACGCCACTTCTGTTCGGGTGTCTCCCCTGGCGACTTCTGTTATATACGTATGACATCATACTGAGCAGGCGATTCTACCGTGCTCCTTAACCTACATTTATCTCACCAGACTAATGTCATTGGAGGTCCTCACGAGAATTTCTCATGCCACCCACCTGGCCATAGTTTCATGCTATCAGAGGTCATTCAGGCTCGGACACATATACAATCTCTAAGCTAGAACAATGATCTCCATTGAGGATAGCTTTGATGGCACTTCTCAGTGATAAATCATGGAGTACCACGAGAACTTTGAGTAGCTGAGACCGACAATCGCATGAAATATCCTGGTCGCTACTCGCGCAAAGAGTGAATATAAATTGTGTGCCATAATACACAGCTTGCTTTAGTAATTTAGGCCACAAATGCGCCGTATTATAAAAGAAAAACATACTTGTGTCTTATCCACAACGTGTGCAAACCGCGCTGTACTTAAACAAACAAGACACACTTTTAGGACGACAGACGTAGCGCGCTTCGTCTGTCGTCCTAAAAGTGCGTCTTGTTTGTTTAGGTACAGGGTGATTTCCACACAACCACCCACCAAAGGCCCTGTTTTTGCTCTCTTAGTATCCACAGCATCGTGTGCATTTGCCTTGGCCTCTTCACGTGGCATTTCACGTGACCAATAAGGGTTGGTGGAGGAGATGTCATGAGGGGCAGCAGGCGAGACGTGAGCACTAGCTTGAGTGCGCCAGTAAGGTTTCAGGATGTACAAGGAGGGTTATTGTGGAAATTTCTTGCGGCGAACTGCTATTCCTGCTGTCAACCCTGCACTTAGTGTTTCTGCATTGTTTAACCTAAATATTTCTCCACGCACACATGTGAGTGTGTACACTCATGTGCAGGCTTGATTGGTATGCTAACGGAGAATGAAGTACATTTAGTTTGACATACACAACAATTCTGGACAAAAACATTTTTGAGCGGGAAACCTTTCATAAATGAACGCAATTTTTTCATACAATTGAGGATTTCATATAACAATCAATATATCCGCAGATAACCCGACACCAGCCTTGCATTTTGCTGCGAAAGCAACACTACGCGAGTAGCCGAGTCATTTCGCGCGGAGCTGACGAAAGGCCATACTGCGCATGCGCGAGGAGCAGTGACGTCACACGGCCCACAGCTGGTGCGCCGCCGCCGTCGCTGCGCGGGCGACTCAGAGGTGCCGCCGCCGCGCTCGCCAGTTGCGCATGCGCAGTAGCGGCGCGTAGCTAGCGTGCCGGGGCCGCCACCGCGGCCGCACGCTCTCCATCACCTCTCTCTCTCTCTCCTCGTTCCTTTCGCAGTCCTCCAGGTTTAACCAGAGCTGAACCACTGCTATTTTTTTTTTCTAATAACGTTTCTGCTATCGTAAAAAGTTTTCCCCATTGCTTTTCTATGGCAGTCTTAAGTACTCGATGCGAGCGATGGAAATACTGCAAAGGAAAGATTTTGCTTCATACCCGATAAATAGACCATGACCCTTACTATTTGCTTAAAAGCATCTTAGAATTTTCCACTTTTCAAAATTTTTCTCCAAGAATGTTCGACATGAACGAATAAAAGTGCGCGTAGAATGCCACCACCGCGGTTATTGACCAAGAGGAATGTGAAGAGCGACCAAAGCTCAGACGCGCCAAGGTGCTGCCGGAGCATCGAGATGCGAAAAAGAAGCGACAAGAGCAGCGTGAACAGGCAAGAACATCTGCGTCTGATGGTTTGCACAGCTGCTGAAGTGGAAAGTCTTGAAACAAAGGATGACGGTCGGGAAGTTTGGTCGTAAAAGCCACGTCAGCAAGAATAACAGAGCCATCTGCGGGCGGCGAGGGCCGTGACTGGGATGGAATCTTTTGCCTGAAGAAAAAGGTGGCTTCCAGTTTCTTTGTTTTTTTTTTTCAGATAAATGAATTTTGCAGTGCTTCATAATACTTTCATTGAGCTTTTCCCTCTTGAATGTAGTAAACATGGACCTATATTGTAATTCAAGCAGGCTACAGTAGACGCATTGAGGCCTGCATCTATTAATAATTCATTGCTGTGCTTGTTCGTTTGCTACTAATTTTTTATGCCCTTAGAACACATAAAGATTATCTAGAGTCTCTGGGAGAAACCAAGTCAGAACGATGCAAAACATAGAATATCAAAGCCGTACTTCATATTCATGTTTTTCTGCCTTTATATTAAACACGATTTCTTGAATAAAAAATGCTTAAAGGGCAAATAACTAATTGTTTATGCAATGCCCTGACTCCGCCTTCAAAATAGCAGCCACCGGTCTAAGACCAATAAACATATGATGAAAAGCACAGCGCTCTTCTCTATTGATTGTGTATGAATAAAATACAAGCATTTCCCAGCCATCCATTCCTACAGGAGGGTTAAATATCGCCGCATATCATCATTCGTTAGGACTTAAATAACGCCCTCTTTCCCGACCAACAATTCAGTGCCATCTGTGTGCTCACTTTTGGGGGCACTGAAGGCCATGGAACGAGGAAAAAGTGTCTCTAGTTTGTGTGGCTGACGAGCTGCATGACGGTGAGCATCAGAAATCGGCGCGGGAATTTTTGAACTCTCAGAACTTGCGTTGGTTTCCTATGGCCGTCAAAACACTTGGATGCTACAGCAAGCATTTTATTGGTCAGATTCTGCAGCGGGTACGAAAACGAGGCCCTCAGTGTCAACATCTTTTGGTCTCATTCGACGGAGCCCTTAGTTTGTTCAGAATTACAACTTAAAATGTTACCTTTCATTTATTTGGTGTTCACAAAGATGATTTAGGCAACACGCTACATAAATTCTCTGCCAGCACCAAATCATAGTAGACATAAAGAGCAGAAATGTATGCAGTCGATTCCACTTATCACGGTTGCAGTTATAATATTAAAGCTCGCTTCTTGAGATCTACCCTAGCAGAAAAGCTAATCGGCCCAATACTGGAAATGTATTCGCCAAGGCTGGGCCTAGAAAGGACCAGAGTGAGACCATCTCTTTCTAATATTGGGCCAATTACCTATGCTGCTTGGGATAGAGTGGTGATTCAGTGAAAATATCCATTAGGCCAGTGGGACGGCGCCTCAGATAAAACGAACGACCCAGAGGCGTAACTCGGGTAAAACTAGAGGAGAGGAGCCGTGAATTCGGTCCCGGAGTTGAAAGACAATTCTATCCGGTAAGCACGGAGTCTGAATAAGATCTCCGATCCGACTCCCGCTATCGGAGAAGATGTGGGGACCTAACAATGCAAAACTAAACGCCAGACATTGCGGATAAAACGGCATAGATTTAACAAATGGTGCCGTCATTAACGAATGCCTTGTAAGGAGACAGCTACGCTGGTCGCAAACTTTCGCTTTAACGTGTTTCTCTGCACGAGTATGAGAGCCTGCGAAATGCGCCTTTCCTTTTTCATCGGCAGATCTAGCAAAGGGTGATATTTTGAGAGGAACGCTTTCGTATCCTAGAGAACTAACGCTAAGGCTTTGATGATGCGTCACTTTTTCCTGTCATTTGAGAAGCGTGCAAACCAGGCAAGAGTTTCATAAGGGCGCTGCACGATTTTCTCGTCGAGTGTCTTGTTGAGTTCAACCTTTCCATAGTAGAAAATGGAAGCTTTTCTTCGTTCTTGACAAGTTTGCGACGCATCACTTGTAGCCTTCTCTCTCTGAGGTGACATTGCTCTTCTCTGTACCAAATGAAAACTGCAACATTTAGCGACAGCAACCTGGGCGTCATTTGCGCTCTCAAGATGTCAAAGCATCAGCGCTACATACAGCGCATGATATCTATTGACGCACCACGTGGCGACGTTCCGTTTAGGATATCTTCGTTCGCCGCTGCGGAAATAATTGAGGCCGTATGGATAGAACTACCGTAGGGGTTCATTGGAAATGCTTCCGTAAAGCATGGTTAACAGATCAAGAAACGTGTGAAGACGCGGTTAAACATCTATGACGTTAGACACGGGTAGATTGGTAAATAGCGGGCCTTGATACACAGTTAGCAGACAGAATTTCACCGCAGATGACTGAGCGAGGTGCTGATCATAACGCCGGCAATCCAAAGCGATATATTGACGGAGCAATTGCACACGACGCACGAACGCCTGCAACTGCAAAGAATATGATGACGGAGACGCCGACCTGCCACTGGTTGCATTGAACGCTTTAACTACGATTGATTAAATATTGTTCTTAAAGCACATTGTTGCTTGCGCTCGGCGAGAAACATACCTCTGCCCAGTTTGCAGAGCATGGAAAGTGCCGTAATATGGTCTCCCTCGAAGAAGTCAGCGCGCATACGAACTGTGCCAAGAAACCAATGACATGAAGTTTCCTCAAACTTTCTGTTTCTCGCTGTAAAATGAAAACCACATTTACACTGAACTTCCGATACAACGAAAGCAATGCATGCGAACATGAGGTTCGTCATAAGCGGGCTCGGCTGACTTTCGCGTACAGTCCCTGTCGAACTTGCGGAGAGTGCTTTAGGGGTTGTCAGCAGATAGGAATAGCGCAACTGGACAAAAGGTAATCACTTCCAGTGATATTTCTTGCACAGCTATATCGTGGATTTCTGTGGCTATATTTTGTGAAGGTGTTTTCCCCATAACCGAGCGGTAAGGCTTGTTTGCAGGCGGTTGCTTTGCTCCAGTGCTCCAAAAAAGTTCATCGCGCACTATGAAAATTTCTTGAGCACTCTTCTAAAACTTTCTTGTCGTCTCTAGAGATAACAAGATAAATGTATGGTTCGGCATCGCACTATTCAGATATATTGTTCCATATATCCGAGTACCGAATATAACCTAAGTATGAAACATGATCCCAAGGGGAAGTCTTACTCCTAAAATGAACTTCGTGCTTTTCGTAAAAATCAGCACAGGTCAAAAACGGTCACTAGCCTAAGCTCACTAGTCTAAACGTGTGCAACGCAGTGCATGCCGTATGTGGGGAAGTGAATTATAATTTTCAGAGGAATTACCTTTATTACTTCGCGTGTTTGCATTAACAGTCAGAAAATTTCTATTCTAGATTCTCGCGTGCTGTGCGATGTCAGTGAACGTTAAAGAACCCCAGGTGGTCGAAATTTCCGGAGCCCTTCACTACGGCGTCCCTCATAGCCTCAGTCGCTTTGAGACGTTAAACCCCAATAAAGAAACAATAAACAAATTTTGTCTCGTATCATTCACATACCCAACGAGCGATCGCTGTAAACAACTTTAAAAAAGTTAGGTTCTGTTTCGGCCACTGCAGGGCGCCACGGTCGCGTGTTGGTTCAGCGTTCTCTCTTCGTTAAAAAAATTGCCATCTATTCTTCACACCTTCGTAGTGTAGCTCAACACGTTAGTATGCGGGATGCAGTTTGTAGGCCTTCTGTGTCATATTACCTCCTTCAGGCCCGATGTGGCATGCACGTGTCCATGCATGTTTGAGGTACAGGTTGAGCGGCATCTTTCCTCTTGAAGGCCAAAAACGAGGAAAATTTTGACTGCTTTTTCTTGTCCACTATAGAGTGTTGCAAGCCTCCAGGGATAAGTACGTACTGTAACGAACAAAAAGATTTCTTGATGCATCACTTTTCTCGTATCATTAAGCGATGTAAAATCTTTTTTTTTGGCTCTTGCCATATGTTTACACATTACCTTGAACTTAGAACAAGCGCATATAATTCTCTTGGGTGTCACTACTTATTCAAAAACAACACATTGACATAATCTGTGATGTAACAAAGAAAGATAATTATATAGACAGGTTGCACAATAGAATCTGATAGGTGGCTCGGCTTAGCAGCACTTGCTGGCAGCTCCCCTGAAATCATGATAATTTTCAAGGAACAAATCATGAAAACGAAGAATCTAAACCTTCAGATTTTTCGTGTAGGAGGGCGGCAGCTTGAAAATTACTTTATGTTAACCGAAATAGTAGATGTTCGTTTACCTTCCTGGACGGCTTACTATACTCGTTATCCAGAGTGTTTGTTTTCCTGCGCTTGAATCTTAAGTTCACGGCTGCACTGTGCGTCGGTCAGCTAGTTTTCCGGGTTCCATTCATGTGTGTATCTCGATGACATTATGGCTAGGTTCTCGATCTTCCTACTGTGTTTCTTACTTTCTTCTGTTTACTATTTGTTCTTTATTTACTATGAGCATGACTTTTCATTACTTGCAGTTTATATTTACTTACATTTATTATTTTTGGAGATTATAATCTGTTGTCTACGCTCTGCATAGTGCTGTGTGCTATGTAGGAGTGTTTTCTTGGGCATTGTGCTGGTGCTGTCAGGTGTAGGGTGACTGATTTACTTCTCCAGCGCTGCATTGAAGTATCAACTTTACCAATCAAGTATACAAAATTGGTGTGTTATGAGTATCGAGGCAAAAAACATACAAACTAATCAGCTTCAATAAGACGCAACCTATTTACAGAGACCAGGGATTATCTACTTTCTTTTTTTTCTACGACAAAACGTATAACCCGGAGTACACTCAGTAGCTACTACGCTGGACTCTCAGCTTGTGCTTGCAGGACCTAATCGCGGCCAACATGGGTGATGTTAGGTGCATTATTGTGGTATCCTTCGTTTATTTTATGAGGTGTAACGTCGCTACGCGACTCAGGCTTTGAGAGACGCCATGTGGGGAGCTGTGGATAATTTGAACCACCTCGGGTTCTTAAACGCGCATTGACACCTAACTCTTGAGGTACGTGCGGAAATTGTTTGTCACCCTCACGTGCTATACGATATTACGAAAGAGTCAGGGTGCAATTAAAGAGAAGCATGTCATGATATGGATGTTTCTTGTATAAAATAATCCATATGAAAGAGAGGTACTTCATCGATAATTTTGCCATTCGCGTTCAGTTGTCATTCGGATTACAATTCCGGCTATCATCGGTGGCAATATATTAACCAAGATTCACCATCTTCAGGATAATACGCATTTATTCTAGTGAATAGCCTCTGGTTATGCGGCTTTTAATGCATCTGATCGTGACGTGACGCTATTGGAAAAAGACAGTCGTGTGGTGCGAAAAGCTACAAGAAACTATCCTTTCGAAAAAAAAGGCATGACCAGGGGCGGGCCACGCGAAAAAAAATATAATAAAATAATTTACAAGCCTGAATATCATAACAGTGCTTAGTAACTGACGTCAACCCTTTCACCCCGAACTAGAATGTCACAAGTTCTTGTCAGCGCTCACGAATATCTTCGGAAAGGTTTCTGTGAAAAAATCAGCTTGATATTTCTCCATCAAAAGTACATCCAGAGAGGCACCCTTTTCAAATGTCGTGAGTGGAATGACTGTCGACATTTCACCGTTCAAAGTTCAAGCTGTGTTTGAGTGCATCAGGAACATCGCTCTCAACTGGCGACCGTTTCATCATTCCGCAGAAGATTCCAGTTCTAAAGCTTTGTCTGTGAGCCGTTGTTAATATGTGCTTACCGCCATTTGGTCGTCTATAACTATGAGAAATTCTTTACAACAAACGAGAACCATTAGTGAAAGAGCTTTCTTCGCGCACCTCCAGAGCAAAGGTTTTCCTACTCCGCTACTCCTCTTATATTCAGTATTTTATTTCTAACATTTTCTTTTTGGTTTTCACTTCCTCTGACATGCCTTATTTATTCTCAGCACTGACAATTTTCTCCATTACTACGACTGTATTACACTACTTATGAGCTTTAAGTCCCGAATACGCACATAGGCTATGAGAGACACCGTAGGGGAGGATTTCGGATTACATCAAGTACCTAGATTTAACTACCGCGCACTGACTTCACTTACAACAGGAAATGTTCTTGTACATTAAAATCATATTGAAACATATAGCCTCGCTAACACTTCAAATTTGTTTTCAGTTGACTAGAATTTTGCACGAATACGAGTTCAAAATTATAGCATTCTCTTTCTGTTCTGGTGTTGGAGACCTGAAGGTCATCATAGCGCAATCTTTTTCAATGAGTAGATTCCCATAGAAATGTTTTCCTCAGTTATTTGTGTCATAGTTCACGATATAAGCTGTGGTTCGGGATTTAATTCGACAGCAGTATTGAAAATGTACTAGCTGTCCTGCGAGCAATTTGTAAATATTGTCCCTTCCTCTTTGCCCTAACTTTGAAATTACGCAAGCTATTTCTATCTATCACCACGCTCGGCAGTTTATTTCTTTTGATATGAACAGGGTGAACTTTAGACTATCTGCTTAAGAAAGTGCTTAAGAAAGGTGTGGAAGCGGCCAGCATCCATCGATTCATTCTTTTTGTTCGATTTTATATTTTATCAAAAACCGTTAGAGTATTCTGCCAGTGCGAAACATGGATGAAAATTTATACCGTTTTTGCCCTGTCACAAAAGAGGCGATGCGAATTCCTGAACGCAGAGTTCATTGCTTAAGACCTTAGTTCACGTAACACTGCGCATTGTCGAAAAATATGCTTTACGAGAATAATGTATTGCGAATGAAAATCTTTCACACATGCTAAAAGATGCTGAGCACTGACACAAGAACTGAGGAAACCTCAACCGCGAAACTGCGTTTCTCAGTAGCTGTTGGTCTGGTTTGTAGACTACTGGTGTTTAACATCCTAAAGCAGCTCGGGCTATGTGGAACGCTGTAGTGAAGGGCTCAGGAAATTTCGAATACCTGGGGTTCTTTAACGTGCACTGACATCGCACAGTACACGGGCCTCTAGAATTTCGCCTCCATCGAAATGCGACCGCCGCGGCAGGGATCGAACCCGCGTCTTTCGTGCCAGCAGCCGAGCGCCATAACCATGGGGACACCGCGGCGGCCCTCAGTAACAACGCAAATCAGTTGTGCTCAATTTATAACGCCCTAAATAGAGTGGATCTGCTGTCTTACAGAGTGTAACAGATTTCTTATGTACTTTCTGCGGTGCTGGAAGTTGCAAAATGTGAACAAAATTAAATCTCTTTTGAATTTGGTTAGGCTACAATAAACAATTATTAAGTTTTAAACATAGCTATATTAAGTTATTGATATAATAGATCATGGTTCTTGGCATCTCATAATTTTTAGTAGGATATTAGTGAATACCCGAAAATTAAGCTGCATTTAAAATGAGAAAATGTTCATACAGAAGAGTATAGAGGCTACAAAATGCGCAATATATAGTTATCAGTAATATTTTCTTGCGTCCTATGAAAGTGCCGAAGCTCTAGTGAAGTTCAAACAACAATACGGCATCAGCAGCCACAGTAGCCAGATATTTTACTAAATGTAAGAATTTCACCTCAGTATGTAATCTGACGCGAGCTTCTGGTGTTATCAAATGGCAAGATCTCTTCCTTAGTTTAAGTGCAACTGCACTGCGGACTTGTAGGTCACTTTGAGTAGGGCCAAATGCGCTGCCATATGCCACGTCAAGCGTAGAACAATTCAAACCTTGCTTTGTTTTTAGCGCAACACACACTATTTTCTTGAAAGTGACAAGCACACGCATTTTTGCTCAAAAAACCTCCTGCTTGTTCATTCACGGCGCACCTGCTTGCCGAGTAAGCAACTTGAGCGGCCTCTGTTCTTGGCGGCAAGAAATTTTCTCTGGATACGGCCACCGAATTTGGGAATGAATAAAATATCGCCAAAGAACATATTTCAGCCGAGATCACTGGCATTTAAACAAGAGGTCTACTAACACCACCAGCAACTTTGGCGAGCCGCATCACTTCCAGTGTGTAATTATCTACCAACTTGCCCGTTTTAGTGATAGATGATGCAGGAATGATATGCACCAACGTTATTGTCGTATTAGAAATAAAATGGTCCTGCCTGGCGAACATCATCCTGAAGAACATCGCACTGAACTGTTGAAATTCTGACAGCAAAAATGAACGGGAACTTTTACCAAAAACTTGAAAAACTAATTTCATTGCCGCTCTTTTTCGTTTTTTCCCCTTTGTTTCCCTCCCCAAGTGTAGGGTAGCCTACTGGGCACCGCCTGGTTAGCCTCCCTACCTTTCTGACCATTTCTCTCTCTCTCTCTCTCTCTCTCTCCCAGTCCGAATGGTAACCATTGGTCACCGTCTTCGGCCCTAATCAGGATTCGAACCATTGCCTACTCTAAAGCAGCGCCCTTTTTTTTTCGCCGGCCGAAAACCACTAGGCTGCCACCGTAGCCTCGTGCATGGTGTGGTCTAACAGTAGTAAGGTGGAAAGTTGGGCGAGTTGAATCTTATTCATGATGAAGTTTAGCGCCAAAAACGAGGACTAAGTAGGAGAGAAGACACAATAAGCGCTCGTGTTGTGTCTTCTCCCCTACTTAGTCCTCGTTTTTGGCGCTAAACTTCATCATGGTCTAACAGGTTGCCTTTCGCGCTACTGCTTTCATGTGTTTCTGCGTCCACTTTCATCGGCTAAATTTGCGCTTCGCAGTGCCAATGCCTACAGCGAGGCGTTCATTTGGGAAGAAGCGCCTGCTGGCGGCTGTTCTTCAAGCCTCGAAAGGAGCCATAAAGGTTATAAGCGCGGACCCTAGTCAAAGAATAGAAGCGGGTGAAGGCTCTGACATGCACACGAGGCAAAGGACCCGGCAATTACCCGAGTGCGCCTGCCATTTTGGAGACCTCCTGGAATGTGCCAAGCATTTAAAGCAGTGCACTTCATGCTTACACCTGATCTCTACGACCACAGAGACTCGTACGTTTTAGTAAAAATTCCGCGTCTCTAGCTTTTTTGCTGTCTGGCACTTAAAACATATTTTTTTTGCTGATTCTTTCCAATAGCTTTTTAAATCTTTTTAAAGACAGTGGTGCGCGAAGGACATTCCTGTCGAAGAACACTCGCAGTTTGCGGTATGCTGAGATGCAGACTTCTTCATACCGAACCCGACTTTCTTGAAATTAACTAACATGCGCCGTTTGTCTGGCGCAAGTAGTGGGCATCACGTTAATCAATAGTTATAGCGATATGTGTCACCAACATATCGATTATTAGGACCTTCCGTACCTACTATCTCCAAAATATGGCTTGTGAAATACTTCTCCAGTTCGCAAGGAGCAGAACCTACAACCCCAACCATCAGCAGGGGTTGCCGCACATTCTAAATTGCTACTGTAGTTTTTTTATGTTCAGCTCCATCCAGCACCTGACGGCAGCCATCAGACTACAAGCATCGGCCCAGGTATTCTTAGCTTGCGTACAGTGTGGCGTTTGCAGGAAGATGTAAGTCGGCTTTAAAACGCAATTATACCTTTAAAAAGTTACTATATAAATTTGACGTGATAAATAGTTTTAAATAAACATGGCAGTAATCGGGGGCAGTAATTTTCGCTGCACGTATTTTTACGGTTCACATCTTGCATTTTATATCGCCGTGAAGATATAATTCGAAATGAGAATATTACTCATAACAATAAAACAAGCGGCGAAATTCAGCTGATGGCGCGCTATTTTTATGAAAATGCTGCTATGAAAACAGGGACTTTCATGCTTTTGTAGCAGATTCTGAATACAACACTCAATAAAAAATAAACGCAAACACCAATAAATAACTTGCCATTATTGAGTGGAACACACGAGCTAATGGTGCATTAAAGTTGTACAACGCATTGGGACGGTAGTATGTGTTTGACGCCGTTGTGCCGTCGGTGTTCACATGTTGTTCTAGACAGCAAATAATTTAATTTTACTTTGTAATGATGCCTGTAATGTCTTGAAGAACTATCTCAGAGGCTACTTTGCCACTATTGCACATTGTGAACACACGAGTCAATAGCAACTAAATATAAACGCAAATATTCAACTTGCCAATAACGAGCGGGCATAACGCATTACGGGTGCAGTGAAGTTACGGAACCCGCTCGGACACTGGAATATTTTTACGCCGGTATCGCGCCAATGTTGCCATCATTTTCTCTCTAAAAAATTATTAAAATGGGACGTGAAATTTTGAGAACATAATCAATACTCAACACAAGTTTTGAGGGTCATTTAAAACAGGCGCCGCTTTTACTTTCCTACAGCTGCTCCATCATCTTTTGGCTTTGAAGAACGGTGCCTTCCACTTCTCGACAACAGCTGCATTATCCGCAGCTGTTTTTCAAATGCCTTCCGTCGCTGCAAACACGTCATCCTTGGAGCTTTCGGGCACAAGCGCTAACGGATGCCGCCGTTACTCCTCTGTCCGTACAAAAACTACAGGACGAGTCTCTCACTACATTTTAGCACCAATTATATCACAAATCTCACGTACGGACTTCTCAGCGATAATATCTATGTCTTTCTTATCCCGCAGAGTCATCTTGTGTGCGCCAACAAAACCCCATTTTCACGTAGGCACAATCTCATCCTTCCTAAAGTACAAACTATTTGCAGTAAACAGTCAATTGCTTTATAATCAGTAAATGTCTTGAACACTTTACTAGCAGAGTTAAGAAATCTTTACGTGCTCTGTATCTTGAAAGCACAGTTTAAAAGAATAAATGTTACAAAAGAATTCAGTGTGATTTGTTCTGCTCATTTCCTCTTTTTTTTTCCTTTTATATTATGGACAGACTACAATCATAGGCACACCTTATTCCAGTGTCATTAAGGTATTGCTTTCACGTTTTCTGTATAATGCTACATGACCTTTTGTTAATTGCTTTTCTTTCGTTCTATGCCTGGATTATGTATAATTTCTATATGCTCACTTTCTATATGTTCATTTGATATCGCATTAGCTGCCGCATGTTTCGTCTGATATATTTATTTATGGGATCAAATACAGTAACTAATGAACCTCCTTCTGCATGATATGCTGTACATATCAATTCTGACGCAGCATGCAGACTGAAGTTGCCAACAGCCATTGAAAGCAAGGAAAGCATAGGGTTTGTTTTCTAGCGTTAATTAAGATATATTTACTATTAAAGTAAATTCATGATTGAAAGCTGTTTGAAAAGAAAGTAGACGAATAACAACCATATACCGCCACAGGGATCCGTACCGAGGACGACCGTACAACGCGTACGTGCCTCTATCACTTGAGCTATGGAGCCGGATTTGTAGTCTTCCCCTTGCGAGGGTACTTATGCCGCGTGTAATCTAACCTTCATCATGATCACCAACGCCAACTTCATCCATTGCAGCGGACAAATAATGTTCGGTAGTAGCGCGATGGTCACATATACCGTGATCGAAAGGGCAGAGCGGCAGGTGTGCGAGAACCCGCTTATGCTGCCTATGGCTTCAATTGCTCAGAAAATAAGAATGATATATAATTGAAAGGAGCAAGAAACCTTTGTTTGATGTCGAATCAACTTATATAATTTATGTGTCATACAACTATGCACGAACAGATAGAAAACACAATTTAGAGAGTCGTTATAAGGCACACTGCAGCTTTTTCGGAAGAAGCATTTTTCGTTACGCCGCATTATACGCTTGCTGCTCAAACCCCGGCGCCATCTGCGGCAGTTACATAGAACTAGCTCGAAGAGCAGTTGCAAGAGAGCGGTGGCGTTGGCGTTTTCCCCTTAGCGCAGTAAAATAACGTGACAGACCGATTGCCCCACTCCGCCAGCCTGACACATCTTTGCATATGTCGCTACGCAGCAGTTATTTGCAGAAGATGGCTTCTCCGCCGAGCGCCTGAATGAACTCAATGAACTGTCTTCTTTGATTCTCTCGAATAAAACAGCGCAGTGACGGGACAAAGTTACCACGCAGATATGCGGGGAAGGAAAATATTTCCATATATGCGCATGCTATAGAAAGAAATCTGCATGAATATATCTGTCGGGTGGTTAGCTTAACATCTCAATTCTGAAGAAGGATACAATCAGACCACGTAGGTCACAGAAGCTGTCTTAAGAGAAGGCATAACGCACAAGCATACAACCTCTTTCCAATAGCCCTTCTGCCAGCAAACTGAAATCTGCAGGACGATGCAGAGCCGAGTAATAGCGCGAGAACAGTGAAGTTGGAAAGCTACCTACGAAAAGCCGACCAACTCGCCCAAAAGGTCGTATTGTACGTAAAAAAAAAGTAATCACAGAAAATATTGATCACGGATGCAGCATGACACTTCTGAACAAAGGAGAAATCATGAATATGAACCGCCCTCGACAAGGAGCATCTTCTTTCTACAATTACTCTAAATGTTTCTGCATCATCTGTCTTTGAAAGATTTGTATAGTAAATTTTTAGTTAGTGCAGTAAGCAGATGCTATGACCTCAAGGCTGAAAATCTGGACAATGGCAGTTTGGCCGTCTTACCACTTACACATCATCTTTGAAAGGAACCAGGGCTTGTCTTCAACCAACTCAAGAATCCCGCTCGCATAGGACCCCACGCAATGAAGAAATAAAGAGGTACAAGCTGTGTTTCAAGTCATTCTTGCATCTTTTATTAAAACAGTGACATCCTCTTCTTTCGCAGAAAAGAGTGTAGCTTCAAAGCAGAATATATTTATTTAAATTTTCAAAGAAATCACAAAGCTAAGCCTTTCGCACCGACTAAACCACAATGCTACCTTATTTTCTGATTTTCTAGAATAACAGCTTATCACACATGCTGGTCTCTGGATTGGAAGCTTTTATGTTGATCAGCTTTCATTTGGACTGCATTTGCTAAGGAGAGGGGGGGAGGGGGAAAGCGTTCATCCTCATTGAAAATATTCTAAATCGCAGGGAGGAACAAAATGCGCAAATGTTGCTCATTGGAATTTGTTGACGTGAAGGAAAACGCCGCGTTTTGCAATTCCGTCGAGAGGCCTTTTTGCATTTGAGGAACTGCTTCCTCAGTATACGCAAAGTTCACTAAACAAAATTCCACAGAAAGGGCAGAGTTTATGGCGTTCTTAATTATAGATGATCTCATCCATTGGAAAAAAAAATGCTGGCTGTCCGTGCACAGAGGAGGGTTATACACGGTTAAAGAAAGGTCAGAAAGAGTGTTAGCTGGAGATGGTCCATGAAGCACCGTTACAAAGTGAAGATAGCGAATCATAACCATGCAACCGTTTGCTAATGGTGCTATGGGCTTAAAAATAGCGATTTATTGATCGCAATATAAGTGTTTCTGGATAGCTGCAGGTAATAACTGAGGCCTTGAAAGCTCACAGCGGCCATATTAAGGGTGAACAGCTCCAGCTGTTGTAAGCACGTACAGGTGCGGCCAGAATAATACGGAGCACAGGAAGGGTCGCGGAGCAGCGGAAACGTGCTTATGCGCGCTGCCTAGCAGTGGCGACAGGAACTATCTTAATTTGGACGCGGCGAGATGGCGCCGGTAGCACGGACCCACTTTTTCCGCAGGCCTATCAACATCACAGCATATAGCATGCAATCCCTTGCTCTATGATCGACTGATACTGTGCTGACAGCGCCCTGCGCTTCGTTGCCCCGTTTCTCGCATCGAGGAGCGGCGCGCGCTGTAAACGGGCGCAAGACGGCTGTTTTGGCATTACGTGTTATCTCGGCCCTTCAGTACGCGCGGCCACCGCTTTGCAGTTTAGTCAACACTGAGGCTGAAGTGAGCACGCCTGGATGAAGGCAGCACCTGGCGGTGTTGCCCGAACCAGCTCAGCATCTTTCGAACAGTGATAACGGCAGGGTTGCAGCAAAGAGGGGCGCTCGGCGGCAGGCACTCTCGCTGCGCGCGGATAGCCAGGGGTGTCTTTGTTGTGCTGATAGGTGGCGCTTAGATGCAGTTTCTGCTAGCTTGGCCGCCTTTCGCGTGCTCCGTATTACTCTGGCCGCACCTGTACTATTCGTCCTTTCTAATGGTGGCGTAGACGCAAAGATTTCCCGTCTGCGGGTTGAAGTAAAATTTGAGCACATGATGCAAATCTTCCTTTTGGAGTACGAATAATGCTGTAGGCCGCACTGTAGGCCCATGCTGGATCGGCATGAACATGCACACAGAAAGCCATGAATCATAACCAAAGGGGTATGAAGTAACAAGGTAATAAAAAAAACGCAGTTCTTAAACTGCAAATTGCAGATTTAGAATGCAAACGCACTGAAATATAATCCAGAATACGGCTTTAACAATCAATTGCATCAAAGGAATGAGAGCTATGATAAGGTTTGGCGGTAAATTGTTCCAGTCAACTATAGTCAGGGTAATGAAATACTTAAGTGCGTAAATTCTAGCTCTGGAAGGAGCTAATGATTGCGTAAGAAGATTTTTTGTTGGGCATGTTTAAACAGGTGTAAGGAAAGGGACTGTAGTTAATGGCAGATTTCGGTATTTTATCCAAAAATGTACTTTCAGTCTTCGTATCCTTCAGCAGACTTGTAAGGCCTGAATCCCATGACTTCTCATGAGGTTAGATGGCGAGTGAGTTCATATTTTGGTGCTTAGTAAGTTGGTTTATTACCACCGGGTTTTGAAATCATAATTGTCAAATGAATACAATTAATACCTCTCACGACACACTTGTTAGCATCAAATACGCGAAGGCAAAAGCATTATAATGGCTATTCAAGGTTCTAAGGGGCGATAGTTGGTTAAAAAGCGTTCAGGCTGTCAACATTACAGCAAGAAGCTGTTTCCTTTAGCGTAACGACGCTCGCACGAAGAGTCGACTACGCGCTTGACCGCAGAGCATTTGCGCCGCTGGATGGCATCGCTCTAATATCGGTGTTATGCAACGCCATGTTCGAACTGAACGACTGCCTGATGCCGCTTTCATGAAGAGCTGTATCTGCAGAGTTACTGAATGGGGGGGGGCGGTACCGTGTACTTTCCCGCAGCTAATTACCTCAAGCCGCTGAATGTCTGCGTGAAGTTCAGTCACAGCGGGGTAAATGCGCACCTGACAACGTCAACTTGCTCATGAACATATGCGTGCTTACAAAGCAAGATCTGAATGCCGTCATGTTTTGGACAGCGGAGATAGCAGTTTGGCTAGTCAAGCGAGCAGTAAGCAGTGTCGCTGCTGTCTTGGCAAATGCATCGCTGGTCATGTCGGCCGTGTGCCGTGACTCTAGCAAACCAGCTCGAATGCAGCCGCGCGGCCGCCGCTGGGCCGCCAAAGTGACCTTAAAGTAAAAAAAAAAAACAGTGGTTGACCTATTACTCCTCTCCAACGGCGTGATCCGGCATCGCGTCAGTCGCTGCGTGACATTTCCTTTGTTGACAGTGACTCTCAAGTTCAGCCTTTCATCATCATCGTAATAATCAGCCTGACTCCGCCCACTGCAGGGCGAAGGCCACTCCCATGCATCTCCAATTGACCCTGTCCTTTGCCAACTACGGCCACGGTGTTCCCGGAAACTTCTTAATCTCATCTGCCCACCTAACTTTCTGCCTCTCTGCTACTCTTGCCTTCTCTTGAAATCCACTCCGTTATTCTTACGGACCAGCGGTTACCTTGGCTTGTTTTTATAGCCCTGCCCAACCCCCTTTCTTCCTCACGATTTCGACTAGGATGTCATTAATCCTAGTTTGTTCACACATCCAATCTGCGCGCTTCCGTTATCTTAACGTCACACTTCTCATTTTTTTCCAT
This sequence comes from Amblyomma mixtum, assembly GCF_055824585.1. Lineage (NCBI taxonomy): Eukaryota > Metazoa > Arthropoda > Arachnida > Ixodida > Ixodidae > Amblyomma > Amblyomma mixtum. Next base: position 30,527,021 of record NC_143019.1, on the reverse strand, counting down.
AGCTCGCTGCGTTGTCCTTAACTGAAGCTGAACCCTTTTCGTTAGCCTCCATGTTTCGGCCCCGTAGGTGGGTACCGGTAAGATGCAGCTGTTGCATACTTTTCTCTAACACGCTATTTCAGTTGACTTTATCAAATGAAACAACGCACGGCGCAAAAAAATAACGACAGAGATGACGACGCCTGAGGGAAGATATTTGCATACGCGCTTCATTCACAGGAAACACTATTCTGCACGCATTTCGTTTTGTTCCTTAATTTGCATCCAGAATATAATGCGCCAAAAATGGTTGGTGCTCATATTTGGTAAGCAGTGCGATTCACGAAGTTGAATCCTTTTAAAGAAGGCGTCCGAAGCCAACTTGCAGAAAACCAAAAACTAAAAACAAGTTTTTTTCTGGAAGCGCTGATTTGTAACATCTATGAAGAAGAAAGTACAATAAAGAGGCAACACGACGGAAAAAAAAAACAGCCTGGGCGGGTTTTTATTAGCGTATACTTTACTTGCCGCATTCGGACTAATCAAACGCATTGAGCAGTGTCTTGTGAACACGGCTATATTAAGAGAAATACACCATGGCATGGCATGACCATGGCATCTGGCTCTACTGCACACGCCCTGGCGCAGTGTTCCAGATACCTCGCTCCGTGATAAATTGATTGAAGAACGCTCTGAAACTGGTGATGCCTGTTTTTGGACGTCTTAAGCATTCGTTCAGCTCCGTGAGGTGCACGTTGAACAGGAACCAGGAGAAATTTTCTCGTAGGCTACTTGTGTTTATGACGTTTTGGGCCTGGAAAGAAACGGGTATTCGGTATGAGTGCATCAATAAACCATTCTTCCTCTCAATCACTGATGCTGTTATCGAAGACAACCTTGTAGTAGCTCATATTTACAGTCAATAGCTACCTACACTGTGGTTAGCTTTTTTAATTTAACTCATCAACGCCACTGGCTCACGAAAGACCATCAACGCGCGATTCAAAGCGTGCATGCAGTGAAAGCACAACTGCAGCTGAGCCTTAGCAACACAATTCTACTTTATCATTACCTGAGTCCTGTCAAAATACTGCTGTTTACGGCCGGGCCATATGGCTCGGGGCACATCGGCAATATAGCTGATGACCGCAAGACGTAAATGAAGTAACCTCACAAAGCCCATTTTTTTTTTGTATCACAGTTACATGGACCCAACATAACGGCGCCCAACCTGAAGGCGTACGTGTCACGAAGATTTCGATGAGATGACAATGAAAGGTCGAATCTCGGGAACAGCAGAACACACGGCACACGAGAATAACTATACTCCATAGGTGAACACGGAAGTTTCCGCTCGCAGCTTATGATAAGAATGCATGCTTAGCGTCGAGAAAACTGCCAGTGCAGCGATCGCTAAGATCGAAGTGTCTAAAAGCATTTATTCAGCGCTACCAGCCTAATTGATAGGACAGCCTACTCAATGGCTGTTTTGGCTTAGCCAACGCAAAGTTACTTCAAGGGGAACCAGGGAATGTGCCTCTGGCATCCATACCACTTCATCACGTCCGCATTGTGCTTACGATTAGAAAAATGGCACGCGTGACATGAACGCAGCCCGCACCTTTCCGGGAAACCTTTCTCCCCCTTCGGGTAGCGCTTATGGCACATCGCCTACGGATCGCGTAACCAAGGTGCACGCTTTGTTCATGGCACTTTCTTTTCGGGCCACAGACTTACGCCAAACCTTGACCACTGGACCGTCGGAGGTGAGCCCTCGATAATGTTCGTTGGGCTGTCTATATGGTGGGTATCAATACGGCAGACGTTAATAACAACTGGTTGGCTAGCACGTAGACGCAGGTTCTTATGGTCACTAGACAAGTGTATACTATTGAAATTAACGATGCCCCCCTGAACAAATGGCAATGACAAAGCCTAGGTGAGCTGCGTTCGAATTCCAACAACAAAGATTTGATACCTTATGTATTACCAACATGCGTGCGATATTTTGTTAACCAGACCACTAGAAATAAACAGAGAACCCCTGGACATCTATCGCTGGGAAAGAGCCCACTTAAGATGTATTTCAGTTCGCACAAAGATACGATATCTTCGGGGCAACCAACCTGCATGTGGTAACAGGCCTGTAATGATATAGCTAGGAATAATGATAGCCTTCCTTACCTGCACATCCCACAACTGAGTGATAAAGTACGTACATAACTTCGCAGCCAGTTTTAAACCTCTTCCGCACATGGCAGACGAAAGCACCTAATAATTAAATAAACAGGAGTCCTTTTGCAACGACTTGAATAGCGTTGCCCGTAAATTAGTAGCTCTAATGGCGCAGAATCAGCCATTCGCTTTATCGTTTGAACTAGACGGTTTTACTAGGCACAGTAAGGAAAGGAAAAAGCAATAATTTCTTTACTTGAAGCGCTTGCCAATAGGCTGCCTGCAAGGCTACCTGGTGCAACCTGCACAACTGCGCACTATAGTTATGCTGTTCAAGATGTCATTAATCGCATGCGCGTTATGATGCATTATTCGACATCATGAAGTTATCATGCGAAGAAAGTAGCTGCCCTGTAGAAAACCTTCAAGCCTGCACGTTGTCTTGTTCGCCCTCCTCATCATTCCCCGCTTCTTTTCAAACTCTTGGGTTTTCCTAGCCCCTATCCTAGGTTATCCAGGGTAATACTCCCTATATATTCTAGCACCTGTGCGTACGGGACGAATGCTAGTAGCACGCATTTTAGGGTGTGTTTAATTTTTAGTTACCCTTTTCAGCATCTCCCACGCTCACTTGATCACAGTGAATTATTATGGCGCAAGAGCGTCGTCAGCCAAAGAGCGCCATATCACAACGTATTTTCGTTTGCTAAATGCTGCGTCAAAGACCCATTTCCCAAGCATTCCACACTGATTAAGCCGAGCACCTCGCCAGGGGAGGCTTGCACCCATTGTATGATCAGGTGGTAGCAGCGGCAGAGGGGACTGCATACGGAGGGATTTCAACGTGACTTATGGCCCGAATTGTTTTCCACAAGGCTGCAGTGAAAGCTTTTGCGCAGCGAATCCATAACAGCTTGTATCATGGCTTGGTAGTTTCTGCGCGAACTCGACCGGGGAGAGGCACCGAGCAGAGAGCAACGGCCGTACAAGGACTTTGTGTACATCATGCATTCGGGCTGCTCTGCTCCGTTTTGTTCGAGCAACGGCCGAGTCATGACTCCGGCGATATCCTCCCAGCGGCGGAAAGATCGCGACCGACACCCGGTCTGTTCCCAGAAACTCGGATCTAACTTTTCAAGAGCCGCGCCCCACGCGCGGCTCATAAACAAACCCGCTCCAAGCTGCCCTCTGACCCTCTTCCTCGACTAGGAAATGTGGCGTGAAAACATGGGGACAATGTGGGGGGACCTGGGAAACTTTTACTGTACTTATAGAACACCACCATGTAGCAGCCTTGTCTTGTCGACAACCCACAATATGTAACCTTTTGTATGTAAAGCTATTCGTCTTCCCGCCACTTCAGACATCTGTTGACTCAGGCCCGACATCACGCCGGAAGCGCCAATGTCGCTAACCAAATTACAACAGGAACGAACCCCACACCTCCCGCACGCGAGGCGGTTTCACGTCCACTTCCTGCTCTCGCGTTAGACTAAAGAGTAAATCAAAGCACAAACATAAATAAACATTTCTGCTGCATTCGTTCATCAGTGAAAGCAGCAAAATACTCTACCTTTGATATCATCGCGCTTGCTGAGTCGAATGTCAAGAAATACGATTGCCCGGAAACCTGGGCCACCAAGGCAAATGTATCTTCCCAGCCGAGGGAACCGAAGCCATCAGCGATGGGCCCGCACCACTATAGGTGAAGAAGGTAAATAAGCAAATGAATCAGAACAAATGCATCACCTTACGAGCTTAACAGGAAATTAAATGGAACGCTACATGAGCTGAATTTTCGCTACGTAAAGATAGATCCCGACTCCAAGCTACTAGATCGACGGAATAAAGAATCAACAGAACCTCGAAAGCAATGAGAGTAATAGCATTAGAAAGATTTTTCTTGTCGTTACATATTATGTTTGCACCTGCGTTTCCTGTTTATGCAAAAAAAAATTAGTGTTTACATTGACAATTCCCAGTTTTATCTGGTTTCCTTTAAGAATACCGCGAGGTTCCGATGTTTTAAGACCAAATCATAAGACATGTTCTTTTTAAAATTTGGCTCCTTGTGGACACAAAGCAAATATACTGACTTCTTCAAGAAACACGAGCAGAAGTATTGGTAAGGTGTTTTAAGTGTATAGAAATATCCACCGCCAGAACTGGCCATTTTTCGGTCTTGCATTTTTCCTCATGCGTATTCAGCTCGCGATATGTCAGGCAACCATTCCTATGGCGTGCCATTATTGTGCCATTGGGATCGCATCGGTGAGCGATATAAGTTTTTTTCCAGCTGCTTTAAAAACGGATGTTAAAGGTTACCACATGAATGTTTGTAATGACACTGAGCGCTCGTGGTGTGTTCGCCTTTGTGCTGGTGTCTGCGCTGCATTTTTAGTAGTATACGGCACTGACACCCCCTGACCCTCCTTCCCTCCCACCCCCGCTGATATTGTTAGGCAGCATTTGGACTCTGAGTGGACACTATCTGAAAAGGTACTTTAGTCTAGATCAACATGCTCTTCGCGTGGCAGAGATGACATGTTCTTACTGCTTTCCGCATGTGCGTTCATGGCTTGCTATGGGTGGCAATCGTCAAGAAGGAGCATCAATACTTCCCTAGGGTGGTGAGATATCTGTGGAGTTCTAGCTTTTTTAGAGCCTTATGAAGAGGCAATACAAACACCAATTACATGAATACATGCCGACGCTATAGCGCTGACATGTCGCCGTATCGTTTTTTTCTTTTTCAGTTACTATCTACATTAAAGAGAGACGTCTTACTGGAATTCTGTGATTTCAAAGTGCCGTTAACCTACAAACTGAAAAGGGCGACAATCGTTGGTCCTAAAAGCTAAAGTTTATGCAAAATGACACGTAAGCAGAATATAACCTGATTGAAATAACATTTTGAGCACGCGGCTATGAGAAATTTTGACACTACTTTCTTCAAGAACAACCCGCCGCGATGGCTCAGTGATTACGGCACTCGGCTGCTGACCCGAAAGACGCGGGTGCGATCCCGGCCGCGGCGGCTGGATTTCGATGAAGGCGAAATTCTAGAGGCTCGTGTGCTGTGCGATGTCAGTGCACGTTAAAGAACCCCAGGTGGTCGAAATTTCCAGAGCCCTTCACTATGGCGTCCCTCATAGCCTGAATTGCTTTCGGACGTTAAACCCCCCCCCCCCCCCCCAAAAAAAAAAAAAACCAATAAACCTTCTTCAAAAACACTCTCACGCGATCAACAAACTGTTGGACGTAATCATATTTCTACCATATAGCCTGTACGTATTTCGTCCCTATGGTGACTTGCCTTTAAACTCCCGTTTTACGCATAGTGCGAATATCTCGCCTGCGTTTTTTGACCAAAGTGGTGAGGTAGTTGCGCCCAAAAGATAAAAGCAGGCACCGCACGCATGAGTCCAATGCGTTGGAGCGCAGTGCAGAGGAATACTTCAATGCTCCAGCTATTCTTCTCGGGCATCTGTTGACGCGCGAATGAATCTAAGGCTCATAGCAAGTTCCCTGCTGTGTTTATTATCTAATTCATTTAGGCGCAATTACTGCCCCACAAATTTATGTAATCTGCTGTGTTTAGTGCGTTATTAAGAGAGGCTCCGGTGAGCCGGAAGCAACAGCTAATTGGGCACCTAGAATATCGGCCATAACTATCCTTGGCCGCAGTGTGGGTAGAAAGCTGACACGCTCACCACGATGCTTGACGACGCGTAATTGTGCTGTTAATCCTCTCAGACTCAGTCTTTCCAATTGCAATTACAAAGTTAAATACCACCTGTGTTCAACTGAACGAGAAAGTCCTACTGCTTTCGCAGTAGTTCCGATATTTAACAATCCAACATATCCTAAACCGCTTGCTGTGCTACATATGGCAGTAAGTACGAAAGGAATATAGAAGATCCCTTCGTTTGCTGTCATCATATCCTGGCGCCACCTCGTCCCTTACACCATGTTGAAGGTAGAAAGCTATGGTTATTTTTCTATAATCAAGTTGAAGGGTACAATCATGCGTGACGCTAGTCCTTCAACATATATTTCTTCGGCAAAACACATTTACACGCCCCAAAATATTTGGCAAATAATAAAGATTCCAAATTGAACCATTGGGAACTTGAGGCCCCATTGCAAAATAAGCAGTGCAGTAGTATTTCAGTTATCTGTGAGTGCTTGTGTCTTGCAAATATCTCCTCTCCCGCAGTCTACATGTTACAATGTATGTTTAATCCTCTTAAAAATATATGCGCGTTCAACAGAAGAATTTTTCTGCGTAAAGGTTTTAAGACCGGCCCACAGTATGTGTTGATGAGTCGATTCATGCGATGATCAAGAAACAGCATTTATCGCACCTAGGTCAATAACAGCGGCCACCCATATACAAAATATAAAACGAACTTATCTAAAACTCTATGAAATAATGTCCATCGCATCAAATTTAAAACTGTAGGACGGTGCAGAATCGAGTGGTAGCGAAACTGCGCTCAGGCTTGAAAGCCATCCAACTTTTAACCGTCGTAGAGCCCGACAACTCGCAGAACAATTTGGGTTGTGATACAAAAAAAAATAGATTACAGAAAATTCTGTATTCTCGATTCAGCATGATAGTGGTGTAGCTCAATACTGGAAATCTGGATACTGGGAGCGTAATCATCATCCTGCCTTTTACACGGCATCTCTCAAACGAACCGAGTGCCTATTTTCAACTAACTCAAGAACTCAGCTTGCATAGGACGGCACACTGTCCTGCGCAGAGTTAAAAATAAGAAATCTAAGCTGTGCGCCATACCGTTCCCACGTATTCTTTATAACAATTGTCACCCTCTATACTTCAACAGACACAAACCTAGTTTCAAAGCAGTTAATATTTCATCAAAATATCAAGGAAGTGACAAACTACCCATTCCTTAGCGCCTCAGTCTCACTGATTTTATTTCGAATCATGCAAAAAATTGATAATGAACCAGCGGAACTTCCATTTTCTTATCTTTAAGGGTCATCTTCCGCTTAGACGTGCTATACCCTCTGAATATCAGCTCTGTAGACTGAACAGTTTTAATTTAGGCTGGAAAGGGTTAAGACCAATAAAGACACAACTGAGGATGAAATGTGGCCTGTTTTGCCTCAAGATATTCTCTTGAATACAAAGAAAGCAAAGCACGCCGTCATTACCATCGTAAGAAGGACCAACTTACCTGCGAGATGTCGTTAATTAAGACGGTGTTGCATGGGCTGTACAGAGCTTGGTGAAAGGTGGTGAAGTTATCAACCATTTCGAAAGCTGCCACTCCCATCTGAAAGGCGAAGGCCACCGTCTTTTCTGGATTTCCGAAGCTCGATAGGGCCATGGGTAGGGCTTCCTTCTGTGGGGAGAAATGGAGCAGGAAGGCCTAGTACTGACACACGTCAGCTCTCCAAGGGCTGGTATATCTGAGTCACCAATAACAAGCACCTGATCAGCGCCAAAGGACCATTTTAAAATGGACCGCTTATAGAATACTGCCCCTTCAAGTGTGCCACTGCAGCTTTAGCGTCCCTCCCTAAGCAAGGGATATGGCAAGATAGCACACACTCATTAGATTAAAGCCAAAGAAAAACAGGCTTATTTTAATCCTTTTCTCTGTTTAGATAAATCAGATAAAGAGGAGCTTTATCCACGCCATAAAACAACGGTTCTGACTACACTAAATCGGAAGATTATTTCTCTCGATACAAGTGTTTCGACAAATAAATGTGGCGAACTTGAGAATTCTCAGGAAACGCCAGTAGTATTTCGCTATAACCAACTACTTCTTAGTGGTGCGAAACTTCACAGTAGCTTACTGTTCTTAATCATTAGCTATTGTGTCAGACGTGCATGTTACATGATATCCAGGCACATTTCGTAGCTCAGATTAACGCAGGTTAATAAAAATAAAATGGGGGAATGTGGTCGAAATATGCATAACACGAACTCACCAAGGTGGGCGGGTAGGGCGACCGACTCTGGAAGGCGTTGTTTGGCAGGGCGGTGCACTTGCCCCAGTCGGGTGCGCTCACCAGGCAGGTGATTATGACGGCTATGTCAATGTAATCCCTGCGAAATGGGCGAAAATCTGTGGGTCTACTGTCGCAACCGTAGACCTGACTGAGCGAGAGGAGGCACGTGGGCTAAATTCATTATTTACGCTGATGTCTGCACGATTTTGTTCTCTGGTCCTGATGTGAATGAATTAGTCACCAAGTGCAATCAACTTCTTAATCGGCTTCATGAATGAACTGATATTAATCTACTAAAAATTAATCCTGCAAAAACAAAAGTTATGTTATTTTGTGCAAGAAACAAATATTTTCGTCTAGAAAAAAAGATCACTTGTGGTGGTGAAGAAATTGAAATTGTTCACGAACACACCATACTAGGTGTAACTTTTTCTTCACACCTTACATGGGATTCGCATGTTGAGAAGATAATAAAAACCTCTCGTTGGTAACAGGTGCAATTGCTCGTTGCCGCGCGTTCCTTCCTGGTAAAATAAAGCTACAAATATATAATGCATTATTTGTCTCGCAAATAAGCTATTGCTCATTAGTCTGGTTGACAACAACTAAGGCCAACCTAGAAAAAATATACCTTCTGCAAAAGAAAGCTATACGTCACATTGCCAATCTTGATTACCTAAGCCACACACGGCTAGTTTTTGTAACATTCAGTGTGTTAAAAATTCAAAGTATGTATGAATTCCGAATATTGCTTTCATTTCATCTGTCGTCATCCTTTAGGTCTATGATAGAAGGCACTGCGCTATTGAAACAGAACGATCACACAGTTAATACTCGCAACACAGACACCTGGTTTTTTCCCATTTTCGCACTGACTATAAGTTCCAAGCATTACAGCACAATCTTCCAGTAATTTTAAATAGATATAAAGACATAACTAACCCTACTAAGAAAGCATTGCGTGAATTATTTCTTCAAAAATAATTCCCGACGTATAATTCGCGCCCAAGTACAGCTGCTCCTTTGTATCTTATGCAAAGATGTTTTCTGTATTTCCCTATTGTAATTTATTGATGATTTTGTGCTTTCTGGATGTCCTGTTTTTGTGAAAACTGTAACCTGACTATGTGTTCGTTTTTATTTTTTTTGTGTGTATGTCAATGTTCTCAACAAAGTCTGCTCCTATGCCTTGTAAAGGCTGCCTGGGCCTCGTCAAGCTGTATACCTACAGCTTTTAGTCCATGGCAGCCGTCAGAATTTTCTGGGAAATAAATGAAATTGAAATTGAAATTGAAAGAGCATCTGATCAACAGAACCTGCCGGCAGTTACCACGCGCCAGAGCTTAGTTATAGTTAGAGCACTTATGATTGCTACGATGACGTTTTGAGAAAGTGCAGAAGTGACTTGGGGAGGACAAGAGAAAAAGGTTCGAAATTTGTTGCGCCAGGCTGTTTACGACAGGTTCGTAAACAACTGATAGCGCTTTAGATAAGAATGGTCATGCTTCTAAAGTTCAAGAAAGGTGACAACCTTGATGGCCAAGCACAGGTTTTAACACAGAAATTAAGTGGCAGGTTATAGTCATTTGGACGACTGACCAGGTAAGTCGGCCAAGGTATTCAAAGCAGCTAGTGAGATGCAGCGAACAGTGCGGGCTAAACTGTATTCAGCCAGTACTGGGCAACCCATTAGATGGAGGGCTTTATGCCCTGCGTGTAGTGAGTTGTGACACTCTGCACGCATTACAGGACACAGCACAAAGCTCAGTCCAAAATATGATGTTTGATTACTTACAGGACGCTACTAACGGCGCCCTGAAGTGACTTCCAGGAGTCCGGGCCGTTGTATATAAAATATCCAAATCCGAGAATTATTTTTCGGGTCCCGCTGTCTGCCCCAAATATGCTCCTTATTTTCTGAAGCGAAGAAAGACAGAATAGGTGAATCAGGTCCTCAGTTATTAAGCATTCTTTAAGCCAATAACAATATCAAGAAGAGTTCACGTAAATATGATACATCTTGTACACTAGATTTGAAGGGGGTCGCTTTGTGCAAGGGGGTTATGGTGGCATGTATGGGGCTTAATGAGGCACATCGCTTAATGTCAGGTAACGATAGATCCACTAAAGAGTTGTAGGGCCGAATATTTGAGCAATACGCCACAAGTGTGACCTTGAAACCGAGCAAGTGTTACCACTGGTTCAATTGGGAACGGTGGCTTGCAGATTGTGGATTCGGGATGAAGAAGTCATAAAAGAGGAGACATCGCAGAAATAAAGACAGCATGGCGTTTTTGCAAGTACAACCGCCTTCGAGTTCATCGAGTTAACTTCTTTGTCTTTTTTAAGGAGACGCATACGCATGCATAAGCTATTCCATTCGACCGAACAGCCGTTTTGTACTGCGCTAATTGTTCGCACGCTGAATTCGCTATTGTAGACCTTATCCACTCGTAAATATGAGTTAACGAAACGCCTTCCCTGCCTTTCTGTTCCGAGTTTCGCGCAGAAACCCTTAGCTTTAGTGCAGAATTCGGTACATCTGTGGTGTTGGTGGTCAATGGAATTTCTAAAGAAACTATCAGGACACGCTGGCATGATTTCCGATACAGCAACAACATGGATATCTAAATATTTCAGTATTATCTCTGGAAGCCATTGCAGCCGACAAAAGGTTGATTACGTCCGCTCTGCCGCCCCGCTCTGACCAACACGTCGCAATATCAGCACCCCGTGGGTAGCTCTGCTGGCCGCTTCGTTTCCGCTAGGTGAGCAAATTTCTGGCGTCGGTCAAACCGATCATCATTATTTAGTACGTGGTACAGTCGTACGCTATCATTGATCGCGTTTAGCGTAGACCTTTCTTCAATCTAACTCCGACTATGGCATAAAGCGGCGAAGCAATGCACCGACGGTGCCTCTAAACTCCAAAATTTTCACAGAGGAGTAGGAGATAAACTTCGGCCCCAATTCTTGAAACTTTTCAGTTCCTGAGAGGTGCCATAAGTGAAACGGCATACGGTTCGACTACACACTCATTGACCGGTGGGTTGGATTCAAGGTTGTGTGTGGTAGCAAAGCAGACGTTTGGGCTAGTTGGTGTGAATTCATGGTGGAAAAAAAAACAGCGCAAACTAAGACAGAAAACACAGAAAAGAGGGGAGACACTACAGCGCTTGTAGTGTCTCCCCTCTTTCCTGTGTTTTCTGTCTTAGTTTGCGCTGATTTTTTTTCCACCATGAATTCACACCAACTAGCCCAAACGTCTGCTTGGCTACAGTTAATTTCTTGTACAGTGGGCTCTCCTTTTTGTTATAACTCAGCGCTTGTAGTGTCTCCCCTCTTTTCTGTGTTTTCTGTCTTAGTTTTCGCTGTTTTTTTCCACCATGTGTGTGGTAGAAATAACTTTTCTCAACAGTTCCATAAAAGCAAAGAGAATTCAGGAAGCGTGAATAGTGTGGCATGCCTCATCGCATGCCTCGTCGTTCTGACCATTGTTCCGATTTTGTTGGTCCGTGGAAGGAGCGACGGCTGGACACGACCCCTGTCATCTGCGCGGTCTGAATACAGCGCTTCTAGCCCGTGAAATGCCGGTACCATATGGCTGCTTCGTTTACTTATACTTAACTCAAGCGACGTGATATTGGTTGATGGATGAAGAACTTTCACAAGGAGTACCCCTCAGGTCTGTCAGTGCTTGTGGCTCTACGCTGCTAAAAGCAATAGCGTGAGGTCAATTTTGCCTGTGGAAGCATCAGTTTAATACGAAAAAAATAATGAAACTACCACCTTCTCCGTGACGTCAGCGCCAATGTGACAGGTATTAGTCTGTAACAAAAGTGCTGGTTGGGAGCCTGGATGCCAGGCCATGTTTTTCTATGCCTCGGAGTATTGTATCATACCGCAGCTTACCATTCTATAACATGAAAAATCAAGCCATACCATTTTCGGTAGCAGCTTGGGCCGCTATCCCAGGGAAGTTAACGGTTACTTCCCACGTGTGGCGTAATTATTGATTGACACTGAGGTATAAATTAACAGTAGGCTTCAGACTGTTGCCAGCCATCTGCTGGTACATTGCCTGAACGGCCAACTTACGCCGGTTTTTGCATCTGCATTTTTTGTCAGCAGCAATGGAGGACCGTCTCTTAGCAACGACACGCGTTAAGCGAAGTATTTACCAGTGCGCATACGGAACAGTACGTGTCTCCTAGACGTTTGCATATCCGCTGCCGCTCTGAGACTGCGAACGGCAATATATTTTCCAGCGTAACAGTCGAGTTCATTTTATTTTTCTGTGTGCACCTGGATTTTAAAAGGTGGACAAACGGCGCAGTTTGGCGCCCTTAAATGCACACGGCGCTGAGAAGCGCCCTAGTCCTTCAACCTCGTCAGGCAAAAACGTATCTGATTTTTCGAATGTCCTTATAGGGATGATAGCACGTCATATTCTTCCTGTTCCTAGCCTCCCGCACTGTTGCTTTTTTTTAAGTCACAGGAAACAAGCGTTGTAATTTTTCGCTAAAAAATACACTAATAGAAGAGATGGGAAGCCTGTTTCAGGAATATTTGCTGCGATTAAACCTAAACAAACAAGACGAGAAGAGAATGTCTGCGAAAATAGATTTTCAAAGAAAAAAAGATGAAGTAAGCATGCAGAAAAAGAGAAGTATTATGCTGAAAAAAAAACAGCCCTCTTCACATTCTCTACAGAGTGGAAAAAAAATCTGGGAAGGCGACCATGAGAAACATTCACATTTGAGGGAAAGAGAAAAAATTCCTGAAGCGCAGGATGAAGTGGAGCTGGAAACTTGCCCGCAAGACTCCAGGAACCACTGCAGATACGTAGTGCGACACCCTTTCTCTCGTTCCGTACACGTTCATCATTGCGAAGTGGTTCATTATAAGCGGCAAATTTCTCAGGTGTTCCAGAGCTCTGTTGTCGAAAGACGCCTCTGTTGTGGAGCTGCAAAAACAGGCGACACCTGCGTTAATTCTCAGTGCAGTTGTACTCAGCGGGTCAAGCATGTTTGCCCAGCGTGGCCGCGCGTTTAGCTCGGAACGCTTCGAGTCTGAACGTAAAGATCAACCTAATTTTCTTGGCTGCGTGGAATGAAACAACTACGCAGAGTAATTTGTGCAATGACGAGAATAAACGAAGAGATTTATGCAGGTGTTTTTTGCTTCACATGGGAATTAAGCACACTGCTTCTATTGTGTTAGTTACTTCACTGCGGTTTCAAGGAACATGAGTCAGTCAGTACAATGCGATTGAAAGAAACTGCGGAACGTGATCGCAGTTTTATTATTGCGTATAACTGCATTGAATTTGCTGGCGTCTTTTTTTCTATTCAATGTGATGCTATTGAAATGGCGTCCGCGCTAATGGCTTTGAAAACAGTTGATGGTCTGGTGATTATTCATGTGCCTGTATTCAAATATCAATCCCGTTCTATGAATAGTTACGTGTCGTAACACGATGAAACATCCCTTCTTGATGATACCTATATCGTTGGGCTTGTGTGCATGTTGCGGTTTTATGAAAGGCGATTCAAACCAATAGCAAGTGGCAGTCAGCCTGATCCAAATTTTCGGTTTGTTCTTCTAGTAGGGCGGATGTAATTTGAGAGAATAACAAAAACGTCGTTAGCCGAGTACATTATGCTCGCTCTGACAGCAGCAGCGACCGGGTTTAATCCACACAAGACATGTACGTTGCAATCGTCATTATGGTGAAAAATTTGTTGCTCACAGGTGGAACTCTGGCCGTTATTCGAGGCCGACTTTCTGTAAAGCATCTCTTTAAAAACGCACGCTTTCATTGCAATCCACAGAAGTACAAAGACCGATGCATGGAGAAAACGTTTTTTTTTTGTATGTGTTCAGCTCACCAAATATATTGCCAACAGTATACCTTCCTCAAAATACTCAGCTTTGTAAGGATTATTTTCACGGCCACCGTTTATGGCGTTATGCATTATTTGCCTACATAAGCCGTCATCCGAGTCACGTTTTGAAGACGTAGCCGCCATTTCTGTAATGGTGAGCGTTGGTCTTAACTCCAGCATCTAGTCAGCAGAACGCTTCACCTGCCTTACGTGTTTTTTCGTCCAAAATGTTCTGGTGATGGATACGTTACAGGTGTCACCGTCATTGCTTCGTACTGCGAAAGGGCGAAAATTTCAACCGTTTTTTTGGGGGGGGTCACTACAAAAGAAAAAAGGACCCCTTAGGCGCGAAAAAAGTAACAGCGTTCCACTCAGACTGTCACATTGTACTGGGCTAACTTTGTACTGGTGGTGGGTAGGGTAAAGGGCTTTGTAATGTCACTCCCTGTCCTCGTTACTGCGGCTGTGTTTACTCACTTCGCGTCGAAAGAGAGGCCGCATGGGGTAGTCGTATACTTGGCACACATTTTGCCAAAGACCTTGAAGCTCGCATAGTCCAGGGTGGGGACCACTTCGCTGTTGCTGGTGATCCGTACGTGCGTATAGATGAGGATATCGCACGTCGAATCTGGCGGGTACGCATCTGCCGTAGTGGCCTGGTGGTCAACCGAGCACAACAGCGGCGGTGGAGTCCGAACTGTGCTTGTAGTAGCCTCTGGTGCTGGTTGAGAAACTGCGGACGAAGTTTGGAGCTGGAGTTTCTCGCGGAACGGATGTTCCGTCCACGACAATAGGGGGAATAAGTGAAGAATGTGGAGCGGCCCCATGTGCGCATGCATAGGCCTCATTTTTAACAATCAGGCAATGGCCTAAAACCTGGACAGCTTCTCTGAGGTGAGCAATAAGTTAATTGAGTTCCGCTGTAAACCCTCAACTCCTCGCCACCATTAACAAGGAATGGATAACCACTTCAAGATCACAAGGCTTCCTCCACGACTTTCAGACACTGGGAGGGGAGCCTGACAAGCTAACATGCGTGTAAATTGTAGAGTGATGTATAAGTGTACAAAATGCATTTGAGTCACAAATTATTTGCGTTAATACGTCGTTAAATGCGCATATTTCAGCAGCTATTGCTGAATCTCGTTTTCCCCAGAGATGACCATTACACAGAGAGGACCAACTTTGCTGTTGTTTTTTTCTTTTCATCCCTCTTTTCCACCTCACATACCTGTACCATTTCACTTTCCTATGGTGTTTCCATGTGTCTTTTGTTGGTTTTTTGCCATATTCCTTTTTTTCTTGCTATTTCTTCTCTGTGCCGTTCTGTCTGTACGGCTATCTTAATTCATCTCTTGCATTGTTTCTTGCCTTATAGTTTTTGTGCACAAATTCTCACCATTTTTCCCAACTCGATCTGTTTTGTTATATTACCGTTATTCCTTGCTTTTGCTGGTACTGCTTTCCTTTCCTTTTTCCACGTTCAGCTGCTATCTCCCGAATTCCTTCTTCCCTTCCTCACCTTGCATGGAGCTGTATTGCATGCCTTAGCGCCATGGACTTTGCCTTTCTCTATTTTTACTTTCCTGGTTTTCTGCTGAAACTTTTTTTTTTGGGTGGCTAAGCTCCTTTTAATTGATCTCGAATTCGTTTTAAGACCGGCAAACTGCTTCGAGTCCTGCCTGCCTCTCAGACGCCATTCTGTGGACTCAGGTTTTGCAACTGGTCGGCCAGAGCCCTCCGTGTGGTGTTAAACTGCTGGACGCGTTTTTTTTCTGCTCTTGAAATCCTTCACCTGTGCACTTTGTACCACTGCGTCTTCCTCTTCGTACGCTTCTTCAAGCAGAACTGTATGTTACATGGCACTTCAAAGTGACATATTCCAGGTAATCATTTCATCGAATATTGCGTCAGCTGAAGGCGAACAGCTGGTGCTAGTGGGAAGTAGATGCTTCACTTCCCAAAAGCGCACACAAAAAGAACGGACAAAAGGAAATAAATCACGAAGAGCTAGAGTGGTGTGTTTTTTACTGACTTTGTCTTATTGTGCGCTGTGGGGAATTGAAGCTCATGGTAGAGCTTCGCTCATGCACCTGCCTACATACCCGTAAGAAGGAATAAGAGATCTCACTTCCCGTTCAAGCATTGTGCTATCAAATCACAACACTGCCTCTAAAGCATAACCTTTGATAGACGCCTCTAAGAATCCACTTGACCACTTCCTGGATTCAGTGCTACATCTCGCTGCCTAATTTTCAAGGCGCTCGCATCTCCTAAAAAAAGTAAGAGGGGCACATTGTTGACCTAAAGTGCGGTGAGGCGAAAACCTTTTGTGCGGTGTTGCTGCTTGTGTCACTGATGTGTGGCTAAGATGTTAAGTACACAATTGTTTGTGAATCATAAATTCTGGAGACACTGGAGGGCGTTTGTGAGGCAACCGTCTGATTCGACGCCTCTCTGCAAACCTGCCCAGCGTCCTAGACAAGGAGAACTACGTATGCGTTTGCAGGAAGTAGCGTAGCCATTAGCACCCTCGGCTGCGGGACGGAAGGATGGTGGTTCAAATTTCATCGTGCACAAAAATATTTTTCTGGTCTGGCTAGGAAAAGCGTGACATCACTGCTGACAACCTTCTGTCGACAACAGTGATTAAAGCCTTTCGCCTTAATAAGCAAGGTTTACAGATTTGGAGCCGAACCACACATTTTCCCTTTGCTAGTGTACAGTTGGCGACTGTGCTCGCTCTATCGAGTAAGACGCACTTTGTTGGAATAAATTCCGAGTAGTTCTGATGAACTTGAAACACATGCGATTACGTGTTAAGGTCAACCCTCGTTCCCAGGCGCCGCATTATAAACTGCCACTTACCACTCGCTGGATCCCTTGGTTGCGGTGGTGTTATCGGTTCAACGGGAGGAACCTGGGCAACATTTATTTACTGATTGAATAATATCACACCGAGGGTTATATTTCGAGGGGTTCCAATAAAAATCTGGCATTCATGATATAACCGAGAATTCCTAGCCAATTTTCACTGTATTTGTACGTGCTGGGGTTGCAAATATGCCAATTCCTTTTTACCTTTAAGCGGTATGATTGGTCCAATTTCCGGAAAACACCTCAACTACACTTCTACAAAAATAACTTTCAAAGCCTCGTTATGTATGGCTGGTTAAATGTCTCAGGTATTGGACTTATTGGTTTAGAGGACCTTTTCTTTGATATTTCCACGCACTCCAAATGAAAAGAGGAGGTCCTCGAATACACGGAACTGCCATGTGGCTAAGATGGCTTTTATAGTTTACCAACGGCTTTTTACGCGTAAATAGCGGTTATACGCTGTGCACGCGAGCTAAAACACTGTCTACATCCAGTTGTGACAAGGCGTACGAGACACTCACAGGGCGAAGAACGCGGCGCTATGGCGGTTTAGGTTTTTGCTGCACTGTCTCCACTAACATTGTAATGTGCGTAGCAAAGAAACAAGCAAAAGTCAGCAAAAAACATGGCTTGGTAATGGTACGTTGGTATTGTCATGCGGCAACACAGCCAGATATGCCAAGTCTTTTTTCGTCAATGACACGAAGAGGGTACTTGCATAAGTTTCACCAGCTTTTTGATCTAATGGATTTGCTTTGCTTCGTGCTTTCTAATCGCATGTGCGTCTCAAAACTTTGATTTCTTTGGTTTGGTTTCTGGGGTCAAACATCCCAAAGTGACTCAGGCTATGATTGACGCCGTAGTGAAGGGCTCCAGAATTTTCGATCACCTGGGGTTCTTCAGCGTTCACTGACATCGCACAGAACACCGGCCTCTAGAATTTTGCCCCCATCGAAATTCGACCGTCGCAGCCGGGATCGAACTCCTCTCTTCAAGGTCAACAGCCGAGGATCATAACCACTGAGCTACCGCGGCGGTCCACAAAAAAAAAACTTTGGCGTAGAGTGTTTGTACTCCACACAATTAACGGTCATCAAGATAGTGTTTTACGCAAATGTTTTGCACATCGCCGTGGTGTTCGAGCAGCCGTTCATTAAGGCATCTAGACATTCTCGATCTAATTAATATGTTGCGCAAGATAGTGGTGTAGTGTGAACTATCCCGTATAACAAGAAAACGACAGAGAGGATAGACGACATTTAAGTGCAACCGTGGGGTAAGTGGCCTTGGGAATTCACCATCGGGCGCAAGCTAGAAAGCTTTATGGGTGCACAAAAATTTTTCCACCACTTCAACTGGTGATCTTTTTCAGATTGACGAGCACTATGGCCGCAAGGAACAGTGGCCATCTTTTTATCGTTTTCCTTGTGTTTGTCGAAATCAATTACTGTCGGCTTCTTTTTCGGCACGCTACGAGGCACTGCCAACCAATTTGGTGGTAACCAACGCTTGTACCAACTGTACAAAACTGCGGTTTCGAAGGTGGCGGCATGCCTTCTGAATGACATTCCTAAAGTACCAACTCATGATCGCTGCTTCCGCTCATTTGAAATGGACACAGCCATTGGGGACGCGTGGCTTGCGAACTCTAAGGTCAATAGGACTAATAGAAATGATACGACGAGAAATGTCTAGGGGGTCTAAAATCTTATGCCATCCTTTCCAGGAGCTTCGTTTTTCGATACAAGAGACTGGAAGAAGTCTCAATATGCAGAAACAACAGTGGTGGAGGCAGGGCAGTCATTGTCATTATATATTAACATGTTATAACTTTTGTATCTATCTCCAGTAGAATTTTTGAAAAAGTTGCAACAGTACACCGGGACTGCATAAAGCACCATGATTCCTTTGTACTTTACGCTCAAGTGCTTGTTTACAGCCTACCGCTATCTTGTGGAAAAGGCTGTATTAGGCAAACGGAATGATGCTTTATTTAAGGCTCTTTGCATAAAACGGAAGTCAGCAAAATATAGCGGAAAAGACTATATTGTTGCCCATTGTACAGAGCAAAACACTCTAGGTTAGAGTTTTTAACATTCACGTGTGATTAGAAAGCGCAAGGAGAAGGAGTTGAAATACGTCATTCAAGCCCTTCTGATAAAAAAAAAAAGAAAAGTTGTGCTAGTACCCTCTCGGTATAATTCACGAAAAATCACATGGGGAATCTAAGGCTACGTATGTGGTGTGATTGCGAAAGCTGTACGCGTAGTGTTCAGCTACGGCCGTGGCATACTACTATAATGCAGTGGCCAGTGAAGGTGACCTGCTTGCGCCGCCAAGGACGATACCCAAACCCAGGCCAAGAGACTGGCAGTAGCACGGAGTGTTGTGCTGGACTTACGGCGCAGTGCACCAATGAAGTCGCCAGCGGAGCTCGTCTATTCCGACTGGCCTGGCTCCGAAACACACTTCAGGAGAAATGTTAATTCAATATCGATTTCCTCTGTTTTTCCTTGCGGAGGTCACACGGGTTTTCGGATCGTCTGGTGTGGACGACAATGGCAGATTGTCTGCCTCATGAGCCAGGAAATCCTATCGCGTCAAAAATAACTTGCCTACCTGACCAAGCCAGGCCATGGCACCAATTACGTAACTTTACTGTGACATGCGTTCTTTGTGCCGACTTTCGCCTGTTGTTTTTTTCGCTGCATCTTGCTGTATCAGGAGCAATCGTGCAATGGAGCTCAGTTGCAGTAGCGCAATGTCCTTGCGCGTCTTTTTTTTTCGTCGTGCGTCCGTCTCGTGCCTTGTTTAAAATAAACGTGAACCAACTCGCCAACCAGTCAATTCTTCTCAACATCGTATAGATCGGCAGAGTGTGCACGTAAAAAATAGACAATCAACCCGATGATCTTGTTAATTCCAGAGCGGTTCGTTCCAGACATACAATGCCTTACTTGCGCTTAAGGAGCCCTAGACATCAAAGGCGACGTTCCCTTACAAAGTGTGGTAGATGTGAGCGCCAGGAGCTCCTCGAGAATTGTATAACACCAAGATCAAAATACGGCCATGCAAACGATAACTGAAGTGTCCCTCAGTATTGCGCGTCCACATCTACCTTTTGTTCCAAGCTTACACACATATCGCTGATAGAAGGAACCTGGCTATATAGCAGGTACAACGGTAAAATATGCGAGGGCCTCCTTACCTTACCTTCAGAGAACTTTCTACTTAGAAATACAATGACATGATTCCTTATTATTTATATTATTACTTGTAAATACCACAGCAAGTTACGAAAAGCGGTTTGATGAGAATATATGCAACCATTTAAGTTTTTTTTTTCTGCTGCGGTTCTCTTTGGTGCAGCCAAAAATTGCGCTTAAGTCCCCTCGAAACAAGGCTTTAAACGCGTTGCGAATGATAAACACGATAAAAATTTATGTAAGCCAATGAATTATTGAAAGTTCACAGCCAAAACGTGACCTCAAAACAGCGCAGTTGGAAAGCCCCGGTCCACCTGGCAGGGTACGCTGCATGGATCTTCGACCACCTCCAAAGCCGAATGTGAGTGCATTGTTATGTGCTGCTGTGTGTGCTCCATGCAACGCTAGAACACGTTTTGTGTTGACGCATCACTGTTCAAGGGGTTCCATCCCAGCGATACTGCGCAACAGCACTGCATGTCCCAACTACCGCTATCTGCCACCTCTCTGCGTCAGCTTCGTAACAGTACCTATGATTAAACGGTTACTTGCCACCCCTCAACGGCAGAGAGATTTACCACAGTATTAACATCAAGAGGCTTAGCAGCTTCATACTGAAGAGGGAATACTCTCCGTGGGGTAGACATGCGTGGGAATCCCTCACCTTTGTCGGGAGCGTAGTGCTGCTGTCTGCCATGCCACGTCATTTGGAAGTAGCGTCGACGTCATCGTCATGTAAAAAGAATTGAGGCAAAACGATGTAAAGTTGTGGAACAACGTGCGTTCCACTCTTTCTTTCAAGGCACAAAACTTGCAGGCTATTTTTACCTCATACGAAATATTTGGCTTCCATAAAATAAAGCAGCTGCTCTCTTTAAAACCCTCTATGCGCGCATCAAATACGCAAGCCGCAGGAAGGCTTACGCAGTACGGTAGAAAAAAAGAAGGAAAAAGCAGAACAAAGAAGGAAGGAATAAGAAACAAAGGTGGAAAGATTGGGAGAAAAGAGAGAAAAAATGTTTCTTTGGAGAAAACCAGCATATGAAAAAAACATGTTAGCAAAGAAAGCAAAAATCGAGAAACAGTAAAAAAATTTAGTAACGATTAAAATCATGATAAAGAGAAGAAAAAGATGCGCTTCTCCGAGAACCACTAAGAAATAATAAAAAGAACTAAAGTAAAGATCAACAGATGAAAAAATGTGCTTTTCCGGCTGTTGGCAGCATGCACTGATAGGCGGTTCTTTCGTTTTCACAACACTCCGAAGTTTGGAGGAACTAGAAGTAAAACTCACATTGTGTGGTGTAAGCAGCAAAAACGATGAGGAGAGAGACGACGCCCGCGATGATAAAGAAGCAGCAAGCAGCCCAGTGCATCTTTTCATTCCTAAAAGTGCATTCGTATGTTTCATATAAATAATTGCCGCGCATCGTTTCTACGACAGCTAATTAACCGAGTCGCTTCTTAATCCGAAGGGGGCTGGAAATCAGAAAGGTAGCCCATAGCATACGAATTTTATTATGCCAGACATACCCATGATTCCAGTAAGTGGCATCTAGTGGGCCGTAACCTCTCATGATTTTCTGAACTGGATGGATATTGGTATTTGTCATGCGCCATAATTTCGTTCCCTATTGTAGCTAGCAACAAGAGAGTGTGTCATTCCAAGCATGACGCATTCCTTGGTCCACACGAAATCCTTGGTCCAAAATGAAACAAAGGGCAGTGCATTAAGGATGATGGCTACCTCCGCGGTGCCTTAATAGCGATGCAGTTCGGCTGCTGGGCCCAAGGACGCGATAGCGAATCCCGCCTGCAGCGCCTTCATTTCGAGCGAAGGGTAATCCAAAAACACGAATGCACTGTGCGATATAAGTACACGTTAAGCAAGTCTTGGTTGTCTTTAATAGCCAGGCCTCTCTACTACCCATCTTTATTTCAGTCCATGGAAACCTCTGGGATGTTCAGCCGCATATACCAGATTACATCATACCATTAAGGATTTGTTGCATACGATGTTGCTGGCATTAGGGCACTCGCAAAGCACACGATCCACGTGTAGTCGCGATCATTGCAGCTACTCCCCTTGGTAAACTGATCGCAGCTTCAACCAATAGCCATTATAAAGAAGAATTATAACAATAGTCAATATTACAAATTTAATGTATTGGTTCCGTTTGTATACCTGTTCTATTTTGCAATCACAATGGCTTGGAGCATAGGCGGTTTGCTTTGCTCATCTAAACTTGAGCCAAATGAACAAAATTTAGATGTTGCTTGCGACCCGAGCAACTTATTCGCAGAACTCATGCAGCTTTGCACGGGTACAGTGCTGTGTTCTGGGGCTTGGATGTCATTAGAAACCTTTGGCATACCGTGTATCGTGTTACCGTTACCGTAGTGCCGGGAGCCCGCCCACTGCCGGTGAGCAAGCTCTTATTGGTCCCGATGCTTCAGATGCGCGCGCAGCCGTCGAGCACCTGGCGCCATCTGGTACCGTCAAGGCGATTTTAGAATGCGCTTTGGCGGCAATAACACGGTGTGCTAAAGGTGTCTATAATGTTCAGTACAGAAGCCTACAGACAGCCGTTGTTGGTTCCCAATTGCAGTTTTTTCTACGCAACGGATTTCTGCCTGCACACGTTTCTCCTAAAGTAACGAATGCCGGAAGCTAAATTAGGAGGCAAATAGAAGAATAGTGCTGGTACTTACCTAACCGAATCTGCAAAGACGGGTTAAATGTTTCATTTCAATACTCAGCTACAGCCAAGGCATTACCGGCTTCTCCTGTGGCCACATCCTCGAATTCAAGCACGAGATGTCAAGCTTGCCCTGGTGCTGAATAGTGATAGCGCCTATGTCTGACTAGACAGTGTCCATGGTCCCGTGTCGCGAAAAAAAAAAACGGCGTCGCTGTTTTAACGTGAAAATCGCAAGGAAGCAAAGTAACAAAGTCAGATAAATTAGCGCTAGAGCATTGGGATTGGCCGCAACCGTCAATAAGTCGTTTAAATATTGAAATTTAAATAGGTCCAGTGAAGAATAAATTTGGGTGAATCGTTTAGAAATCCATCCCAGCGCCTTCCAATTGTGAGAAGAGCACACTACACAAACGGCACAAAGGATTCCTAATTAATACGCTATTCTAGTGGACCTAGTCAATCCATGTGGTATCTGATTATGTGTGGTGTATTAAAATATTACTGTTATGTGAATAGAAATATTAAAATGTTAAATCATAATTTTGCGATTAGCTTGTAATATGAACCACAAAAAACGAATTCTGGGTGTCATTTTGCTTGGACAAATGGTGAGTGCGTATGTGTCATATCCTTATGTGAGCTGTATATGAATTAGTGACTATGATAATTAGTAACAATTAGTAATTGGCCAAATTGTATTTGTATGTGGGTCATTGCACTGAAACGATCGGTGTGTATGAAAATGGGGCCCGATAAAGTTATAGCTTTGACTCTTAAAGGCGAAACAAAGGAGTCTTCTAAACTTTTTTTTTAATGAAGGGCAAGAAATTAGAGATTTCCTTGGCCAGGTTTTGATGAATACTTTAGGGCATTTATTTAAAAGTAATTAACCGTCATTGAAAATCTCCCCGAGGTCCTTTAGTCGATAAAATCATGTGCAGTTGACAGGCTTTCGTGTTTTAATCACTTGTTATTTATACGTCCAAAACGCTCGAACAAACTATTTTCACCCACTTCTGTTTACTTACTTTTATCGAGGTCAAATTCTGTACGAAAGCAATCAAGGAAAACCATATATTCAAGTTACGCAAGTCCATCTTTGGAACGAATCTTTGCCAGCTATAAACCATGTCTCTCGTGAAATTTGCCTACGCACGTGATAACCTCGACTGTGTCGGCAGGCTTCCGCTCGTGCTCGTGGTCGTTTCTAGAAGAGAGCAAAGAAAAAGAATTTGATTGTTTCATTAATAAATATTTTAGAATTTTGACACTGACCGCTACTAGGGGCGCATTTGCCGGCTCTGAGGCCTTGGGGTAAGACGAATGTAGGCGAATAGGAAATTAGAGGAGAGAGAGAAGTAGCTGCTCTCTGTCATGCTGGTTTGTCTGCATGTAGTGACGCCATGTTTGGGGGCACTGCGACGACCCACACTAAAGGGTGCGAACACTGTCGTCATGAGACAGCCGAGTGACGTCACACGCACCCTACCTCAGAAGAGGACAAATGGCCAATATTGTTTCAGAAGGCCTGCAGTGTTACCTGAAAATTGGTAGACCCCGCCGATTCCAACTACTGAAAGTAGATACAACTAGGAGAAATGCTTCATACCATGAAAAAGTGGGAATGACGTCACTTGGATTATTTCATTCTTCGAATGTTTTGCAACGGTGCGGTATAATTGGCCGTACTCAAGGTATCTCTTGCCCTGTGTATCAGCTGTACCTTTTTATGTTACTCTTGGTATAAACTCCAAATAGCGCCCATGGTGGTGCAACAGCCTCGTCGGATATGTTGCGATGTGTGTAATAGTCTCCACAACGGGTACTGAATCCACCCTGGCAGTCTCACTTCGGGAAGTCGACGTGATGATTAGGAGTTGATGTGCTGCGAAATATGCAGCTGGACGAAGGAAAAAAAGCGCTTTGACGTCCTTGGGTTACGTATGGTTTCTTCTGGTTTACGTGCTATTAGCAGGAATGCTTTTCAATAACTAGTTTGCTGCCAACGTGAGTAGCCTCGACGGTAGTAGCTGCCGTTAAAAGTCACATTTTATTTTTGCTATTCTAGGAATGGTCAGGCAGAGCATCGCATCAGCCTCACTTAGCGCTAGAGAATTTTGGCACAGCCAGGTTTAAACCAATCTGTAACCATTAAAGCGGATGCCATAACAAAAGCTGTAGCTTGAATATCGCAGCCCCGCATGTGAGATACACATTGGGTGGATGTTTATTTCTAAGCGCCCTTTTCCCGAAATCTGTTTTGGCATTTGGACCATGCCTGAATGCAAGGTGGTCAACAAATATACTCCTTAAAAAATACATAAGGGTTGCAGACACTAAAGAAGTTGTTTTTTCACACGTCTGTTCCTTAATATACCCGGATATAACTGCTACGATTGCGTTAAGGAATCTGTGGGATCTCTGCCTTGAATATGCGGTACCTCCAAACTGAAAATGATGAGTGCTTTTAAATTTACCATTTTTAGATGCCTCCAATGAAATAAATTTTTAGATGCTTCAATAAGAATTCTTTGCCCTTAATAATATTTCACACAGACAAACATCCCGACAAAAACAACCACATTAGAGGCCACTACAGCTGCTGTGTTATGGCTTCTGAAGTAGAGAGCATAACCATTACTAGAAATGATTCATGTGTCTTCTGCTAAAATATAGGCTACATACCGGCGCGCACTGTTGTCCGAGAGCGATCATGCGTGTTTTTGAGCTTGGAAGAGCAAGAGAAGAGCTTGGAAGAGAATTATATTGAGCAGTGATGCCAAACTAACCAGACGGGAGACTAATGGGGACGGGGCAATAGAGTGAAAGCCGGCCAAACACATCTGTGAGTTACAACTAAAACACTTAGACAAAAATATTTTGTATGTCACAGAGATTTATCTTTAGCCACCACGAAGGAAGCAAAACCCATAAAGAAATAAATCCGGTAAACACTTAAGGCAAAAAAAAGAATGGAAGATCACTGTGAGTTACAAAAGGCAGACCGCCGATATTCCCCACTAGGTGTACCTCGGGGAGATGTCGGGGCCTAACCACCGCTTGACAAATGCTTGCAGCACAAAACATGCTGTAGCACCTTGACCGCGGCTATCCATAGGACTCAGGACCCGGATGAGCGTGTTTGGCAAAGACCCAAATTGAACACTGTAAATGGGCAAGGGGGGTTTCGTAAAATTAGCTTTCCCTTGTGGGATCGAGAGCCGACGCACACTTTGTCTTTTTTCAAACGCTGCTCTGCTTCAGTAATCACTTAGTGATCCAGTAACTGCAAATGCTTACGGGAGTTCTACGTCGTCCCTTTTCTGAGGGCGTTTAGAGCTCTGTCGGTCGTGCGGCGGATAGCGGTCGGACCGCGAATTCTGCCGTAGAGTCCAGTAAAAACATATCGTTAACTTACGCATTGTTAGGTGATATGCCTGGAAAACGCTTCCGTGAAGCGGTAGACACGGCCAGCAGGGAACGGATTGATAGAAGCAACGCAGCAGTCAAGGGCGGTCGTGAGCGGAGGGACACTAGCGAACGCCTCGCGGCTCAGGCAATCACGTGCCTCAAGCCAGTGTGCCTTGCGTGGAACGCAGTAGCCGCGAAACACGCTGAGGAAAACGAAGACCAGCGAGCGCTTCCAATAAAATAATCCTCGACAATAATCGTGTTTTATTGAACGGCAGGGCATAACCTTTTTGCTACCGTTATACTCTACGCGTGGATGGGGCACATAGTGAGGAAGTGCAGAGTCCGGCGAAAGACCAACGTGAGGTATTCTCTATGGGGATACATATATATATTTTTGATGACTTCCTCATGAAAAATGGGTCACTTTTTATCATATTTTTAAATTGTGCAGCTATGTTTAACAAATATTTGTGCTTCATGAAGGGTCCTTCCCGCTTCCTTCCTGTGGCACCCATTTTCAGGGTCTACAGGAAATTTAGACCGTTAGTAATTCCAGGATTGCTGTCTCTGGTTCCCGCGAGGAAAAGGGACCTCGAAAATGGGCATGCACCTGCAAACGACTAGTGTTCTCAGCATATGGAACGGGGTTCCGTACTGGAACTCCTATTGAAACCGATATATATCCTATTCAAGTTAGCTTTATGCTTGTGTACACTGCTCCTTTGTGACTTTTAAGAGATCATGCTTTCTGTTAAAGCTGTTTTCTACTTTGTGTTATTTATGGTCCTATTGCTTTAATTTTGGAATAATGGTTACACTGAGTCCATCCTCTGGAATTACACGCAAACTGCTACGTCCGTATAAACCAGCTGAATTTGTCACTACAATTGCTTAACGTTCAAAACTTGAAGAAAATATTAGATGACAAATATAAGCACATCTTTGCTGCACTCTGAATGCGTGGAAGTAACACTTATCAGCTTACCGAAATAAATCCATCAGAAAATTGCTACAAAAGCACAAAGAGATTTAAGCGTGTCTATCTAAACAATGAAGACGAGAGTAAAGGGAAACATTTTTTCCGCACTAACTCCACCCACAAAACGTGCTATGCTGTATATTCAAAGTGAAAATATATTTTTCCAAAGGTACCCGAAAAAAATTCTGGACTTATTTACTTGCCGTTAAACCGTGCCCCTGAAAGTATGATCTTTTTTTGCCTATAATGGGCTTCTCTTTCTGTTTATCGGATGGCACATGCGTTTTTACTTTCTTCGATTCATAGACTACTCGAGACGACTGAACTCTTCGATGACGAATGGGATACGCCGCTGCAAGCATATTCAAAGGTGTAGCAAAAGCACTGACAGTAACAAAAATGAGCAAAAAATATTGCTCTCTATTTCAGCTATTCATCTGGAATGAATTGCGAATACACTTGCTTCGCGATGAATGAGCTTACAAGGCTGTCAGTATTTCCAGTGAAAGAACGGTCACTTGTGAGCACGTGATCATGTGTGCGTTGCGATCGTTATGGAAGCCCGGGTCTCCGAAAATGTCTTATCAAAAGGCACCAAGCAACTCGGCAGCAGCTTGGGCTGTCTTTAGCCCGTTAAGTAGCTTCCTGTAAACGTTTGGAAGCATTTTTTTTGCAGCATTCATATTTCTCTCCCTCAGGCGTGCGGTGGTATAGAAGAAGGGCTCAACAGCGCGAGGGTCAGTGTCGCACTCAGCGATGAAGAATCGAACCTCAGGACCAGAAAGTCACATCTCTTAACCTACGAAACGACTAAGTTCATGAAGGAAAAGGTGAGAGAATCCTTGCTTGCGCTAGGCCGCTGCCACTTGCTGCCTGCAGTAAAATCCTAACCACACATCACATTCTCGTGATCTTGCCACCGAAGAAGAAGCAGTTTTCTAAGGAAGTCTTAATCTCAAGACTCACTGCCATTAAAAGACATGTTATCATAATTTATTCCAATCTTTAACTTATACCCCTGTCAAGCGGGCAAGTTAAGTGCACTTACGGAAAGTGTACTTTGCTGTAAGTACACTTTGCCGCATCTAAACGACGCAAGTGGAGTGTCACTCGCGGGAAAGTGCACTCCGCCAGGAGTGCGTTCACGGACCATACTTTGCTGGCCGAGTGCGTAGCCTCGACGCCAGCGGTTCCAATGGTACAAAATTTATAATGCATAAAAAGTACTTACAACTTTATTTTACGTGTTATAACACTGTTTCCAGAAAAAAGTTCGTTGGTTATAGCTACAACCGAAGCAACAAAACAAGTAAACGTGATCAGATGCAACATCGCTGCCCGCCGCCATCTTGTTTGTTGTCGAAATTCTGGATAGCCTTGAATGGTCTTGGCTTTTCTGCTATTTAATTTTTTTTTTCATCGTTAAAAACTGTTGAGCCTCGCTTTATTTGCACTATCACGTTAAGCAATCAAATATTATTAGTCTTTTTTCTTTTCCATCGGCCTGTTCAGAAATTCCGCTCATTTTCTGTAGCAATTATTTTTTTACTATGAGTGCACTTTGCTTTCCCGTTTAGCACCGCGTAGCCCAAAGTGTCACTCGGGATGCGAAAGCGCACTCCCCGTAAGTGCACTTAACTTGCCCGCTTGACAGGGGTATTACTTTCATGAAAACAGCGCAGAAAACAGGATGGTCAAAAGAAAGGCACACACAAGCAATAATGTTTTTTGTTTTGTATCAGTTTACTTGTCCCGGTACCTTGATTTCTTTGATTTTTTTTTATTTCTTGAAATCTCTTTCTCTTTTTTTCATGACCAACTCAGCGAACTGAATGCACTTCCGTGTTGAAATTCTGGGAGGATCACGAGAATAATTACATTGAAACGTATCTTGCAATTTTCTACTTTTCAGAATTTCTGACGGAAATTTTTGAACATGAGAATTTTGTACACGTGCTAACAAGCGCAATTTACGCACTTCCTCATTTAATATTTAATGGCCCGGGAATGATTTTGGAGTCTGTTAATACCGGTTAGTTAGTAATAGTGTAAGCACAACATGCGACCTTCGTCTTCATCTGTACATATTCATCATCATCGCTCATCTTCTTCTTGGGAAAGTTGGTCGCCTTATTGGCGGGTGGTATTAAAGCTAGCTCCATCCTCCGCTCTGTTTCCCGTCTCACAATAGTACTAGCTACGATAACTTTAAATACAATTCTCAATTGAGCCTAAAAAGCGCCATATTTGTGCAAAATGTTTTTTAAATATTAAAAATATTTATAATTCCCGCGTCCCATCTTATATAAGAACTGCATCGTGTAACATTTCTCGTGCAGGTACTACATGAGCTGAGCATACAGACGATAACTATGACATGTGAAAGCTAGGTCCTTGTTACCTCGTGCGATTTGCCTACCGTTGGGTTATGGCTTTATACGAAACCATGGAATAGGTCACCGCTTACATGCATATGCAGCGTCAAATATATGGAAATAACTCCCAACGGGGTTAAAAAACACCAAATATGTACTGCCATCACCTTGCACTGAAGCCGATATCCAGCGTATTATTTTGTAAACTAAGTAAGATGGTGTACCTACAAGATGCCTATCGCCGCTCTTTGCAGGCCAAGCTAGTCATGGAGACGCCAGAGAGTCGTGCCAACTTTACGTTGTTCTTGATCAACGTACACCTCACAGACGCCACAAGGAGCTGCATTCCTGCGGGCCCGTTTTTCCGCGTGAGGGCCTTCAGGCACTTCTTCCGGGAAGAATGGCAGCGCCGGAACACGTAACATGTGAAGAATTTATTTTCTAGGGCATGTGCGACTTGACATGACTAGGGCATGTGGTACTGACTTGACACTGCGACCCGGAAACAGATATGGGAGCTATTTGTGTCAGTATAGTCCTTGTGTGAACTACTTGTCCCTTTATTAAGAATTTTGTACTTCGTTTCTTCAAGACAAATGATGTTGTAGAATGAATTTGTATAATGTATAATGAATGAATTTGTAATGAATTTAAGGCTGTTCATAAACATTATCAGTGCTATTTTGTAAGCTTTCGTTTAGTCTGATTTAATCGTGACATCTATTCTAGAAAAAGCAGCAAAGGAATGGGAAAATAATTGTGACTGTTATTGCGTGTGAAATGTAAATTTCCTAACTGCGCCAAATTGTCACTATTTTTTCTTTGCTTGTTGCACTATTTCATTGTAGTGTTCAATACGCGTCACCCTTGTACGGGCCCCACGCACTGTCAAGCTGTTCACCTAACAGCTTTTCCGCCTAGGGACCCCAACGATATGTTGGAAATAATTGATTGATTGATTGATTGATTCACTGATCTAGACGCCAGCACGTGCTGTCTCACCGCTACTGCGGATACTCATATTCTGTTTTATTGAACTGGAGCGCTTAATTCCATCGATTAATTCCTTTTTGTTACATTTTATTTTTACCACAAACTACTCAGAATAAAATTTTATTCAGTTTTTGCCCTCTTACCCTAAGAGGCCTCTCGCCTCTCTTACACATCAGTCATAGCCTTCGGCCTTAATCGGGATTCGAACTACTGCTTGCTCTAAAGCGCCGCCCTTTCTTTTCGCCGGTCGAAAACCACTGCGCTGCCACCGTATCCTCACGCATGGTGTAATCTAATTGGTCACTCTTCCTGATACTGCTTTCATATGCTGTGTTCGTCCGCTTTAATCGGTTAAATTTGCGCCTAGGAGTGCTATACACTAAAGCGGGGTGTTCATGTGGGAAGAGGCGACTGCTGGCGGCTCCTCTTTAAGCCTCGAAAGGAGCCTTAAAGTTATAAGCGCTGCCCCGTGTCGAAGAATAGAAGCAGATGGACGTGGAGACGAATCCAGGAGGCAAATGACACGGCAATTACCTGAGTGTGCCGGCAATTTTGAAGACCTCCAGAAAAGGGCCAAGCTTTTACAACAATCCGTTCCGTGCTTACACCTTGTTCTTTAAGACCACAGAGACTCGAAAGTTTTAGTGAAAATTTCAAGTCTCTAGCTTTCTTTCTACTGTCCAGCGGGTCAAACATAATTTCTTTGAAAATTCTCTTCATTCGCTTTCTAAACATTTTTAAAGACATTGGCCCACGAAAGAAATTCCCTTCGAAGAATACTCCCATTTTACAGTATGGTGAGTTGCAGTGTTTCCTATACCGAGCCCCTCTTCCCTAAAAACTCCACCTGGCGCCGTTTGTGTGGCGCCAGTAGTGAGCGTCACGTAAATCAATGGTTACAGTTTCAATTGAGATTGGGAAATAGATGCCATTGAGTTACGTCACAAACATGTCGATTATTAAGGCCTTCTATACCTACTAGCTCCTAAATAACGCTTATGAAATGCTTCGAGTTCACACCGAACAGAACCTACAACCATAAAAACCAGTAGAGGTTGCCGCACATTCTAAATTTCCGCTGTAGTTTATTTTATTTCAGCGCTGTCCAGCATATGACGGCAGCCGCCTCTTACTGCATGATATGCTGCACATATCAATTCCGACGCAGCATGCAGACTAAGGTTGCCAACCGTGATCGATACGAAATGAAGCATAGAGTTTGTTTTCTAGTGTTAATTAAGATAAATTTGCTGGTAAGGAATCTTCATGACTGAAAGTTGGGTGAAAAGAAAGTCGATAAATAACAGCCATATGCCGCCACAGGGATCTGTACCGACGACCTCCGTACTTCGCGTACGGGGTATGGCGCCGGATTTGCTGTCGCGTATGGCGCCGGATTTGCTGTCTTCCTTTTTCGAGGGCATTTGTGCTGCGTGCAATCTAACCTTTATCATGTTCACCAACGCCAACCTCATCCATTCCGGCGGACATATAATATTCGGCGGTCGCGCGATGGTCACATGTACCGTGATCGAAAGGTCAAGAGCGGCAGGTGTGCGAAAACACGCTTATGCTGTCTATGGCTTCAACTTCTCAGCAAAGAAGAATGATATATAATTTAATGGAGCAGGAAACCTTTCTTTGGTGTCAAATCAACTTTTATAATTTCTGTGCCACATAACTGTACACGAACAGATAGAACACCATTTAGAGAGTCGTTATATGGCACACTGCAGCTTTTTCGGAAGAAGAGTTTTTCGTAACGACGCATTATACGTTGCTGCTCGAACCCCGGCGCCATCTGCGGCAGTTACATAGAACTAGCTCGAAGAGCAGCTGCAAGAGAGCGGTGGCCATGTCGTTGTTGGCTTAACGCACTAAAATAACGTGTCAGACCGATTTCCCCACTCCATCAACCTGACGCGTCTTCGCATATGTCGCTACGCAACACTTCTTTGCAGAAGATGGCTTCTTCGCCGAGCACCTGAATCAACTCAATGAACTGTGTTCCTTGATTCTCTCAAATAAAACAGCAGAGTGACGGAATACTGTCGCTCTTGTCTTGGCAAGTGCATCACTGGTCAGGTCGGCCGTCTGCCGTGACTCTAGAAAACTAGCACGAATGCAGCTGCGCGGCCGCGGCTGGGCCGCCAAAGTGACCTTAAAGTAAAAAAAAAAACAGTGGTTGACCTATTACTCCTCTCCAACGGCGTGATCCGGCATCCCGTCAGTCGCTACGTGACATTTCCTTTGTTGACAGTGACTCTCCAGTTCAGCACCTCATCATCATCATAATAATCAGCCTGACTACGCCCACTGCAGGGCGAAGGCCTCTCCCATGTTGCTCGAGCAACCTTCCTCAATTCAAATAAAAGTTTTCTCTCTCTCTCTCTCTCTCTCTCCCATGTATCTCCAATTAACCCTGTTATTTGCCAAGTACGGCCACGGTATCCCCGGAAACTTCTTAATCTCATCTGCCCACCTATGTTTCTGCCCCCCTGCTATTCATGCCTTCTCTTGAAATTCACTCTGTTGTCCTTAAGAACCAGCGATTACCTTGCTTTCTTTTTACAGCCCTGCCCAAGCCCATTTCTTCCTCACGATTTCGACGAATATGTCATTAATCCTAGTTTGTTCACTTACCCAGTATGCGCGCTTCCGTCAAGTTAACGTTACACTTATCTTTTTATGCGAAGCATATTGCTAGAGGTACACTACAGCCCTTCGCAGTGGTTACGCGCCGTGAACACCACGTGGTACAGTGACGTCACACCACGTGACATACCACGTGACACATGACGTCACGACAGAGGAAGATGGGGGTCCACCTCGCGCCGTCGCTGTGGTTGCACGCCGTGCACACCACGTGGTACAGTGACGTCACACCACGCGACATACCACGTGACACATGACGTCACGACAGAGGAAGATGGGGGTCCACCTCGCGCCGTCGCTGTGGTTGCACGCCGTGCACACCACGTGGTACAGTGACGTCACACCACGCGACATACCACGTGACACATGACGTCACGACAGAGGAAGACGAGGGTCCACCTCGCGCCGTCGCTGTGGTTGCACGCCGTGCATACCACGTGGTACAGTGACGTCACACCACCTGACATACCACGTGACACATGACGTCACGACAGAGGAAGACGGGGGTCCACCTCGAGCCGTCGCTGTGGTTGCACGCCGTGCAGACCGCGTGGTATGGTGACGTCATACCACGTGACACAATGACGTCACGACAGATCGCCGTCACGCGCAGGGAGAGGGAGAACGATGCCATCGCACAGACGCCGGAATGTCCTCGAGCGGCATTCCCGCGCATTTCGAACGCGCGTTCACACTCGGTGTAGGTGAAACGCTCGCTCCACCGGGCAGGCGGACGCGGCTTCCGTGGCAATCCAGGCGCTCACCCAAAGCGCGTCTCGGGGTTAGTCGGCGTTCCGCTGTAGCCATGCCGTTGTCTTCCCCCACGACGAAGGCTTCTAGTGGTTGTATTAAAATGACCAAGTATTCAACCAAGGAAAGCCATGTATTACCAAGCCTAGCCATCAATATGCTTCGCATCGGACTAGGCTTAACCTTAGCTAAGCCTCAGCCATTTTTTTCCCACAGCTCGCTGCGTTCTCCTTAACTTAAACTGAACCCTTTTCGTTAGCCTCCACGTTTCTGCCCCATAGGTGAGTACCGGTAAAATGCAGTGTTGTATATTTTTCTCCAACACGCTATTTCAGTTGACTATATCAAATACAGCGCACGGCGCGAAAAAATGACAATGGTGATGACGCCTGAGGGCAGATATTTGCATACGCGCTTCATTCACAGCAAACACTACTCTACACGCATTTCGTTTTGTTCCTTAATTTGTATTTAGAATATAATGCGCCAAAAATGGTTGGTGCCCGTATTTGGTAAACTGGGCAATTCGCGACGTTGAATCCTTTTAAGGAAGGCGTCGGAAGCCAACTTGCAGAAAACCAAAAACTGACAACAAAGTTTTTTTTTCTGGAAGCGCTGATTTGTAATAACTATGATGAAGAAAGTACAATAAAGAGGCAACACGACAAAAAAACGGCCTGAACGGGTTATATTTTACTTGCCGTATATTTTACTAGCGTATATTTTACTTGCAGCTTTCTGACTAATCAAACGAATTGAGCAGTGTCTTGTTAACGCAGCTATATTAAGGGAACTACACCATGGCATGACATCACCATGGCATCTGGCACTACTGCACATGCCCGGGCGCAGTGTTCCAGATGCCTCGCTCCGTGATAAATTGATTGAAGAACCCTCTGAATGCGGTGAGGCCGGTTTTTGGACGTTTTAAGCATTCGTTCAGCTCCGTCAGGTGCACGTTGAACAGGAACCAGGTGAAATTTTCTCGTAGGTTACGCGTGTGTACGACGTTTTGGGCCTGAGAAAAAAAGGGTGTTCGGTATCAGTGAATCAATAAACCATTCTTCCTCTCAATCACTTATGCTGTTATCGCAGACTACCTTGTAGTAGCTCATATTTAGAGTCAATAGCTGCATACTTGATACCGAGATAACAGGTCAAATATTACCTTGCAAACGCACGTAATAAATACACTGTGGTTAGCTTTTTTATTTTAACTCATCAAAGCCACTAGCTCACGAAAGACAATCAACGCGCGAAAGTCAATCAACGCGAGTGCAGCTTGACCTTATCAACACAATTCTACTTCATCATTACCTGTGTGCTGTTTGCTCCTCACTGCCGTCGCATATGACTCGGGGCACATCGGCAATATAGCTAATGACTGCACTCCATAAATCACGTCACCTCGCAAAGCCCCTTTTCGTAGGACAGATACCTGGATCCAACATAATGGCGCCCAACGTGAAGGCATATATGTGCCACGAAGATTTGGATGCGATGACAATAAAAGGTTGAATCTCTAGAACAGCAGCACGCACGGCACAATAACTATTCTTCGTAGGCGAACTCGGGAGTTTCCACTCATAACTTATCACAAGAATGTATGCTTAGCGTCGAGAAAACTTCTAGTGCAACGATCGCTAAGACCCAACTGTCTAAAAACACTTAATCAGCGCTAACACCTTTATTGCCAGGTAAGTCTAGTCATTGAATGTTTTGGCTCAGACAATGTAAAACTACTTCAAGGGGTCCAGGGAAAGTGCCTCTTGCATGCATACCACTTCACCACGTTCGCATTGTGCTTACCATTGGGAAAGCGGCATGCGTGATATGAACGCAGCCCGCACCTTTCCAGGAAACCTCTTTCCCCTTTCGGGTAAGGCTAATGACACATCGCCTACGGATCGCGTGACTTAAGGTGACACCTTGTCCATGACACTTCCTTTTCGGGCCACGGGCTTAGGCCATACCTTGACCACTGGACCGTCGGAGGGGAGCCCCCGATAATGTTCGTTGCACTGTCCATATGGTGCGTATCAATCGGGCAGACGCGATTAACACCTGATTGGCTAGCATGTAGACGCAGAATCTTATGGTCACTAGACAAGTCTATACTATTGAAATTAACAATGCCGCCCTGAACAAATGGCGATGAGAAAGCCTAGGTGAGCTGCATTTGAATTGTAACAGCAAAGATGTGATACCTTATCTAATACCAACATGCGTGCGATATTTTGTGAACCAGACCACTGGAAATAAACAGAGAACCCCGAACATCTATCGCTGGAAAGAGCCCACATAAGATGTATTTCAGTTAACATAAAGATACCATATCTTCGGTGTAACCAACGTGCATGTAGTAACAGGCCAGTAATTATATAGTTAGGATTAATGAGATAGCGTTCCGGACGTGTACACCCCACAGCTCGGTGGTAAAACACACAACTTTGCAGCCAGTTTAAAACCATTTCCACACAAGGCTGACGAAAACACCAAAAATTAATAAATAGGACTCCTTTTGCGACGTAATTAATGGAGTTACCTGTAAATTAGTAGCTCCAGTGGCGCAGAATCAACCATTCCGCGTTTCGCTCGAACTAAGCGGCTTTAATAGGCGCGGTAAGGAAAGGAAAGAAGAATAGTTTCTTTTCTGGCAGCGCTTGCAAATAGGCTGCCTGCAAGGCTACCTGGTGCCACCTACAAAACTGCGCACTCTCGTTGCACTGTTCAAGATGTCATTAATCGCATGCGCGTTATGATGTTTTTATATGACATCATGAATTTATTATTCGAAGAAAGTAGCTGCCCTGTAGAAAACCTTCATGCATGCACATTGTCCTGTTCTCCTTCCCCATCATTCCCCGCTTCTTTTCAAACTCTTGTGTTATCCTAGCGCATATACCCCTACCCGAGGTTATCCAGGGTCACACTCCGCATATTATCTAGCACCTGTGCGTACGGGACGAATGGTGGTAGCACGCATTTTAGGATGCATTTAAATTTTAGTTACCATCTTCAGCATCTCCCACGCTCACTTGATGACAGTGAATTAATAGGGCGCAAGTGCGTCTGCGGCTAAAGAGCGCCATATCACAACGTATTTTCGTTTGCTAAAGGCTGCTTCAAAGACCCATTTCCCAAGCATTCCACACTGCTTAAGCCCAGCACCTCACCAGGGGGGGGGTCTTGCACCCATTATATGTTCAGGTGGTAGCAGCGGCACTGGGGATTGCAAATGGAGCAATTTCAACATGATTCTGGCCCGAAGTATCTTCCACAAGGCTGCAGTGAAAAGCTTTTGCACAGCGAATCCACTCCAGCTTATGTTTCATGGCTTGATAGTTTCT
This sequence comes from Amblyomma mixtum, assembly GCF_055824585.1. Classification (NCBI taxonomy): domain Eukaryota; kingdom Metazoa; phylum Arthropoda; class Arachnida; order Ixodida; family Ixodidae; genus Amblyomma; species Amblyomma mixtum. The sequence goes on along the minus strand of NC_143019.1, from coordinate 30,489,681 downwards.
GCGCGAAATCGACCGGGGAGAGGCACTGAGCAGAGAGCAACGGCCGTACAAGAACTTTGTTTACATCGTGCATTCGGGCTGCTCTGCTCCGTTTTGTTCGAGCAACGGCCGAGTCATGACTCCGGGGATATCCTCCCAGCGGCGGAAAGATCACGACCGATACCCGGCCTGTTCCCAGAAACTTATATCCAACTTTCGAAGAGCCGCGCGTGCGGCGCGGCTCATAAACCAACCCGCGCCAAGCTTCCCTCTGACCCTCTTCCCCGACTAGGAAATGTGGCGTGAAAACATGGGGATAATGTGTGGGGACGTGGGAAACTTTTACTGTTCTTATAGTTGGTTATATGGGGTTTTATGGCGCATAATACTGTACTTATAGAACACCACCATGTAGCAGCCTCTCTTGTCGACAACCCATAATATGTAACCTTTTGTATATAAAGCTCTTCGTCTTCCGCAGCGGTGGCTCAGTGGTTATGGCGCTCGGCTGCTGACCCGAAAGACGTGAGTTCGATCCCGGCCGCGGCGGCTGAATTTCGATGGAGGCGAAATTCTAGAGGCCCGTGTGCTGTGCGATGTCAGTGCACGTTAAAGAACCCCAGGTGGTCGAAATTTCCGGAGTCGTTCACAACGGCGTCTCTCATAGCCTAAGTTGCTTTGGAACGTTAAACCCCAATAAACCAAACCAATCTTCGTCTTCCCGCAACTTCGGACATCTCCTGACTCAGGCCCGACATCACGCCGGAGGCGCCAATGTCGCAAACCAAATCCCAACAGGATCGAACCCCACACCTCCCGCATGCGAGGCGGTTTCACGTCCACTTCCTGCTCTCGCGTTAGAGTAAAGAGTTAATCAAAGCACAAACATAAATCAACATTTCTGCTGCGTTTGTTCGTCAGTGAAAGCAGCAACATACTCTACCTTTGATATCATCGCACTTGTTGAGTCGAATGTCAAGAAATATGCTTGCCCGGAAACCTGGGTCACCAAAGCGAATGTATCTTCCCAGCCGAGGGAACCGAAGCCATCACGGATGGGCCCGCACCACTATAGGAGAAGAAGAGTAAGTAGGCATGTGAATGAGAACAAATGCATCACCTTACGAGCTTAATAGGAAATTAAATAGAACGCTACATGAGCTGAATTTTCGCTACGTAAAGATAGATCCCGACTCCCAGCTACTAGATCGACGGAATAAAGAATCAACAGAACCTCGAAAGCAAAGAGAGTAATAGCATTAGAAAGATTTTTCTTGTCGTTACATAATATGTATGCACCTGCGTTTCCTGTTCATACAAAAAAAATTAGTGTTTCCATTGAGAATTGAATTCACAATTCCCTCTGGTTTCCTTTAAGAATACCACGAGGTTCCCATGTTTTAAGACTAAATCATAATACGTGTGAAATTTGGCTGCTTGTGAACATAAAGCAAATATACTGACTTCTTCAGGAAGCACGAGCAGAAGTATTGGTAAAGGGTTTAAGTTTATAGAAATATCCACCGCCACAACCGGCCATTTTTCGGTCTTGCATTTTTCCTCATGCGTTTTCAGCGCGCGGTATGGGAGGCAACCATTCCTATGGCGTGCCATTATTGTACCGTTGTGATTACATCTGTGAGCGATATGTTTTTTTGCAGCTGCTTTAAAAACGGATGTTAAAGGTTACCACATGAATGTTGTAATGACACTGAGCGCTCGTGGTGTGTTCGCCTTTGTGCTTGTGTCTGAGCTGCATTTTTAGTAGTATACGGCACTGACACCCCCTGACCCTTTTTCCCTCCCACCCCCGCTGATATTGTTAGGCAGCATTTGGACTCTGAGTGGACACTATCTGAAAAGGTACTTTAGTCTAGATCAACATGCTGTTCGCGTGGCAGAGATCACATGTTCTTACTGCTTTCCGCATGTGCGTTCATCGCTTGCTATGGGTGGTGATCGTCAAGAAGGACCATCAATACTTCCCCAGGATGATCAGATATCTCTGGAGTTCTAGCTTTTTTAGAGCCTTATGAAGAAGCAATACAAACAGCAAGTACATGAATACAGGCCGACGCTATAGCGCTGACACATGTCCGTATGTTTTCTTCCCTTTTCAATTACTATCTACATTAAAGAGACGTCTTATTAGAATTCTGTGATTTCGAAGTGGCGTTACCTACAAACTGAAAGGGGCAACAAACGTTGGTCCTAAAAGTTAACGGTTATGCAAAATGACACGTAAGCAGAATATAACCTGATTGAAATAACACTTTGAGCTCACGGCTATGAGAAACTTTGAGACTACTTTCTTCGAGAACAACCCGCCGCGGTGGCTAAGGGGTTACGGCACTCGGCTGCTGACCCGAAAGACGCGGGTGCGATCCCGGCCGCGGCGGCTGGATTTCGATGAAGGCGAAATTCTAGAGGCCCGTGTGCTGTGCAATGTCAGTGCACGTTAAAGAACCCCAGGTGGTCGAAATTTCCAGAGCCCTTCACTATGGCGTCCCTCATAGCCTGAATTGCTTTCGGACGTTAACCCCCCCCCCCCCAAAAAAAAAAAAAAAAAAACAATAAACCTTCTTCGAGAACACTCTCACGCGATCAACAAAGTGTTGGACGTAAGCATATTTCTACCATATAGCCTGTACGTATTTCGTCCCTATGGTGACTTGCCTTTAAACTCCCGTTTTACGCATAGTGCGAATATCTCGCCTCCGTTTTTTGACCAAAGTGGTGAGGTAGTTGCGCCCAAACGATTAAAGCAGGCACCACACGCATGAGTCCAATGCGTTGGAGCGCAGTGCAGAGGAATACTTCAATGCTCCAGCTATTCTTCTCGGGCATCTGTTGACGCGCGAATGAATCTAAGGCTCATAGCAAGTTCCCTGCTGTGTTTATTATCTAATTCATTTAGGCCAAATTACTGCGGCACAAATATATGTAATCTACTCTGTTGAGTGCGTTATTAAGAAAGGCTCCTGCGCCGGAAGAAATAGCTATATGTGGGCACCTATAATATCGGCCATAACTATCTTTGGCCGCAGTGTCAGTAGAAAGCTGACACGCTCACCGCGATGCTTGACGATGCGTAATTGTGCAGTTAATCCTTTCAGACTCAGTCTTTCCAATTTCAATTAGAACTTTAGATACCACCTGTCGTCAACTGAACGAGAAAGTCCTACTGCTTTTGCAGTAGTTCCCATATTCAACAACCCAACAACATAGGCTAAAGCCCTTTCAACTGTGCTACATATGGCGGTCAGTACGAAAGGAATATAGAAAATCCGTTCGTTTGCTGTCATCATATCCTGGCGCCACCTCGTCGCTTACACCGTGTTCAAGGTAGAAAGCTATGGTTATTTTTCTATAATCAAGATGAAGGGTACAAGCAAGCGTGACGTTAGTCCGTCAAAATGTATTTTTTCGGCAGAACACATTTACATTCCCTAAAATATTTGGCAAATAATAAAGATTCCAAATTGAACCATTGGTAACTTGAGGCCCCATTGCAGAATAAGAAGCGCGGTAGTATTTCAGTTATCTCAGAGTGCTTGTGTCTTGTAAGTATCGCCTCTCCCGCAGTCTACATATTACAATGTATGTTTAATCCTCTTAAATATATATGCGCATTCAACAGAGGCATTTTTATGCGTAAAAGTTCTAGGACCGGCCCACAGCATGTGTTGAAGGCTCAATTCATGCGATGATCAAGAAACAGCATTTATCGCACCTGGGTCAACAGCAACGGCCACTCATATACAAAGTATAACACCAACTATCTAAACCTCTTTGAAATAATGCCCATGGCATCAAATTTAAAACTGTAGGACGGTGCAGAACCGAGTGGTAGTGAAACTGCGCTCAGGCTTGAACGCCATCCAACTTTTAACCGTCGAAAAGCCGGACAAGTCGCAGAACAATTTGGGTTGTGATACAAAAAAATAGATTACAGAAAATTCTGTATTCTCGATTCAGCATGATAGTGCTGTAGCTCAGTGGTGGAAATCTGGATACTGGGAGCGTCATCACCCTGACTTTTACAAGGCATCCCACAAAATAACGAGTGCTTATTTTCAACGAACTCAAGAACTCAGCTTGCATAGGACGGCACACTGTCCTGCGCAGAGTTAAAAATAAGAAATCTAAGCTGTGCGCCATACCGTTCCCGCGTATTCTTGATAACACTTGTCACCCTCTATACTTCATCAGACACAAACCTAGTTTCAAAGCACTTAATATTTCATCAAAATATCAAGGAAGTGACAAAACTACCGATTCCGTAGCGACTCAGTCTCACTGATACCATTTCGAATCATGCGAAAAATTGATAATGAACCAGCGGAACTTCTATTTTCTTATCTTTAAAGGTCATCTTCCTCTTAGACGAGCTATATCCTCTGAATATCAGCTCTGTAGACTGAACAGTTTTAATTTGGGCCAGAAAGGGTTAACAGCAATAAAGACACAACTGAGGATGAAGTGTGGCCTGTTTTGCGGCACACAACATGGCTCCATTTCCTGATAATACTCTTGAATACAAAGAAAACAAAGCACGCCGTCATTACCATCGTAAGAAGGACCAACTTACCTGCGATATGTCGTTGATTAAGACGGTGTTGCATGGGCTGTACAGAGCTTGGCGAAAGGTGGTGAAGTTATCAACCATTTCGAAAGCTGCCACTCCCATCTGAAAGGCGAAGGCCACGGTCTTCTTGGGATTTCCGAAACTCGATAGGGCCATGGGTAGGGCTTCCTTCTGTGAGGAGAAGTGGAGCAGGAAGTCCTAGTACTGACACACGTGCGCATTCCAAGGGCTGGTATATCTCAGTCACCAATAACAAGGACCAGACTGGCGCCAAAGGACCATTTTAAAATGGACCGCTTATAGGATACTGCCCCTTGAAGTGTGCCACTCGAACCTGAACGTCCCTCCATAAGCAAGGGATATGGCAAGATAGCGCACACTCAGTAGATTAAAGCCAAAGAAAAACAGGCTTATTTGAATTATTTTCTCTGTTTAGATAAAATAGATAAAGAGGTGCTTTATCCACGCCATAAAACTTAAAGGTTCTGACTACACTAAATAGGAACATTATTTCTCTTGATAGAAGTGTTTCAACAAAGAAATTTGGCGAACTTGAGAATTCTCAGGAAAACCCAGTAGTATTTCGTTATAACCAACTACTACTTGTTGGTGCGACGCTTCAGAGTAGCTTATTTTTCTTAATCATTACCTATTGTTTCATACTTGCAAGTTCCATGATATCCAGGCGCATTTCGTAGCTCAGATTAACGCAGGTTAATAAAAATAAAATGGGGAAATGTGGTTGAAATATCCATACCACGAACTCACCAAGGTTGGCGGGTAGGGCGACCGACTCTGCAAGGCGTTGTTTGGCAGGGCGGTGCACTTGCGCCAGTCGGGTGCGCTCACCACGCAGGTGATTATCACGGCTATGTCAATGTAATCCCTGCGAAATGGGCGAAAATCTGTGGGTCTACTGTCGCAACCGCCGACCTGACTGAGCGAGAGGAGGCACGTGGGCTAAAAAGCATGTGCTCGACAGAACCTGCCGCAGTTACTAAGTGCCAGAGCTTATTTATAGTTAGAGCACTTATGATTGCTACAATGACGTTTTGAGAAAGTGCAGAAGTAACTTCGGGAGGACAAGAGAAAAAGGTTCGAAATTTTTTACGCCAAGCTGTACGACAGATTTCTATACAACTGATAGTGCTTTAGATAAGAATGGTCGTGCTTCTAAACTTCAAGAAAGGTGACAACCTTGAAGGCCAAGCATAGGTTTTAACACAGAAATTCAGTGACAAGTTAGTCATTTGGACGAATGACCAGACAAGTCGTCCAAGGTATTCAAAGCAGCTAGTGAGATGCAGTGAACAGTGCGGGCTAAACTGTATTTAGCCAGTACTGGGCAACCCAATAGACGGAGGGCTTTATGCCCTGCGTGTAGTGAGTTGCGACACTCTGCACGCATTACAGGACACAGCACAAAGCTCAGTCCAAAACATGATGTTTGAGCACTTACAGGACCCTACTCACGGCGCTCTGAAGTGACTTCCAGGAGTCCGGGCCGTTGTATATGTAATATCCAAATCCGAGAATTATTTTTCTCGTCCCACTGTCTGTCCCAAATATGCTCCTTATTTTCTGAAGCGAACAAGACAAAATATGCGAATGAGTTCCTCAGTTCTTAAGCATTCTTCAAACCGATAACAATATCAAGAAGAGTTCACGTAAACCTGATACGTCTTGTACACTAGATTTGAAGCGGGTCGCTTTGTGCAAGGGGGTTATGGTGGCATTTATGGGGCTTAATGAGCACATCACTTGGTGTCAGGTAACGATAGATCCACCAAAGAGTAGTAGGGCTCAATATTTGAGCAATACGCCACAAGTGTGACCTTTAAACCGAGCAAGTGTTACCACTGGTTCAATTGGGAACGGTGGCTTGCAGATTCTGGAGACGGGATTAAGAAGTCATAAAAGAGGAGGCATCGCACATATAAAGACAGCATGGCGTTTTTGCAAGTACAACCGCCTTCGAGTTCATCGAGTTAACTTGTTTGTCTTTTTTAAGGAGACGCATACGCATGCATAAGCTATTCCATTCGACCGAACAGCCGTTGTGTACTGCGCTAATTGTTCGCACGCTGAATTCGCTATTGTAGACCTCATCCACTCGTAAATGTGAGTTAACGAAACGCTTTCCCTGCCTTTTTGTTTGAGTTTCGCGCAGAAACCCTTAGCTTTAGTGCAGAATTCGGTACATCTGTGGTGTTGGTGGTCAATGGAATTGCTACAGAAACTATCAGGACACGCTGGTATGATTTCCGATAGAGCAATAAAATGGATATCTAAATATTTCAGTAAAGAAGAAACAGATGGTTCTGTATGTTGACGCGTCCAAGTACAGAACGAAGGAAAACGCTAGGCGGTAGCAGTAGTGAACGCCAATGGGAAGATAATTACTGGTGCATGAGTGCGCACAAGGACAACACAAGCAGCGGAAGAGATCGCCATAGCTCTAGCCCTGACTGAAGCCAATCGGCAGGGACTGAGTTACTGGATAGCGACGGATTCTCAGGCTGCAGCTAGGGCATACAGAGATGGAAGGACCGGCCGAAAAGCCGCGAGGATCCTCTCCGAACAAAAACTACACAGACATGGATCAAACAACACAAACATTCAACACACCATCATTTCGGTCCCTGACACTGGGGTTGAGGGAAATCTCATTGCATACACCGTTTTCCGACGTTTCACGAACCGGGGGGCGGGTTTGCCGGTCGAACCCTTCAGCACGCCAGAATCTTACGGGGAGGCAATGAAGGCGTTGGTGGGAGCCCGCAAGAAGTACTCGTTCCGGCGGATATCCTCAACAGAGAGCAGGCCACCACAGTCAGACGACTACAAACAGACACCTACCCAAGCAGAGCCATGTATCATAAAATGTGGCCGAACAGATACGCGAAAGAGTGCGTGTGGTGTGGGGGCTACGCCACAACGTACCATGCCACCTGGGGCTGTGAAAAAACCCTTTACTACCAAAGGTAAATAGCCCTAGTCTAGAGCAGTGGGAGGCCCTCCTGGCTGACTACGACCCGAGCACACAGCTTATGCTGGTGACGAGGGCCAAGGCAGCGGCGGAGGCCAACGGGATCCTGGAATAGGGAAGACCGACCACTGAAGCTCCACATCAATCTATACCCAACCCCCTACTCCCTAACTCTTCCTTTTGCAACAATAAATGTTTTTGCAAAAGGATAAATGTTTTTGCAATAAATGTTTTTGCAACAATACTCAGTATTATCTCTGGAAGCCATTGCAGACGACAAAAGGATGATTACGTCCGCTCTGCCGCCCCGCTTTGAAAAAAAATTCGCTGTGGCTTAGCTTGGTTAAGCCCGGTAATTGCGAAAGCAATATCCGTACCTGCGCTATGGTACAGCTGGTAGTGTAGCTGGTGGTGGTGTTTCTGGTTAGACTTGTGGTGATGCATCGGTTATACAATCGAATGCAATCCAATTCAATCCAATCCAATCCAATCCCATTCAATCCAATCCAATTCAATCCACTCCAATCCAATCCAATCAACTCGTATCCAATCCAATGTAATCTAATCTAATCTAACCCAATCCAGTCCAGTCCACTCCAGTCCAATCCATTCCAATCCAGTCCAATCCAATCTAATCCAATCTAATGCAATCAAGGTCAAATGAAGGACAATGGTGGTCACCGCCGCGGCACGGCAAAGGCGTGAAAGTGCAAGTAGTATTGCTATCGCAATAAAACACGTCGCAATATCAACACCCCGAGGGTAGCTCTGCAGGTCGCTTGGTTTCCACTAGGTAAGCAAATTTCTGGCATCGCTTAAACTGATCATCATTATTTAGTACGTGGTACGTAAGTGACGCAGCATACGGTTCGACTGCACACTCATTGACAGGTTGGTTGGATTCAAGGTTGTGTGTGGTAGAAACAACTTCTCTCAACAGACCCATAAAAACACAGAGAATTCAGGAAGCGTGAATAGTGTGGCATGCCTCGTCGTTCTGACCATTGTTCCGATTTTGTTGGTCCGTGGAAGGAGCGACAGCTGGACACGACCCTTGCCATCTGCGCGGTCTGAATACAGCGCTGCTAGCCCGTGAAATGCCGGTACCATATGGCTGCTCCGTTTGCTTATAGTTATCTCAAGCGACGTGCGTGATATTGGTTGATGGATGAAGAACTTTCATGAGGAGTACCCGTAAGGTCTGTCAGGGCTTGTGGCTATACGCTGCTAAAAGCAATAGCATGAGGTCAATTTTCCCTTTGGAAGTATCAGTTTAATACGAAAAAAACAATAAAACTACCACTGGCTCCATGATGTCAGCTCTAATGTGACAGGTATTAGTCTGTAACAAAAGTGCCGGTTGGGAGCCTGTATGCCAGGCCATGTCTTTCCATGCCTCGAAGTATTGTATCATACCGCACCTTACCATTCTATACCAGAAACATCAGGCCATACCATTTTCGCTAGCAGCTTGGGCCGCTATCCCAGGTGTATGGTGCACTCGAAGTCAACGGTTACTTCCAACGTGTGGCGTAATTAATGATTGGCACTGAGGTATAACTTAGCGGTGGACATTAGACTGTTGCCAGCCATCCGCTGGTTCTTTGCCTAAATGGCGAACTCACGCTGGGTTTTGCATTTACATTTTCATCAGCAGCAATGGAGCACCGTCTCTTAGCAACGACACGCGTTAAGCGAAGTATTTACCAGTGCGCATATGGAACAGTACATGTCTCTTAGACGTTTGCATATCCGCCGCCGCGCTAAGACTGCGAACGGCAATACATTTTCCAGCGTAACAGTCGAGTTTCTTTTATTTTTCTGTATACGCCTGGATTTTAAAAGGTGGACAAACGGCGCAGTTTGGCACTCTTAAAGACACACGGCGATGAGAAGCCCCCTAGTCCTTCAAGCTCGTCAGGAAAAAACATATGTGATTTTTCGAATGTCCTTATAGGGATGATAGCACGTCATATTCTTCCTGTTCCTAGCCTCCCGTACCAATGCTTTTTTTTTAAATACAGGAAACAAGCGTTGTAATATTTCGCTAAGAAATGCACTAATAGAAGAGATGGGAGTCCTGCTTCAGCAATATTTGCTGGGATTAAACCTAAATAAAAAAGACGAGAAGAGAATGGCTGCAAAAATATATTTTGAAAAAAAAAAATGAAGTAAGCAAGCAGAAACAGAGAAGTATTATGCTGAAAAAAAAACAGCCCGCTTCTCGTTCTGTACACAGTGGAAAAAAATGTGGGAAGGCGAACAGGAGAAACATTCACATTTGAGGGAAAGAGAAAAAGGTCCTGAAACGCAGGATGAAGAGAAGCTGGAGACTTGCCCTCAAGACTCCAGGAACCACTGCAGATACATAGTGCGACACCCTTTTCGTCGTTCCGTACACGTTCATCATTGCGAAATTGTCCATTATCAGTGGCAAATTTCGCAGGTGTTCCAGAGCTGTGTTGTCGAAAGACGCCTCTGTTGTGGAGCTGGAAAAGCAGGCGACACCTCCGTTAATTTTCAGTGCAGTTGTACTCAGCAAATCAAGCATGTCTGCCCAGCGTGGCCACGCGTTTAGCCAGGCACGCTTCAAGTCTGAACGTAAAGAAGAACCTAATTTTCTTGGCTGCGTGGAATGAAACAACTAGGAAGAGTCATTTGTGTGATGACGAGAATAAAGAAAGAGATTTATGCAGGTGTTTCGTGCTCCACATCGGAATTAAGCACACTGCTTCTACTCTGTTTGTTACTGCACTGTGGTTTCAAGGAACATGAGCCAGCCAGTACAATGTGATTGAAAGAAACTGTGGAACGTGATCACAGTTTTATTATTACGTAAAACTGCATTCAATTTATTGGTGTTTTTTTTCATTCAATCTGCTGCTATTGAAATGGCGTCATCGCTAATAGTTCTTAAGACAGTTTATGCTCCGGTGATTATTCATGAGCCTGTATTCAAATATGCCCGTTCCATGAATAGTTACGTGTCGTACCAAGATGAAACTTCCGATCTTGATACATAGATCGTTGGGCTTGTGTGCATGTTGCAGTTTTCTGAAAGCCGATTCAAACCAACAGCAAAAGGCAGTCAGCCTGATCCAACTTTTCCAGTTTGTTCTTCTAGTAGGGCGGACGCATTTTGAGAGAATAACAAAAAAAGTTGGTAGCCAAGTACACTATGCTCAATCGGGCAGCAGCAGCGACCGGGTTTAATTCACAGAAAACATGTACGTTGCAATCGTCATTATGGTTAAAAATTTGTTGCTCACAGGAGGAACTCTGTCCGTTATTCCAGACCGACTTTCTGAAAAGTATCTTTTTAAAAACAGATGCTTTCCTTGCGATCCACAGAAGTACAAAGACAGATGCATGGAGAAAACGTTTTTTTTTGTGTGTTCATCTAACCAAATATACTGCCAACAGTATACCTTTCTCAACATACTCAGCTTTGTACCGATTATTTTCACGGCCACCGTTTCTGACGTTATGCATTATTTGCCGACATAAGCCTTCGTCCGAGTACAGAAAACCCCGCTTTGTAGATGTAGCCGCCATTTCTGTAATGGTGACCGTTGCCTTAATTCCACCATCTAGTCAGCAGAACGCTTCATCAGCCTTACGTGTTTTTTCGTCCAAAATGTTCTGGTGATGGATACGATCAAGGTGTCACCGTCATTGCTTCGTACTGCGAGAGGGCCAAAATTTCAACCGGTGTTTGGGGGGGTCACTACAAAAGTAAAAAGGACCCCTCTTTAGCGCGAAAAAAGTAACAGCGTTCCACTCAGACTGTCACAGTGTACTGGGCTAACATTGTACTGGTGGTGGGTAGGGTATACGGCTTTGTAATGTCACTCCCTGTCCTCGTTACTGCGGCTGTGTTTACTCACCTCGCGTCGAAAGAGAGGCCGCATGCGGTAGTCGTATACTTGGCACACATTTCGCCAAAGACCTTGAAGCTCGCATAGTCCAGGGTGGGGACCACTTCGCTGTTGCTGGTGATCCGCACGTGCGTATAGATGAGGATATCGCACGTCGAATCTGGCGGGTACGCATCTGCCATAGTGGCCTGGTGGTCAACCGAGCACAACAGCGGCGGTGGAGTCCGAACTGTGCTTGTAGTAGTCCCTGGGGATGGTTGAGAAACAGCGCAAGAAGGTTGAAGCTGGACTTTATCGCGGTACGGATGTGCCGTCCTCGACGATAGGGGGAGTAAGTGAAGAATGTGGAGCGGCCCCATATGCGCATGCATAGGCCTCATTTCTAACAATCAGGCAATCGCCTAAAACCTGGACAGCTTCTCTATCCACTTCAAGATGACAAGGCTTCCTTCACGACTTTCAGAGACTGGGAGGGGAGTGCTACCTGAAATGCTAACATGCTTGTAAATTGTAGAGTGATGTATAAGTGCACAAATATGAATTTCAGTCACAAATTATTTGCGTTAATACGTCGCTAAATGCGCAATATTTCAGCAGCTATTGCTGAATCTCGTTTTCTCCAGAGATGACCATTACACAGAGAGGACCAACTATGCTGTTGTTTTGTTTTTTTTTGTCCCTCTTTTCCACCTCGCATACCTGTACCATTTCATTTTCCTATGGTGTTTCCATGTGTCTTTTCTTGGTTTCTTGCATATTCTCTTTTTTTCTTGCGTATTTCTTCTGTGTGCCGCGCTGTCTTTACGGTTATCTTAATTTTTTTCTTGCATTGTTTAGCTGCCTTACAGTTTCTGTGCACAAATGCTCTCCATCATTTTTTCCCTACTTGTTCTGTATTGCTATATTATCGTTATTCCTTCCTTTCTGTGGTACCGTTCTCCTTTTATTTTTCCACTTTCAGCTGCATCTCCCGGATTCCTTCTTCCCTTCCTCACCTTGCATGGAGCTGTATGCCTTGGCGCCGTGGACTTTGCCTTTCTCTAATTTTCTTTTCCTGGTTTTCTCTCGAAACTGTTTTTCTTTTTATGGTTAAGCTCCTTTTAATTGATCTCGAATTCGCTTTGAGCCCGGCAAACTGCTTCTGGTCCGGTCTGCCTCTAAGATGCCATTCTGTGGACGCAGGTTTTGCAACTGGTTGGCCAGAGCCCTCCGTGTTGTGCCCAACTTCTGGACGTATTTTTTTTTTCTGCTCTTGCAATCATTCACCTGTGCACTTTGTACCACTGACGTCTCCCGTTTGGTATGTTTCTTCAAGCAGAACTGTAGATTACATGGCACTTCAAAGTGACATTATATTCCAGGTAATCATTTCGTCGAATATTGTGTCAACTGAAGGTGAACTGCTGGGCTAGTTGGAAGTAGATGCTTCACTTCCCAAAAGCTCACACAAAAAGAACGGACAAAAGGAAATAAATCACGAAGAGCTAGAGTGGTGTGTTTTTTACTGTCTCTGTCTGTCTGCGCTGTGGGATATTGAAGCTCATGATAGAGCTTCGCCCATTCCCCTGCCTATGTTCCCGTAAGAAGGAATAAGACATCTCACTTCCCGTTCAAGCATTGTGCTATCAAATCACAAGACTGCCTCTCAAGCATAACCTTTGATAGACGCCTTTGAGAATCCACTTGACCACTTCCTGAAGTCAGTGCTACATCTCGCTGCCTAATTTTCAAGGCGCTCGCATCCCCTTAAATGAAGTAAGAGGGGCTCATTGTTGACCTAAAGTGCGGTGAGGCGAAAACCTTTAGCGTGGTGTTGCTGCTTGTGTCACTGATGTGTGGCTAAGAAGTAAATTACACAAATGTTTGTGAATCTTAAATTCTGGAGACACTGGAGGGCGTTTGGGAGGCATCCGTCTGATTCGACGCCTTTCTGCAAACACTCTCCAGCGTGTTAGGAGAAGGTAAGTGACGCCAACCAAGTAAAATACAGGAAAAACACGACGTTTCGGGACCGGCTCGGCCCCTTCTTCACGGTGTGACTACGGGCGAGCGCAGCTTGGCTTTTTAAGCCCCTGTGTGGAGGACCTGCGGGTCAATGGCCGCAGCCCATGGACGTAGGATGAGGGGAGAGTCCCCAGGGAACGATTAACATTCTCTCGTGTTTGCTGTATGTGCCACGACTCGAGAAGAAGCCTCCTGCGTGGGTTAGCTGTATTGGAAACGGAAGCTAACCCACGCAGGAGGCTTCTTCTCGAGTCGTGGCACATACAGCAAACACGAGAGAATGTTAATCGTTCCCTGGGGACTCTCCCCTCATCCTACGTCCATGGGCTGCGGCCATTGACCCGCAGGTCCTCCACACAGGGGCTTAAAAAGCCAAGCTGCGCTCGCCCGTAGTCACACCGTGAAGAAGGGGCCGAGCCGGTCCCGAAACGTCGTGTTTTTCCTGTATTTTACTTGGTTGGCGTCACTTACCTTCTCCTAACATTAAATTTCCCAACCAGACAGACTTCTGTCGAATGTTTTCTTTTGACTCTCCAGCGTCCTAGACAAGGAGAACTAGATATGCGTTTGCAGGAAGTAGCGTAGCCATTAGCACGCTCGGCTGCGGTGCGGAAGGATGGTGGTTTGAATTTCATCGTGCACCAAGATTTTTTTCTGGTCTGGCTAGGAAAAGCGTGACACCTCTGCTGACAACCTTCTGCTGACAACCTTCTGTTGACAATGGTGATTAAAGCCTTTCGCCTTGATAAGCAAGGTTTACAGACTTGGTGCGAGCCACATATTTTCCCTTTGCTAGTGTACAGTTGGCGACTGTGCTCGCTCTATCGAATAAGATGCCCTTGGTTGGAATAAATTCCGAGTAGTTCTGAAGGACTTGAAACATATGCAATTACGTGTTAAGGTCAACCCTCGTTCCCATGGTCCGCATTATAAACTGCCACTTACCACTCGCTGGATCCCTTGGTTGCGGTGGTGTGATCGGTTCAACAAGAGGATCCTGGGCAACATTCATTTACTGATTGAATAATACCACCCCGAGGGTTATATTTCGAGGGGTCCCAATAAAAATCTGGCATTCATGATATTACCGACAATCCCTCACCATGCATTGCTGTATTTGTACGTCCTGTGGTTACAAATATGCCAATTCCTTTTTACCTCTTTAGCGGTACGATTGGTCCAATTTCCGGAAAACACGGCAACTACACTTCTACAAAAAATAACTTTCACAGCCTCGTTATGTACGGCTGGTTGATTGTCTTAGGTATTGCACTTATCGGTTCAGAGGACCGTTTCTCTTCATTTTCTCCTATTCCAAATGCAAAAAAGGCATCCCCGATTACACGGTGGTGCCATGCGGCTAAGATGGTTTTTATAGTTTACCCACGGCTTTTTACGCGTAAATAGCGGTTATACGCTATGTACACGAGTTATAGCATTGTCTGCATCGAGTTGAGACAAGGCGTACGAGACACTCACAGGGCGAAGAAAGAAACGCATACGGTGTTGCGTTGCAAGAAACTGCTGGCCTGTGGGCCCGTAAGCTCCGGAAACTTTGTGTCGCGAGCGTTCCGACCCATACTCGGCGTCGTAGGGTGCCGGCCTTGTCGCGGACGCGGGGCTCATGTCCGGCGTTCGAAAACGCGAACGTAAATACCCAGGGACGCGATTGCATGGATACGGCATTCGAGAACGCGACCGTCAGCGCCCAGGGACGCTTCCTCTCGAGAACGCCCAGCTGGGTCACGTGGGCACGGCGTTCGAGGGAGCAGCAGTGAACGCACGGGAGTAAACGAGGAGAGTCGTCCTCCAGCAGCGGAAGAGAGCAGCTGCTCGGGGAGGTAGTCTGTACCTTCCAAGGGCCTGGGGCCCTCTTTTCTTTTGGGTCAAATTCTTTTAATAAAACCCATTTCCAAGCCTTCACCGAGTCCGCAGCCCGTACCTCGCAACAACGGACGCGGCGCTATGGCAGTTTAGGTTTTTACTGCACGATCTCTACTAACATTGCAAAATGCGTAGCAAAAAAACACGCAAAAGTCAACAAAAAAAAACATGGCTTGGTAATGGTACGCTGGCATTGTCATGCGGCAACACATCTAGATATGCCGTCTTTTTTCTTTAATGACATCACGGGGGTACATAGGTTTCACAGCTTTTTTGATCGAACAAGTTTGCTTTTTTTTCGAGCTTTCTAATTGCATGTGTGTCTGAAAACTTTGAATTGGTTGGTTTGGTTTCTGGGGTTAAACATCGCAAAGTGACACAGGCTGTAGAGACGCCGTAGTGAAGGGCTCCGGAAATTTCGATCACCTGGGGTTCTTTAAGAAACGTGCACTGACATTGCACAGAACACCGGCCTCCAGAATTTTGCCTCCATCGAAATTCGACCGCCGCGGCCAGGATCGAACTCGCGTCCTTTGGGTCAGCAGCCGAGCGTCATAACCACTGAGCCACCGCGGTGGACTAGAAAAAAAAACTTTGGTGTAGAGTGTTTGTTCTGCGTAGAATTAACGGTCATCAAGATAGTGTTTTACGCAAATGTTTTGCACATCACCGGGGTGTTCCAGCAGCCGTTCATTAAGGCATCTAGATGTTCTCGATCTAATATGTTGCTCAAGATAGCGGTATACTGTGAACTATCCTGTATAAAAAAAAAAAACGACAGAGGATAGACTGCATTTGATGTGCAACCGTGGTGTAAGTGGTCTTGGGAATTCACCGTCGGGCGCAATCTAAAAAGCTTTATGGGTGCACAAAAATTTTTTCCACCACTTCAACTGGTGATCTTTTTCAGGTTGACTAGCACTATGCGCGCAAGGAACAGTGGCCGCCTTTTTATCGTTTTCCTTGTGTTTATCGAAATCAATTACTGTCGGCTTCTTTTGCGGCACGCTACAGGGCACTGCCGACCAGTTTGGTGGCCACCAACGCTTGTACAAACTGTACAAACTGCGGTTTCGAAGGTGACGGCATGCCTTCTGAATGACATTCCTAAAGCGCCAACTCATGACTGCTGCTTCCGCTCATTTGAAATGGACGGAGCCATTGGGTACGCGTGGCTTGTGAGCTCTAGGGTAAATAGCACTAATAGAAATGATACGACGAGAAATGTCTAGGGGGTCTAAAATCTCATGTCACCATTTCCAGGAGCTTCGTTTTTCGATACAAGAAACTGGAAGAAGTCTCAATACGCAGAAACAACGGTGGTGGAGACATGGCAGTCATTCTCATTATATATTAACATGTTATAACTTCTGCATCTATTTCCAGTAGAATTTTTGAAAACGTTGTTACAGTTACACCAGGACTGCATAAAGCACCGTGACTCCTTTGTACTTTACGCTGAAGTGCTTGTTTCCAGCCTACCGCTATCTTGTGGAAAAGGCTGCGTTAGGCAAACGGAAAGATACTTTATTTAAGGCTCTTGGCATAAGACTGAAATCAGTAAAAAATAGCAGTAAAGACTATATTCTTGCCCATTGTAGAGAGCAAAACACTCTAGGTCACAGTTTTTCACATTCACGTGTGATTAGAAATCGCAAGGAGAAGGAGTTGAAAGAAGTCATTCAAGCCCTTCTGATAAAAAAAAAAGAAAAGTTGTGCTATTACGCTCTCTGCATAATTAACGAAAAATCACATAGGACATTTAAGGCTACTTATGTGGTGTGATTGCGAAAGCTGTACGCGTGGTGTTCGGCTGCGGCCGTGGCATACTACTATAATTCAGTGGCCAGTGAAGCTGATCTGATCTACTTGCGCCGCCCAGGACGATACCCAAACCCCGTGCAAGAGACTGGCAGTAGCACGCTGTGTTGTGTTGGGCTGATGGCGCAGTGCTCCAATAAATCACCAGCGAAGCGCGTCAATTCCGGCAGGCCTGGATCCGAGACACACTTCAGGAGAAATTTGATTTCAATATCAATTTTCTCTTTTTTCCTTGGGGAAGTCACGTGGGTTTTCGTATCGTCTGGTGTGGACGACAATGGCGCATTCTGTGCCTCATGAGCCATGTAATGCTTTCGCTTTAAAAATAACTTTTCTACTTTACCAAGCAAGGCCATGACATATATAAGGTAACATTCCTGAGACATGCATTATTTGTGAAGACTTTCGCCTGTTGTTTTTTCGTTGCATCTTGCTATATTAAGAGCAATCGTGCAATGAAGCTCAGTTGCAGCAGCGCCATGTCCTTGCGCGTCTTTTTTTTCTTCGTGCGTCCGTCTCGTGCCTTGTTTAAAATAAACGTGAATCAACTCGCCAACCAGTCAACTCTTATCAAAATCGTTTAGATCTGCAGAGTGTTCGCGTAAAAAATAGACTACCAAGCCGATGAGCTTGTCAATTCCAGAGCGGTTCGTTCGAGCCATACAATCCCTTACTTGTGCTTAATGAGCCCTGTATACCAAAGGCGACGTTCCCCTACACAGTGTCGTAGATGTGAGCGCCAGGTGCTCATCGAGAATTGTATCACACCAAGATCAAAATACGGCCCTGCCCACGAGAACTGAAGTGCCCCTTCATATTGAGCGTCCAGATCTACCTTTTGTTCCAAGCTTACACACTTCTCGCTTATAGGAGCCTGGCTATATAGCAGGTACAACGGTAAAATATACGAGGGCCTCCTTACCTTACCTTCGGAGAACTTTCTACTTAGAAATACAATGACATGATTCCTTATTATTTATATTATTACTTGTAAATACCACAGCAAGTTACGAAAAGCGGTTTGATGAGAATATATGCAACCATTTAAGTTTTTTTTTTCTGCTGCGGTTCTCGTTGGTGCAGCCAAAAATTGCCCTTAAGTCCCCTCGAAACAAGGCTTTAAACGAGTTGCGAACGATAAACACGATAAAAATTTATGTAAGCCAATGAATTATTGAAAGTTCACACAAAACAGCGCAGTTGGAAAGCCCCGGTCCACCTGGCAGGGTACGCTGCATGGATCTTCGACCACCTCCAAAGCCGAATGTGAGTGCATTATGTGCTGCTGTGTGTGCTCCATGCCACGCTAGAACACGTTTTGTGTTCACGCGTGACTGTTCAAGGGGTTCCATCCCAGCAATACTACGCAACAGCACTGCATGTCCCAGCTACCGCAACTGCCACCTCTCTGCGTCAGCTTCGTAACAGTACCTTATGATTAAACGGCTACTTGCCACCCCTCAACGGCAGAGAGATTTACCACAGTATTAACATCAAGAGGCTTAGCACCTTCATACTGAAGAGGGAACACTCTCCGTGTGGTAGACACGCGTGGGAATCTCTCACCTTTGTAGGGAGCGTAGTGCGGCTGCCTTCCATGCCACGCCGATTGGAAGTAGCGTCGAGGTCGTCGTCATCTAAAAAGAATTGAGGCAAAACGATGTAAAGTTGTGGCACAACCTGCGTTCCACTCTTGTTTTCTTTCAAGACACAAAACTTGCAGGCTATTTCTACATCATGCAAAATATTTGGCTTTAATAAAATAAGGCAACTGCTCTCTTCAAAACCCTCTATGCGCGCATCAAATACGCAAGCCGCAGGAAGGCTTACGGAGTACGATAGAAAAAAAAGAAAGAAAAGGCAGGACAAAAAGGAAGGAAAAAAACAAATGTGGAAAATTAGGAGAAAAGACAGAAAAAAGGTTTCTTTGGAAAAAACCAGGATATGAAAAAACATGTTAGCAAAGAATGCAAAAATCGAGAAAAAGTAAAAAAATTTAGTAACAACGATTAAAATCATGATAAACAGAAGAAAAAGATGCGCTTCTCCGGGAACCACAAAGAAATATTAAAAAGAGCAAAAGAAACGATAAACAGATGAAAAAATGTGCTTTTCCGGCTATTGACAGCATTCACTGATAGGCGGTTCTTTCGTTTTCACAACACTCCGAAGTTTGAAAAAAAAATGAACAATCCTCGGATGTGGAGGAACTAGAAGTAAAACTCACATTGTGTGGTGTAAGCAGCAAAAAGGATGAGGAGAGAGACGACGCCCGCGATGATAAAGAAGCAGCAAGCGGAAGCCCAGTGCATCATTTCATTCCTTTCATTCCTGGAAGTGCATCGGTGTGTTTGATATAAATAATTGCCGGACATCGTTTCTACGACACCTAATTAACCGAGTCGCTTCTTAATCCGAAGGGGGCTGGGAATCATAAAGGTGGCCTATAGCATACGAATTTTATTATGCCAGACATACCCATGATTACAGTAAGCGGCACCTAGTGGGCCGTAACCTCTCATGATTTCCTGAACTGGATGGATATTGGTATTTGTCATGCGCCAAAATTTCGTTCCCTATTGTAGCTAGTGGAATGAAGAAGATGATCCAGCACCGCCACCAACGACGACGAAGCGCTAGCGCCGCCCGTAGCAGGCTCGTGCTGGAGAACTGCCGCTTGTGTGCCGGTCCCCTCGCCGCCGCTCCTTGTCGCCCATGAGGCGTCGCACCGTCACCGCCGATTCGGAAAACTAGCAGCCGCAGTTCCTGGGGCACGAACTGCGCTCTCATCGCCCTGTTCAAGTCCTCGCCTTTCACCGCCCAATCTTCTTGACGTGTTTGTGGACGGCGTCCCGACACTTGCGCTTGTGGACACTGGGGCCACCGTTTCTGTGATTAACGAAAACTTCTGCCGTTCGCTTCGAAAAGTTACGACCCCATCTTCTGGACTCTCCCTCCGTACAGCTAGCGCCGAGCCCGTTCATCCTTCTGCAGCTTGCACAGCCCGCGTCGTCATCGCCGATGTTTTATACGTCGTCGAATTTTTAGTCCTCCGTGCAAGCTCCCATGACGTAATCCTTGGCTGGGACTTTCTATCCCGCCATAGCGCCGTCATTGACTGTGCCTGTGCGCATGTCGTCTTTTCTCCGCTCTGTGATGCACTCTTCGACGAACCTCCGATTCGCTGTGATGATAAACTTGTTGTTGCCGAGGACACCGATATTCCTCCTGAGAGTGCTGTGCTCGTCCCTATGTGCGCCGCCTTTGTTTCTGACGCCACCGTTCTCTTCACGCCTTCTCCCCTCCTTGCCTCTCGCCGACGTCTCTCTCTTCCCTTCGCCGTCATCGACATACACCACGGTGCTGCCGCCATCCTAGTCTCCAACACCTCATTCTCTGCGTTTCCCCTGCTTCGTGGCGAGTGCCTTGGTCATATTGAAACCGCTGACTTCATCTCTTCCTTGGACACCGATATACCCTCCTCCAGTCTCGACCTCGCTGCCCTCACCCCACGCGCCGCTCCTCCCGATCACCCGTTCTATTGATCCCGCCCTCGACACAGCTCAACACGTGCAGCTTCTTGTCCTTCTCAATCAGTTTCGCTCATCGTTTGACCACCACTTCTCTTCTTTGGGCCGTGCGACCACTGTCGAGCACCACATTGAAACCGGTACACATCCTCATCTCCGCCAGCGCCCCTACCGTGTGTCACTTCCCGAGCGCCGCCTCATCGCTGAGCAAGTGGACGACATGCTACAACGCGGCATTATTCAGCCATCTGCCAGTCCTTGGTCATCCCCAGTTGTCCTGGTGAAAAAGAAGGACGGCTCGATACGATTTTGCGTGGACTATCGCCGGCTCAACAAAATTACGCGGAAAGACGTCTACCCGCTACCCCGTATTGACGACGCCCTTGACTGCTTGCAAGGCGCCGAGTTCTTCTCATCTCTGGACCTTCGTTCCGGCTATTGGAAAGTCCCGATGTCTGCGTCCGACCGTCCTAAAACGGCATTCGTTACGCCTGACGGCCTATATCAATTCACCGTAATGCCATTCGGTCTGTGTAACGCTCCCGCCACGTTCGAACGAATGATGGACATCTTGCGCGGCCTCAAGTGGAACATTTGTCTTTGCTATTTAGATGATGTTGTTGTGTTTTCGCCAGATTTTCCGACGCATCTCCAGCGCTTGCGTCAGATATTGAGCTGCCTCACCCGTGCTGGCCTTCAACTAAACCTCAAGAAATGTCACTTTGGCGCCCGGCAACTAACAATACTCGGCCACCTCGTATCCAAAGATGGCGTCCTACCTGATCCTGACAACTCCGTGCTGTTGCTGACTTTCCTAAACCGACCTCTACGAAACAGGTGCGCCGATTTGTGGGCCTCTGCTCCTATTTTCGGCGCTTTGTCCCTAATTTCGCCTCTATCGTCGCGCCCCTTACGAAACTCCTCAATGGTCCCGCCGACCTGTCTACGTGGGACTCTGCCTGCGATGAAGCTTTTGCTGCGCTCCGTCGCCTTCTTACATCGCCCCCTATTCTTCGGCACTATGACCCCAGTGCTCCTACTGAGGTGCACACCGACGCAAGCGCAGTCGGCCTCGGTGCTGTTCTGGCCCAGCGCAAGCCCGAATTTTCTGAATACGTTGTTGCGTACGCCAGCCGTGCTCTCACCAAAGTAGAGTCGAATTACACAGTGACTGAAAAGGAGTGTCTGGCCGTAGTGTGGGCTCTCACGAAATTCCGCCCATACTTATATGGCCGCCCGATCACCGTCGTTACTGATCACCACGCCTTGTGCTGGTTGGTCTCCCTCAAAGATCCCTCAGGACGCCTTGGCCGCTGGGTACTCCGTCTTCAGGAATTCAATATTACCGTAGTCTACCGGTCGGGCCGCAAGCACTCCGACGCCGACGCCTTGTCCCGCTCGCCACTGCCCTCTCCTGCGCCCTCTTCCCCCTTTTTCTGATCCCCTACTCGCAGCGCTCACTACTATTTCCATGCCCAATGAACAACGCCAGGATCCATGGATTTCGTCCTTGCTCGATGTCCTTCGTGCACACTCTACGTCCCCCTTCCCTCGAGCTCTTCGTCGCCAAGCTTCCCATTTCGCCATCCGCGACGATCTCCTGTACCGCCGCAACTATCGTCCAGACGGCCGAAAGTGGCTCCTCGTGATTCCCCGACACCTTCGGTCTGAGATCTGTGCACACTACCATGCCGACCCTCAGAGCGCTCACGCTGGATCGCTAAAAACCTACGAGCGACTACGGCAGAGGTACTACTGGCGAGGCATGTACAACTTCATTCGTCGCTACGTTCGCTCCTGCACAGCCTGTCAGCAGCGGAAGTCGCCACCTCGACCCTCGACTGCTCCGTTTCAGCCATTACCGTGCCCGGCTCGCCCTTTCGATCGTGTCGGCATCGACCTATATGGGCCGCTCGCCTTCACGGCCGCCGGGAATCGATGGATTATAGTTGCCGTGGACCACCTCACTCGGTATGCTGAGACCGCTGCCCTACCTGCGGCTACTGCTCGCGACGTCGCCCTCTTCCTTCTTCATCACTTCGTCCTGCGTCACGGCGCTCCGCGAGAACTTCTCAGTGACCGCGACCGTGTTTTCTTATCTGAAGTTGTTCGCGAGCTTCTCGATGCGTGCCACTCAGTCCACCGTACCACTACTGCTTACCACCCTCAAACTAACGGCCTCACCGAACGATTCAACCGGACTCTTGGGGACATGATCGCCATGTACATTAGCTCCGACCGCTCTAATTGGGATCAAGTCCTTCCGTTCGTGACCTATGCATATAACACCGCATCCCAGGCAACCACCGGCTTTTCCCCTTTCTTTCTTTTATTCGGGCGCGAGCCTTCCTGCCTCCTGGACACCATCCTTCCATACAACCCGGACAGCTCAGAATATACTTCCCTTTCTGACATTACCCGCCATGCTGAGCAGTGCCGCCAGTTGGCTCGCTCCTTCACCGCCGAACGTCAAGGACTCCGCAAACATGAGTCCGATCAAGGCACGCCCGCTGCACACTTTTCAACTGGATGATTGGTCTGGCTCTCTGTTCCGGCTGCGTCCAAATTTTCGGCCAAGCACATTGGTCCCTACCGTATCCTAGAGCGTACGTCACCTGTCAACTATATCATCGAACCGGTGACACCTTCTTTGGAGCATCGCCGCCGTGGTCGCGACGTCGTTCATGTCAGCCGCTTGAAGCCTTATTACAGCCCTCTTGTCGTCTCCTCGCCTTGAGTCGCCAGGATGGCTCCCTCTTTCCGCCGGGGCAGTTGGAATGAAGAAGATGATCCAGCACCGCCACCAACGACGACGAAGCGCTAGCGCCGCCCGTAGCAGGCTCGTGCTGGAGAACTGCCGCTTGTGTGCCGGTCCCTCGCCTCGCTCGTTCCTAGACTTCTTGCGCCAGGGTCTTCGTCGCCGGCGCTTGAAGGTGCCAATAAACCGTTCTACACTAGCAACAAGCGAGTGTGTCATTCCAAGCATGACGCATTCCTTGGTCCACACGAAATCCTTGGTCCAAAATGAAACAAAGGGCAGTGCATTAAGGATGATGGCTCCCTCCGCGGTGCCTTAATAGCGATGCAGTTCGGCTGCTGGGCCCAAGGACGCGATATCGAATCCCTCCAGCAGCGCCTCCATTTCGAGCGAAGGGTAATTAAAAACAGGAATGCACTGTGCGATATAAGTGCAGGTTAAGCCAGGCCTCTCTACTACCCATCTTTATTTCAGTCCATTGAAGCCTCTGGGATGTTAAACCTTATATACCAGATTACACGATACCATTAACGATTTGTTGCATACGATGTTGCTGTCATTACGGCACTCGCATAGCACACGATCCACGTGTAGTCGCGATCATTGCAGCTACTCCCCTTGGTAAACTGATCGGAGCTTCAACCAATAACCATTATAAGCCGCCGCGGTGGCTCAGTAGTTATGGTGCTCGGCTGCTGACCCGAAAGACGCGGGTTCGATCCCGGCCGCGGCGGTTGAATTTCTTTGGAGGAGAAATTCTAGAGGCCCGTGTATTGTGCGATCTCAGTGCACGTTAAAGAACCCCAGGCGGTCGAAATTTCCAGAGCCCTCCACTACGGCGTCTCTCATAGCCTTAGTCGCTTTGGGACGTTAAACCCCATAAACCAACCAACCAATAACCATTATAAAGAAGTATTATACCAATAGCCATTACACAAATTTAATCTATTGGTTCCGTTTGTTTACCTGTTCTGTTTTGCAATCACAATGACTTGGAGCATAGGCGGTTTGCTTTGCCCATCTCAACTTGAGCCAAATGAACAAAATTTAGATGTTGCTTGGGACCCCAGCAACTTAATCGCAGCACTCATGCAGTTTGCACGGGTACAGTGCCGTGTTCTGGGGCTTGGATGTCATTAGAAACCTTTGGCATACCGTGTATTGTGTTGCCGTTACCGCAGTGCCGGGAGCTCGCCCACCGCCGGTGAGCAAGCGCTGATTGGTCCCGATGCTCCAGATGCGCGCGCAGCCGTCGAGTACCTGGCGCCATCTGGTACCGTCAAGGCGATTTGCGTATGCGCATTGGCTCCGGTAACACGGTGTGCTAAAGGTGTCTATGATGTTCAGTACAGAAGCTTACAGACAGCCATTGTTTGTTCCCAATTGCAGTTTTTTCTACGCAACGGATTTCTGCCTGCACACGTTTCTCCTAAAGTAACGAATGCCAGAAGCTAAATTCGGAGGCAAATGGAAGAATAGTGCTTGTACTTACGTAACCGAATCTGCAAAGAGGGGTTACAGGTTTCATTCCAATACTCAGCTATAGCCAAGGCATTACCGGCTTCTCCTGTGGCCACATCCCCGAATTCAAGCACGAGATGTCAAGCTTGCCCTGGTGCTGAATAGGGATAGCGCCCATGTCTGACTAGACAGTGTCCATGGTCCCGTGTCGCGAAAAAAGAAATGGCGTCGCTGTTTTAACGTGAAAATCGGAAGGAAGCAAAGTAACAAAGTCAGATAAATTAGCGCCAGGGCATTGGGATTGACCGCAACAGTCACTAAGTCGTTTAAATATTGAACTTTAATTAGGCCCAGTGAAGAACAAAATTGGGTGAATCGTTTGGGAATCGAGCCCAGCTCCCTCCAATTCTGACAAGAGCACACTACACAAATGGCACAAAGGATTCCTAATCAATAGGCTATTCTAGTGGACCTAGCCAATCCATGTGGTATCTGACTGTGTGTAGTGTATTAAAATATTACTACTGTGTGAATAGAAATATTAAAATGTTAATTCATAATTCTGCGATTAAATTGTAATCTCAACCAGAAAATACTAATTCTGGGTGTCATTTTGCTTGGACAACTGATGAGTGTGTATGTGCATTATCCTTATGTGAAGTGTATATGAATTAGTGACTATGATAATTAGTTACAATTAGTTGTTGGACAAATTGTATTTGTATATCGGTGATTGCACTGAACAGATAGGTGTGTATGAAATTGGGGCCCGATAAAGTTATATAGCGTTTCACTCTTAAAGGCGAAGCACTTGAGTCTTCTAAATTTTTTTTCTTAATGAAGTGCAAGAAATTAGAGATTTCCTTGGCCAGGTTCTGATGAATACTTTAGGGCATTTATTCAACAGCAATTAAGGGTCATGGAACACCTCCCCGAGTTGCTTTAGTGGATAAAGTCTTGCGCAGTTGATCGGCTGCCGTGTTTTATTCACTTGTTATTGATACGTCCAAATAGCTCAAACAAACTATTTCGACCCACTGCCGTTTACTTACCTTTCTCGAGGTCAAATTCTGTGCGCAAACAATCAAGAAAAACCATATATTCAAGTTACGCAAGTCCATCCTTGGAACGAATTTTTGCCAGCTATGAACCATGTCTCTCGTGAAATTTGCCTACGCACCTAATAGCGTCGGCATTGTCGGCAGGCTGCCGGTCGTGCTCGTGGTCGTTTCTAGAAGAGAGCAAAGAAAACGAATTTGATTGTTTCATTAATAAATATTTTAGAATTTTGACAGCGACCGCTCCTAGGGGCACTTTTTTCCGGTTTTGCAGCCTTGGGGTAAGACGAATGTAGGCTAATAGGAAATTAGAGGAGAGAGAGAGAAGCAGCTGCTGTGTGCCATGCTGGTTTGTCTGCATGTAGAGACACCATGTTTGAGGCACTGCAACGCCCCACACTAATGGGGTGCGAACACTGTCGATATGAGAGACAGCTGAGTGACGTCACACGCACCCAACCTCAGAAGAGGACAAATCGCCAATATTGTTTCAGAAGGCCTCTAGCGTTATCTAAAATAGGTAGACCCCGCCGATTCCAACTACGGGAAGTAGATACAACTAGGAGAAATGCTTCATACCATGGAAAAGTGGGAATGACGTCAAATGGATTATTTCATTCTTCGAATGTTTTGCAACGGTGCGGTTCCATTGGCCGTACTCAAGGTACCTCTTGCCTTCTATAGCAGACGTACTTTTTTATGTTACTCTTGGTGTAAACTCCAAATAGCGCCCATGGTGGTGCAACAATCTCGTCGGTTATGTTGTGATGTGTGTAATGGTCTCCACAACGGGTACTGAACCCACCCTGGCAGTCTCACCTCGGGAAGTCGACGTCATGATTAGGATTTGATGTGCTGCTAAATATGCAGCTGGACGAAGGGAAAAAGCGCTTTGACGTCCTTGGCTTACGTATCGTTTCTTCTGGTTTATGTGCGTTAGCAGGACTGCTTTTCGATAGTTTGCTGCGATCGTGAGTAGCCTAGACGGTAGTAGCTGCAGTTAAAACAGTCACATTTTATTTTTGTTATTCTAGGAATGGTCAGGTAGAGCATCGTGTGAGCCTCATCTAGCACTAGAGAATTTTGGCACAGCCAGGTTTAAACCAATCTGTAACCATTAAATTGGATGCCATAAGAAAAGCTGTAGCTTAAATATCCCAGCCCCGCATGTGAGATACACATTGGGTGGCTATTTATTTCTAAGCGCCCTTTTCCCGAAATCTGCTCTGGCATTTGTACCATGTCTGAATGCAAGGTGGTCAACAAATATACTCTTTAAAAAATACATAAGGGTTGCAGACACTAATTTTCGCACGTCTGTTCCTTAATATAGCCGTATGTAACTGCTACGATTGCGTTGAAGGAATCTCTGGGATCTGTGCCTTGAATATTCGATACTTCCAAACTGAAAATGATGACTGCTTTTAAATTTACCATTTTTAGATGTCTCCAATGAAATAATTTTTAGATCCAACAGAATTCTTTGCCCTTAATAATTTTTCACACAGACAAACATCCCGACAAAAACAACCACATTAGGGGCCACTACAGCCGTTGAGTTATGGCTTCTGAAGTACACAGCATAACGATTATTAGAGATGATTCATGTGTCTTCTGCTAAAATATAGGCTGCATACCGGCGCGCACTGTTGTCCGAGAGCGATCATGAGTGTTTTTGAGATTGGAAGAGGAAGAGAAGAGCTTGGAAGAGAATTATATTAAGCAGTGATGCCAAACTAACCAGACGGGAGACTAATGGGGACGGGGCAATAGAGTGAAAGCCTGCCAAACACATCTGTGAGTTACAACTAAAACACTTAGACAAAAATATTTTGTATGTCAGAGATTTACCTTTAGCCACCCCGAAGGAAGCAAAGCCCATAAAGAAATAAATCCGGTAAACGCTTAAGGCAAAAAAGAATGGAAGATCACTGTTGGTTACAAAAGGCAGACCGCCGATATTCCCCAGTAGGTGTACCACGGGGAGATGTCGGGGCCTAACCAACACTTGACAACGGACTGCAACACGAAGCACGCTGTAGCGCCGTGACCGCGGGTATCCACAGGACTCAGGACCCGGATGAGCGTGTTTGGTGTTTGGCAAAGGCCCAAATTGAACACTGTAACTGGGCAATTGGGGTTTTGTAAAATTAGCTTTCCCTTGCGGGATCGAGAGCCGACGCACACTTTTTTTCTTTTTTCAAACGCTGGTCTGCTTCGGTGATCACTTAGTTATCCAGTAATTGCAAATGCTTACGGGAGTTCTACGCCGTCCCTTTTCTGAGCGCGTTTACATCTCTGTCGGTCGTGCAGCGGATAGCGGTCGGACCGGGAATTCTGCCGTAGAGTCGAGCAAAACATATCGTTAACTTACGCATTGTTGGGTGATATGCCTGGAAAACGCTTCCGTGAAGCGGTAGACACGGCCAGCAGGGAACGGATTGATAGAAGCAACGCAGCAGTCAAGGGCGGTCGTGAGCGGAGGGACACTAGCGAACGCCTCGCGGCTCAGGCAATCACGTGCCTCAAGCCAGTGTGCCTTGCGCGGCACGCAGTAGCCGCGAAACACGCTGAGGAAAACGAATACCAGCGAGCGCTTTCAATAAAATAATTCTCGACAACAATCGTGTTTTATTGAACAGCAGGGCATAACCTTGTTGCGACCGATATCCTCTACGCGTGGATGGAGCGCATAGTGAAAAGTGCAGAGTCCGGCGAAAGACCAACGTGAGGTATTCTCTATGGGGATATATATATATATATATTTTTTGATGACCCCCTCATGAAAAACGGGTCACTTTTTCGCGTATTTTTAAATTGTGCAGCTATGTTTAACAAACATTTGTGCTTCATGAAGGGTCCTTTCCGCTTCCTTCCTGTGGCACCCATTTTCAGGGGTCTACAGGAAATTTAGACCGTTAGTAAGTCCAGGATAGATGTCTGTGGTTCCCGCGAGGAAAGCCGACCTTAAAAATGGGCAGTCACCTGCAAACGACTAGTGTTCTCAGCCTATGGAACGGGGTTCCGTACTGGAACTTCTATTGAAACCTGTATATTGTAACGTACTTGCTGACGAAGGGGGGCTTTATTAGCAGGCACGAAAGGGAAGGCCAGGCAAGCTGGGGCAACAACAGCGACAGACTCCACACGGCGCGAGCCCTACTTCGTCGTCGTCGCCCTACTTCGTATGCGCCACCTGGCAATACTAGGTGGCATTATTCCCCCCTTATGAAGGAAAAAAAAAGAGCGCTGTCGCTGTCGACGTAAGGGTGAAACAAAAAAAAAACAAAAAAAAACAAGCAAACTGCCGCAACTGAAGAGCGCGAAAACATCAGCACGGTTGCGTCACCGTGTATAGTACAGCTTAAGCCGCACAACGTGCACAATGTCAGAGTCGGGCTGTCGGCGTCGCGGTTGCGCAGCACCGTCCGGAACCACTTCATAGTTAACCTCACTCCCACGCCGTACCACTCTGTAAGGGCCAAAATAGCGGGAGAGCAGTTTCTCACACAAGCCTTGGCGACGAACAGGAGTCCACACCCAGACTTGGTCACCGGGTTTGTAGTCAACCTGTCGGTGGCGAAGGTTGTAACGGCGCGCATCCGAGCTCTGCTGTTGCCCGATGTGCACGCGGGCCAGCTGACGGGCTTCTTCAGCACGTTGGGCAAACTGTTGGGCGTCTGGGGCGAGTTGGTCATCCTCTGGGCACGGGAGCATGGCATCAAGCATGCTCTGGACTTCGCGTCCGTACACAAGGCGAAACGGGGAGAAGCGCGTAGTTTCCTGCAGGGCGGTGTTGTAGGCAAAGGTGACATACGGCAGGACCTCATCCCAAGTTTTGTGTTGAACATCTACGTACATGGACAACATGTCCGCAAGGGTCCTGTTTAATCGTTCGGTCAAGCCATTGCTCTGCGGATGGTAGGCCGTGGTCTTGCGGTGTGTTGTGCAGCTCAGCCGAAAGATGTGGTCGATTAGTTGCGCTGTAAACGCCGTCCCTCTGTCTGTAATCACGTGTGAAGGAGCGCCATGTCGCAGGACGATGTTGTGCATGAAAAACTCTGCGACTTCTGAAGATGTGCCACGAGGGATCGCCTTGGTCTCGGCGTAGCGAGTCAAATAGTCGGTAGCAACTATGATCCACTTATTGCCGCCCTGCGACAAGGGGAAAGGGCCGAGGAGGTCCATGCCGATCTGGTCGAACGGAGCACGAGGGGCAGTAACGGGCTTGAGAAAACCCGCCGGCTTAAGTGGGGGCGTTTTCCGGCGCTGGCATTCTCGGCAGCTTTTAACGTATCGTTTGACATCAGCAGAAAGTCCAGGCCAGTAATACATGTTCCGCACTCTGGCGAGCGTACGTGAAAAGCCCAAGTGGCCAGACGTGGG
The DNA here is from genome assembly GCF_055824585.1 of Amblyomma mixtum. Lineage (NCBI taxonomy): Eukaryota > Metazoa > Arthropoda > Arachnida > Ixodida > Ixodidae > Amblyomma > Amblyomma mixtum. The sequence continues at coordinate 30,459,345 of NC_143019.1, read as the reverse complement.
CTCATCGTGGCAGGCGAAAAGAACGTCAGATCGGAGGTCGGCTGGAATGACGAGAGGAGAAGGTAAGGTCTATCGTTGCCTCTCGAGTTCTTCTTGTACAAGAGACCTTGCCGCAAACAGAAAGAGCCAAGACGTCGAGAGAAGTGGCGAGGTATAACCGTATCACTACCTTCAAGGGCGTCAATGAGAGGGCGAAGGTCCGAGTCCGCCCTCTGCCGAGTCAGTAGGTCGGAGGCGGTGAGAGTACCAAGGAAGCCGCTGTCGTCATCGGGCGCTGCGTCGGCAGGATCAACTGGTGCACGCGACAGTGTGTCGGCATCTTCGTGTCTGCGGCCGGACTTGTAGACAATAGTGATGTCAAATTCCTGGAGCCGTAAGCTCCAGCGTGCCAGGCGTCCAGATGGGTCTCGCAAATTTGCCAGCCAGCAGAGGCAGTGGTGATCGGTGACCACTTTGAATGGGCGGCCGTAAAGATAAGGGCGAAACTTCATGGTGGCCCACACGACCGCAAGACATTCTTTTTCAGACGTGGAGTAATTGCTCTCGGCGCGGGAGAGAGTACGGCTAGCATAGGCGATAACCCTCTCAAGGCCGTCTTGGTGTTGAACAAGGACCGCGCCAAGACCGATGTTACTGGCGTCGGTGTGGACCTCGTTATCGGCATCTTCGTCGAAGTGCGCAAGAACGGGAGGTGTCTGAAGGCGCTGGCGGAGCGTAGAGAAAGCGGTCTGTTGGTCAGTGGTCCAGACAAAGGAGGTGGTATTCTTTGTGAGGCGCGTCAACGGCTCAGCAATCGTGGAAAAGTCCGCAATAAAGCGCCGATAATACGCACAGAGACCCAGGAAGCGCTGGACAGCTTTCTTGTCGGTCGGAACGGGAAAACGTGCGACGGCGGCAGTCTTTTCGGGGTCCGGCCGCACTCCCTCAGCGCTCACAACGTGACCCAGAAATTTGAGCTCTTCGTAACCGAAATGACACTTCTGGGGCTTCAGGGTAAGGTCTGCCGAGCGGAGGGCTTCGAGGACAGCCCGCAGGCGCTGGAGATGTTGGTCAAACGTTTCCGAAAAAACTACGACGTCGTCCAAGTAAACAAGACAGCTTTGCCACTTGAGGCCTGTGAGGACGGTGTCCATCATCCGTTGGAACGTAGCCGGGGCGGAGCACAAACCGAAAGGAAGCACTTTAAATTCATAGAGGCCATCTGGAGTCACAAAGGCGGTTTTTTCGCGGTCCCGTTCGTCTACTTCAATTTGCCAATAGCCGCTCTTTAAGTCAATGGATGAGAAGTACTTAGCGCGCCGTAATCTATCCAGCGAGTCGTCAATGCGCGGCAACGGGTAGACGTCCTTTTTGGTCACACTGTTCAGTTTGCGATAGTCGACACAAAACCGGAGAGTGCCGTCCTTCTTCTTAACAAGGACTACAGGTGAAGACCACGGGCTTTGGGAGGGTTGAACAACGCCGTCGTCAAGCATTTCCTGAACCTGAGTTTGGATAACCGCCCGTTCTTTAGCAGAAACACGATAAGGCTGCTGTCGTATAGGGCGAGCGTCGTCATAGGTGATGATGCGGTGCTGCGTGATGGGTGTTTGACGAACCTTCGAGGAGGAAGCGAAGCACGACTTGTATTCCTTCAGCAGCTGTTCCAAAGCCAGGCGTTGCTCCCGAGACAGGTGGCAGTTTATGTCGACGTTTTCAAGGGAAGGTTCGTCAGTGCCGGCTGCCGCGGACGCAAAACAAACGGGAATATCGGTAACAGGTTCGGCAGAAGCGATAGCCGTTCCTGCAAAAAGGTGCCGGTACTCATTAGAAAAATTAGTGACCAGGACCGCAGACCGGCCACCACGAAGCGTCAGTAGACTGCGAGCAGCGCAGATGCCTTGAGTAAGCAGGAGTGAACGGTTACTGCTTCTGCGTCATGCAAGTCGTTGCAAGTGACTTCAACCAAAACACTGCTCCGTGGCGGCAACGTGACACTGTCTGCAGAAACACGAAGGGCGGCACTGCGGTGGCAAGAGTCGGCGAGGTGGGTCGCGTTACTGGTCGAAAAGGTGATGATTCGTCGGCGGAGGTCGATGACAGCACCATACTCCCGCAGAAAGTCAATGCCGATAATGAGATCGCGGGAGCAATTGCACAGAACTACACAACTGACGACGAACGTAGATACCTGAATCTGAACGCGAGCCGTGCAAATACCCTTTGGAGTAACGAGATGACCACCGGCAGTACGGAGATGCACTACAGAACAAGGCGTAAGGACTTTTTTTAGAAGAGTCGCCAATTTATCACTGATAATTGAATAGTCGGCCCCGGTGTCCACTAATGCACTGACTCTGTGACCGTCGAGAAGAACAGGTATGTCCAAGGAAACGCAGCTGTTTTGGTCAGATGACGGTACTATCTGTTCACGGTCGGAGCGTAGCGGCGGCGGCGGGAGGTCTTCAGCGCAGTGACTCCCAGCGACCTCGCCCCCGAAGGTCGCTGGTCTCAGTTTTCCCGGCGAGGGCTCGGCGAGCGACCCTGTACTGCTCGCGGGGAGCTGTGCGGGTTCGGGGAAGAGCGCCGCGGAGAAGATGAGCGCGGCTGATGCGGCGCACGGGCTGAAAGTCGCTGTTCCGCGAGGAAGTCTTCAATGGCTGGAGGCCGGTGGCCAAACCGGGGTCTGGGCGAATCGGCTCGAAAGCCCTGCAGACCGAGGCGTCGATAAGAGCAATTACGGTAGAGATGGCCTGGTTCTCCGCAGTGAAAGCAGAGTGGCCGGTTGTCAGGTGTGCGCCAGACATCGGCCTTCCGCAAGTGCACTCGGCGATTGTCGAAATACGGGACTGGTGGAACTGGGGACAGCGGTGCAGGAGGCGTTACTGGAATCGGCGGTGGCGAAGCTGCAGCCGGGCGTCTCGCAACTTCGGCATAGGTGGGGCGGCTGTAGTCTCCCGGCAGAGGTGGTGTTTCGACGGTAGGACCCCTGAACGCCTGTTGCACCTCCTCGCGAACAAGAGCGGAAATCGAACCAAGTGCAGACTGCGAAGGGCTGCAAAACTTGAGGACCTCTTCACGCACGATGGTGCGAATCAGTTCGCGCAAATCGTCAGGGTGGCTCCTGGCGGTGGCAAACGATTCGGTGACTGCAGCAGCATGCACGGGCCGGTTGTAAGTCGCAGAACGTTGTTGAAGAACCTTTTCCATCGTCGTGGCCTCGGCAAGGAATGCAGCGACGGTCGATGGTGGGCTGCGCACGAGGCCTGCAAAGAGCTGTTCTTTGACGCCGCGCATGAGTTGGCGCACCTTTTTCTCTTCGGGCATGGCCGGGTCAGCTCGCCGGAAGAGCCGAGTCATATCCTCCACGTACATGGCTACAGACTCATTCGGCATTTGAATGCGAGACTGCAAAGCCCGTTCAGCCCGTTCTCGGCGATCCGTGCTGGTGTAGGTCTCCAGCAGGCGTCGGCGGAACTCATGCCATGATGTTAGCGCATCTTCTCGGTTCTCGTACCACGTACGTGCCCCATCCTCCAGGCTAAAGAAGACGTTTCGAAGCTTGGCTGCGTCGTCCCACTGGTTGAACGAGGCCACGCGTTCAAACTCGACCAGCCAGTCTTCGACGTCTTCGAGCTGACTGCCATGAAATGGTTTGGGCAGTCGCGGATTCTGCAAGGTATAGTAGGCTGCAGCTGGCATAACAGGTCGATGGGTGGGTGCTCTTGCAGACTCCAAAAGCCCGTGTTCGGGAGGTAGGCCTTGGTTTCTCCGGCTAGCACGGTGCACAGGGGTGTCCACCAGCGAAGGACTGGAGCCCAGGGTATGCGGAGGAGTATTAGACATATACAGGGATCTTACCCAGCGCCTACACCAGACTGTAACGTACTTGCTGACGAAGGGGGGCTTCATTAGCAGGCACGAAAGGGAAGGCCAGGCAAGCTGGGGCAACAACAGCGACAGACTCCACACGGCGCGAGCCCTACTTCGTCGTCGTCGCCCTACTTCGTATGCGCCACCTGGCAATACTAGGTGGCAATATCCTATTCCAGTTAGCTTTATCCTTGTGTACTCTGCTCCTTTGTGACTTTTAAGAGATCATGCTTTCTGCTAAAGCTGTTTTCTACTGCGTGTTATTTATGGTCCTATTGCTTTCATTTTGGAATAATGGTTGCATGGAGTCCATTCTCTGGAATTACACGCAAACTGCTACGTCCATCTAAAGCAGCTGAATTTGTCACTGCAATTGGGTAACGATCAAAAAATGAAGAAAATACTAGATTACAAATATAAGCACAGCCCTGCTCCACTCTGAATGTATGGAAATCACACTTATCAGCTTACCCAAATAAATGCATCAAAAATTTGCTACAAAAGCGGAAAGAGATTTAAACGTGCCTATCTACACAATCAAGAGGAGAGTATATATATGGAATCATTTTTTCGCACAATTCCAGCCATACAACATGCTATGCTGCCTTTTAAAATGCAAATATATTTTTCTATGGTACCGGACGGAAAAAGTTGTACTTATTTACTTACTTGCCGTTAAACCGCGCCCCTGAAGGTATAATGTTTTTTTGCATGTAATGGGCTTCTCTTTCTCTTTATCGGATGGCACATGGGTTTTTACTTTCTTCGATTCATAGACTACTCGAGACGACTGAACACTTTGATGAATGGCATACGCTGCTGCAAGCATAATCGAAGGTGTAGCAAAAGCACTGACCGTCACAAAAATGAGCACAAAATATTGCTCTCTATTTCAGCTATTCATCTGAAATATATTGCGAATACACTTGTTTCGCGATGAATGAGCTTACAAGGCTGTCAGTATTCCCAGTGAAAGAACGGTCACTTGTGAACACGTGATCATGTGTGCATTGGGATCGTTAAGGAAGCCCGGGTCTTCGAAAATGTCTTATCAAAAGGCACCAAGCAACTCGGCAGCAGCTTGTGCTGTCTTTAGCCCGTTACGCAGCTTCCTGTAAACGCTTGGAAGCATTTTTTTTTTGCAGCATTCATATTTCTCTCCCTAAGGGGTGCGGTGGTATAGAAGGGCTCAATAGCGCAAGGGTCAGTGTCGCACTCAGCGATGAAGAATCGAACCTCAGGACCAGAAACTCATATCTCTTAACCTACGAGACGACTAAGTTCATGAGGGAGAAGGTGAGAGAATCGTTACTTGTGCTAGCCCACTGCCACTTCCTGCGTGCAGTAAAATCCTAACGCCACATCACATTCTCGCGATCTTGCCACCGAAGAAGAAGCAGTTTTATAAGGAGGTCTTAATCTTAAGACTCACTGCTATTAAAGGATATGTTATTATGATTTATTCCAATCTTTAGCCCCGCCACGGTGGCTAAGTGGTTACGGCGCTCGGCTGCTGACCAGAAAGACGCGGGTTCGATCCCGGCCGCGGCGGCTGAATTTCGATGAAGGCGAAATTCTAGAGGCCCGTGTGCTGTGCGATGTCAGTGCACGTTAAAGAACCCCAGGTGGTCGACATTTCCGGAGCCCTCCACTACGGCGTCTCTCATAGCCTTAGTCGCTTTGGGACGTTAAACCCCAATAAACCAATAAACCAAACCAATCTTTAACTTACTTTCATGAAAACAGCGCAGAAAACAGGATGATCAAAAGAAAGGCACACACCCAGCAATAATGTTTTTTGTGTTGTATCAGTTTACTTGTTTCGGTACCTTCATTTCTTTCTCTTTTTTTCATTGTCATAAATAGAGGCCGGATTTTTAGGCACTAAAACTCACGTTTTATGCGCCATAAATAGGCGCCTAAAATTGCATTTTAGGCACCTAACGGAGCAAAATATGCACTATAAACTTTATCAAAAGTGTACACAGTTCCGAACTTCAGCGCGCAATATCTGCTGTAAAATGAAACAAAAACACAGCAGGAATGATTTGGGACCTTAAGCAAGGTGCGAACTTTAGAAGCCGTTTCTTTAAGGCTGTCGCGCAACTTTTCGTACAATACACATGCTTCAGGAGAACAAAAGGGACGGTTACCAACCGTTTTAAAACACTTTGGTATACTTCGAAACAAACAATTCGCTAGTCGTGTACAAAAGTAGAAACAATGAACACCTTATAGGAGGCCATGTATTTAGAAATTGATAGAAACATTGTCAATCAAAGCACCTGACAAACGAGTTCAGTCTTCGCTCACACAGGAATTGAACAGTGTTTTATAGTTTGTGGCTTCACGTGTCTAGAACCACGCGACTATCAAATGGTGCTTGACATTAGAAGGGTCTAGAAACCATAAATACAAGATGCTAGAAAATGTCACACACAGTGCTGCTTGATGCGCAATCAGAGATCTGCAGGAAAGAATCATAGTTCTGCACGGGCCTGCGTACATCCACGAGGATTCATGGTAAAATAAACATCATCCATCTAGAAATCACTGTTAAAGCTATGGAAGGAGTAGCAGACAAGCACCATCTCCAGGTTTATGGACTCAAATTTATTCCTCTTATCAGTAAGAACAAGCTTGTATGCTGAAAAGGAACGCTCAACATCAACGGATGTTACAGGAGCGTGCTTGTACTTAGGAACATTTGATGGCATTACACTGTTCGGTATCATAGAATATTCACCGGTAAGTACTCCTGAAATTTGCTTGAGGACTGAGAACCCCTCGTTTTTGTCGAAGACGGACTGCAACTTTGCGCGGATTTTCTCGGCAACTTCTCCGTGATTAAGAGCAGCGATCCGTTGCTGCACATTCTCAATTAATTCAATGTTGGTAGTGAGCATTACACCCCGACATTCCATTTCTTTATAGTGCTCGCAAGAAAAGTGAAGTTAGCGCACAAGTACGCGAGGTCTCCTTGAAGGTTGTCCTGAGAGAGGGCAGCTTGAGCCCTCCTGACTAGAGCATGAGCCTGAGAAAGTGTTTATGACGGTCTTCAGGCCCGAAAGGTGGTAGTTGTAGTATTCAACGGCTTCCAGCCACGTTCTCTAACGTGTGATGATAGGCTCCGGCGGGAGAGGCACTTCCGGCAACTGCTCTTTAAACGCACACACACGAGAAGGCGCTTTTGCAAAACACACCCTTCACTGAAGCAATAAGTTCATTACCGTCCTTGAAGTGCTTTCCGAGTTCTTTAGAAAGAAAAAAAATCTTCTTCAGAAAAAAATCAGTTAAACTGTTTCCAGCAGGTTTATGGAACATTTTACAGGTGGTTTCAATTGGAACAAATTGGGAATTATTTGGACGAGCCTATAACTTACTCCGTATACTTTCCGAAATGTGGTGCCATCTGGTCAACTATCTTTAACAGCCAAAGTCATCAACAAGCTGCCACGATAAAATGGCAGAAAATAGGAAAAAGGTTGCTTCCATATTTTCGGCTGACGTGGTTTGTATTGTGTACACAGCCGGCGTAGGTGCAGTGTTCACCACAGCCAACTGACGAGGTCATCTAATGTTGCAAAGTGTGTGTTCTACTCAAAACCAAAATGGATTCGAAAGCCAACAGAATCTGAAAGCGAAACCGCAGCGTATTTCAGGCCCCTTTTCTGTAAAATAGGCCATTTTTAGGCACCGACGTCGGAAATAGGCATTTATAGGCACTGACACTCAAAATAGGCATTTATAGGCACTATAAAAAGAGTATTAAACATATTGTCAACACCTAATTCGTGCTCATATGTAAAAATGGTGCGCCTACGAAGCGTTGAAAAAAATAGGCATTTGCCTAAAATCCGGTCTCTAGTCATAAAAAAAGAAAGAAATCTCTTTCTATTTTTTTCATGACCAACTTAGTGAACTCAATGCCCTTCCATGTTGAAATTCTGGGAGGATCACGAGAATAATTCCATTGAAACGCAGCTTGCAATTTTCTACTTTTCAGAATTTCTGACGGAAATTTTTGAACATGAGAATTTTGTACACGTGCTAACAAGCGCAATTTCCGCACTTCCTCCTTTAATATTTAATGGCCCGGGAGTGACTTTACGAATCTGTTAATACCGGTTAGTTAGTAATAGTCTAATCACAACATGCGACCTTCGTCTTCACCTGTACATATTCATGATCATCGCTCATCTTCTTCTTGGGAAGGTTGGTCGCCTTAATGGCGGGTGGTATTAAAGCTCGCTCCATCCTCCGCTCTGTTTCCCGTCTCACAATAGTAATAGCTACGATAACTTTAAATACAGTTCTGAATTCCGCATAAAAGGCGCCATATTTGTGCAAAACGTTTTTAAATGTCGAAAATATTTACAATTCCCGAGTCCCAACTTATATAAGAACGGCACCGTTTATCATTTCTCGTGCAAGTACTAATTCGAGGCGCATTTTTGGAGGCATGAGCTGAGCATACAGACGATGGCATGTGAAAGCTAGGTCTTTGTCACCGCGTGCGATTTGCCTATCGTTCCGCTATGGCATTATACGAAACCATGGAATAGCTTACCGCTTACATGCATATGCAGCGTCAAATATATGGAATTAACTCCCAACGGGGCTAACAAACGCCAAATATGTACTGCCATCACCTTGCACTGCAGCCGGTATCCAGCGTATTATTTTGTAAACTAAGTACGATGGTGCACCTACAAGATGCCTATCTCCGCTCTTTGCAGGCCAAGCTAGTCATGGAGACGCCAGAGACTCGTGCCAACTTCACGTTGTTCTTGATCAACGTACACCTCACAGACGCCACAAGGAGCTGCATTCCTGCGGGCCCGTTTTTCCGCGTGAGGGCCTTCAGGCACTTCTTCCGGGAAGAATGGCAGCGTCGGAACACGTGACATATGAAGAACTGATTTTCGAGGGCATGTGCGACTTGACATGACTAGGGCATGGGGTATTGACTTGACACTGCGACCCGGAAACAGATACGGCAGCTATTTGTGTCAGTATAGTCCTTGTGTGAACTTCTAGTCCCTTTACTAATAATATTGTACTTCGTTTCTTCAAGACAAATTATGTCGTAGAATGAATTTGTATAATGTATAATGAATGAATTTATAATGAATTTAAGGCTGTTCATAAATTTTATCAGTGCTATTTTGTAAGCTTTCGTTTAGTCTGATTTAATCGAGTCATCTATTCTACAAAAAGCAGCAAAGGAATGGGAAAATAGTTGTGACTATTATTGCGTGTGAAATGTAAATTTCCTAACTGTGCCAAATAGTCACTAACCTTTGTTTGTTTGTTGCACTATTTCGCTGTAGTGTTCAGTACGCTCCTGCCTTGTACGGGCCCCGGCCACTCTCAAGCTGTTTCTCTAACAGCTTTTCGGCCTGGGTACCCCCAACGGTATGATTGATTGATTGATTGATTGATTGATTCACTGATCTTGACGCCAGCATGTGCTGTCTCACCGCTACTGCGGATACTCATATTCTGTTTTATTGAACTGGAGCGCTTAATTCCACCGATTAATTCCTTTTTGTTACATTTTATTTTTACCACAAACTACTCAGAATAAAATTTTATTCAGTTTTTGCCCTCTTACCCTAAGAGGCCTCTCGCCTCTCTTACATATCAGTCATAGCCTTCGGCCCTAACGGGATTCGAACTACTGCTTGCTGTAAAGCGCCACCCTTTCTTTTCGCCGGTCGAAAACCACTGCGCTGCCACCGTAGCCTCACGCATGGTGTAATCTAATTGGTTACTCTTCCTGATACTGCTTTCATTTGCTGTGTACGTCCACTTTAATCGGTTAAATTTGCGCCTAGGAGTGCAAGACCCTAAAGCGGGGTGTTCATGTGGGAAGAGGCGACTGCTGGCGGCTCCTCTCTAAGCCTCGAAAGGAGCCTTAAAGGTTATGAGCGCTGCCCCGTGTCGAAGAATAGAAGCAGATGGACGTAAAGACGGATCCAGGAGGCAAATGTCACGGGAATTACCTGAGTGTGCCGGCAATTTTGAAGACCACCAGAAAAGGGCCAAGCTTTTACAACAATCCGTTTCGTGCTTACACCTTGTTCTTTAAGACCACAGAGACTCCAAAGTTTTAGTGAAAATTTCAAGTCTAGCTTTCTTTCTACTGTCCAGCCGGTCAAACATAATTTCTTTGAAAATTCTCTTCATTCGCTTTCTAATCATCTTTAAAGACATTGGCCCACGATAGAAATTCCCTTCGAAGAATACTCCCATTTTACAGCATGGTGAGTTGCAGTGTTTCCTATACCGAGCCCCTTTCCCCTAAAAACTCCACCTGGCGCCGTTTGTGTGGCACCAGTAGTGACAGTCACGTAAATCAATGGCTATAGTTTCAATTGAGATTGAGCAATAGATTCCATTGAGTTACGTCACAAACATGTCGATTATTAAGGCCTTCTATAGCTACTAGCTCCTAAATAACGCTTATGAAATGCTTCGAGTTCACACCGAACAGAACCTACAACCATAAAAACCAGTAGGGTTTGCTGCGCATTCTAAATTGACGTTGTAGTTTTTTTTTAATTTCAGCGCTGTCCAGCATATGACGGCAGCCGCCTCTTTCTGCATGATATATGCTGCACATATCAATTCTGACGCAGCATGCAGACTAAGGTTGCCAACCGTGATCGAAACGAATAAAGCATAGAGTTTGTTTTCTAGCATTAAGATAAATTTGCTAGTAAGGAAACTTCATGATTTAACGTTGGTTGAAAAGAAAGTCGATAAATAACAACCACATGCCGCCACAGGGATCTGTACCGATGACCTCCGTACTTCGCGTACCGGGTTCTACCCCTTGATCTATGGCGCCGGAATTGCTGTCTTCCTCTTGCGAGGGCATTTGTGCTGCGTGTAATCTAACCTTCATCATGTTCACCAACGCCAACCTCATCCATTGCGGCGCACATATAATATTCGGCAGTAGAGCGATGGTCACATGTACCGTGATCGAAAGGTCAAGAGCGGCAGGTGTGCGAGAACCCGCTGCCTGCCTGCCTGCCTGCCCCGCCCTGCCCCGCCCTGCCCCGCCTCTCCCTGCCCTGCCCCGCCCCGTCCTGCCCTGCCCTGCCCTGCCCTGCCCCGCCCTGCCCCGCCCTGCCCTGCCTTCTTGCCGTGCCTGCCCTGCCCTGCCCTGCCCTGCCTTGCCCTGCCCTGCCTTGCCCTGCCCTGCCCTGCCCTGCCCTGCCCTGCCCTGCCCTGCCTTGCCCTGCCTTGCCCTGCCTTGCCCTGCCTGCCTTGCCCTGCCTTGCCCTGCCTTGCCCTGCCTTGCCCTGCCCTGCCCTGCCCTGCCCTTCCCTGCCTTGCCCTGCCCTGCCCTGCCCTGCCTTGCCCTGCCTTGCCCTGCCTTGCCCTGCCTTACCCTGCCTTGCCCTGCCCTGCCTTGCCCTGCCTTGCCCTGCCCTGCCCTGCCCTGCCCTGCCTTGCCCTGCCTGCCTGTCTGTCTGTCTGTCTGTCTGTCTGTCTGTCTGGTTTTGAAATCATAATTCTCGAATATATAAAATTAATACCCCCCACATCACACTTGTTAGCATCAAATACGCGAAGGCTAAAGCGTTATAATGGCTACTCAAGGTTCTAAGGGGCGATAGTGGGTTACAAAGCGTTCAGGTTGTCCATATTACAGCAAGAAGCTCTTTAGCGTAACGGCGCTCAAACGAAGAGTCGGCTACGTGCCTGGCCGCAGAGCTTTTTCGCCGCCGGATGGCGTCGCTCTAATATCGGTGCTACGCAACGCGCCGATCGGCAGCTTCTGCTTACACTATGACCGCACTGAACGACTGCATGATGCCGCTTTTGTGGAGAGTTGTATGTGCAGAGTTACGGGGTTGGGGGAGGGGCGCCGCTTTTCTGCGTAGTGTCCCGCAGCTAAGTATATCAATCCGCTGAATGTCTGCGTGAAATTTAGTCGCAGCGGGGGAAATGAGCACCTGACAGCGTCTACTTGCTAGTAAACATATGCATGCTGACAGAGCAAGATCTGGAAGCCGCCATGTTTTAGCCAGTGGAGATAGCAGTTTGGCTAGTCAAGCATGCAGAAGGTACTGTCGCTGCTGTCTTGGTAAGCGCATCGCTGGTCAGGTGGGGCGTCTGCCATCTGCATGACTCAGAAAATTTGCTTGAAGAGCAGCTGCGCGCCGCGTCTCGCACGTCAAAATGACCTTAAAGTAAGAAAAAAAAAACTGGTTGACCTATTGCTTCTCTCCAACGGCGTGATCCGGCATCGCGTAAGTCGCTATGTGACATTCCGTTTGTTGACGACTCACCAGTTGAGCACCTCATCATCATCATCATCATCGTGATCATATGCCTGACTACGCCCACTGCAGGCCAAAGGCTTCTCGCATGTCTCTCCAATTAACCTCGTTCTTTGGCAACAACTCTGCCAACTGTTTTTTGCCGCGAACTACTTAATTTCATCTGCCCACTTAACTTTCTGTCCCCTGCTGGGCTTGCCTTCTCTTGAAGTCCACTCCATTGTCCTGAAAGACCAGCGGTTATCCTTCCTTCCCATTACAGCCCTGCCCAAGCCCATTTTTTCCTCACGATTCCGACGAATATGTCATTAATCCTCATTTGTTCACTCACCCAGTCTGCGCGCTTTCGGTATCTTAAGGTTACACTTGTCATTTTTATTCCATAGGTCGCTGCGCTTTCCTTAACTTAAACCGAACCCTTTTTGTTAGCCTCCACGCTTCTGCCCCCTAGGTGATTGCCGGTAAAATACAGCTGCGTATACTTACACGCTATTTAAGTTGACAATATCAAATAAAACCGCGCACGGCGCGAAAAAATTACGACAGAGATGACGACGCCTGAGGGCACATAATTGCATACGCGCTTCATTCAGAGCAAACACTACTCTACACGCATTTCGTTTTGTCCTCAATTTGCACAGAAATATAATGCGCCAAAATGGTTGGTGCCCTTATGTGGTAAGCTATGCGATTCGCGACGTTGAATCCAGTAAGGAAGGCGTCGGAATCCAACTTGCAGAAAACCCCAAACTGAAAACAGTTTTTTCTGGAAGCGCTGATTTGTAACAACTATGATGAAGAAATGGTAGAGAGAGGGTGGGGTAGATGGTCCTTGGCGATCACAAAATGAACAAGGGAGGGGAAAACCTCAGGTTGCTTGAGCCAACGTTTCGACAAGGGGACTTGTCTTCGTCTGGGCAAAGCGTTCATCCCCCGGGGCCTTCCTCCTCGGAGCGAAGGCCCTATTTAATCCCTGCCAATGATGAACGCTTTGCCCAGACGAACACAAGTCCCCTTGTCGAAACGTTGGCTCAAGAAACCTGAGGTTTTCCCCTCCCTTGTTCATTTTATGATGAAGAAAGTACAATAAAGAGGCAACACGACTAAAGAAAAACGGATAAGCGGGGTTTTACTAGCGTATACTTTACTTGCTGCTTTCGGACTAATCAAACGCATTGAGCAGTGTCCTGTGAACACAGCTATACTAAGGAAACTACCTCATGGCATTTCATGACCATGGCATCTGGCTCTACTGCGCACGCCCTGGCGCAGTGTTCCAGATACCTCGCTCCGTGATAAATTGATTGAAGAATCCTCTGAATTCGGTGAGGCCGGTTTTTGGACGTTTTAGGCATTCGTTCAGCTCCGTCAGGTGCACGTTGAACAGGAACCAGGTAAAATTTTCTCGTAGGTTACGCGTGGATACGATGTTTTGCGCCTGTAAAGAAAGGGGTGTTCGGTATCAGTGAATCATTAAACCATTCTTCCTCTCAATCACTCATGTTGTTATCGCAGTGCACCTTGTAGTAGCTCCTATATAGAGTCAATAGCTATATGCTTGATGCCGAGAAAAAAGGTCAAATATTACCTTGAAAATGCATGTAATAACTTACAACATGGCTAGCTTTTTTATTTTAACTCATCAACGAACAATGGCTCACGAAAGACAATCAAAGCGCGATTCAGCGCGTGCATGCAGTGAAAGCACAACTGCAGGTGAACCTTATCAACACAATTCTACTTCATCATTACCTGTGTGCTGTCAAAGTATTGCTCTTCACGGCCGTCGCATATGGTTCGGAGCACATTGGAAATATAGCTGATGACTAGACTCGATAAATCAGTTGACCTCGCAAAGCCCATTTTGGTAGGACAGAAACTGGACCCAACATAATGGCGCCCAACCTGAAGGAATATATGTGCCACAAAGGTTTAGATGAGATGACAATGAAAGGTCGAATCTCGAGAACAGCAGCACGCAAGGCACACAAGAATAACGATACTTCGTAGGTGAACTCTGAAGTCTCCGCTCACAGCTCACGATAAGAATGCATGCTTAGCGTCGAGAAAACTTCCAGTGCGACGATCGCTAAGATCGTAGTGTCTTAAAACACTTATTGGGCGCTACCAGCCTTATTGCCCCGTCAGCCCACTCATTAAATGTTTTGGCTCAGCCAACGCAAAACTACTTCAAGGGGAACCAGGGAAAGTGCCTCTGGCATCCATGCTACTTCACCACGTCCGCATTGTGCTTACCATCAGAAAAATGGCATGCGTGACATGAACGAAGCCCGTACCTTTCCAGGAAACCTCTATACCCCTTCGGGTAAGGCTAATGGCACATCGCCTGCGGATCGCGTGACCAAGGTGCACACCTTGTCCATACCACTTCCTTTTCCACCCACGGGCTTAGGCCAAACCTTGACCACTGAACTGTCGGAGGTGAGACGTCGATAATATTCATTGGACTGTCGTTAATGTGTGTATCAGTTAGGCACACGTTAATAACACCTGATTTTCTAGCACTTAGAAGTAGGATCTTTTGCAGAATAGACATGTCATATAGTACTTGAAGTTACCAATCTGCTCCTGAGCAAATGCCGATGAGAAAGCCCAGGTGAGCTGCATTTGAATTCTAACCAAAAAGATGTGATACCTTATGTATTACAACATGCGTGTGATATCTTGTTCACTAGGCCACTTGAAATCAACAGAGAACCCCTGAACATCTATCGCTGGGAAAGAGCCCACTCAAGATGTATTTCAATTCACAAAAAGATACCATATCTTCGGTGTAAGCAACCTGCATGTTTTAACAGGCCAGTAATGATATAGTTAGGATTAACGAGATAGACTTCCGGGCGTGTACATCCCACAGCTCGGTGGTAAAGTACATAACTTTGCTGCCAGTTTTAAACCACTTCAGCACACGGCAGACGAAAACACCATATAATTAAATAAATAGGACTCCTTTTGCAACGTATTGAATGGAGTTACCTGTAAATTATTGGCTCCAATGGCGCGGAATCAGCCATTCCACGTTATCGTTCGAACTAAACGGTTTTATTAGGCGCGGAAAGGAAAGGAAAGAGGAATAGTTTCTTTTCTAGCAGCGCTTGCAAATAGGCTGCCTGCCAGGTTACCTGGTGCCACCTACACAACTTTGCACTCTGGTTATACTGTTCAAGACGTCACTAATCGCATGCGCGTTATGATGTATTTATATGACGTCATGAAGTTATTATTCGAAGAAAGTAGGTGCCCTATAGAAAACCAAGCCTGTACATTGTCTTGTTCTCCCCCCCCCCCCCCCAACATTCCACGCTTCATTTAAAACTCTTGGGTTATCCCAGCACATATACTTCTATCCTAGGTTATCCTGGGTCCTCCTCCCGATTTTTTCTAGCACCTGTGCGTACGGGAAGAATGCTAGTAGCCCGCATTTCAGGAAGTATTTAATTTTAGTTACCATCTTCAGCATCTCCCACGCCTACCTAATGGTAGTGAATTATTATTGCGAAAGGGCGTCTGCGGTTAAAAGCGCCATAGCACAACGTATTTTCGTTTGCTAAAGGCTGCGTCAAAGACCCATCCCCCAAGCATTCCACACTAATTAAGCCGAGCACCTCGCCAGGGGGGGTCTTGCACCCATTGTATGATCAGGTGGCAGCAGCGGCAGAGGGGACTGCATACGGAGCGATTTCAACGTGACTTCTGGCCCGAAGTGTTTTCCACAAGGCTGCAGTGAAAACCATTTGCGCAGCGAATCCATTCCAGCGTCTGTTTCATGGCTTGATAGTTTCTGCGCGATCTCGACCGGGGAGAGGCACTGAGCAGAGAGCAACGGCCGTACAAGAACTTTGTTTATACATCGTGCATTCCGGCTCCTCTGCTCTGTTTTGTTCGCGCAACGACCGAGTCATGACTCCGGGGTTATCCTCCCAGCGGCGGAAAGGTAAACCAACCCGCGCCAAGCTTCCCTCTGACCCTCTTCTTCGACTAGCAAATGTGGCGTGAAAACATGTGGAGAATGTGTGGGGACCTGGGAAACTTTTACTGCACTTATAGAACACCACCATGTAGCGGCCTCTCTTGTCGACAACCCACAACATGTAACCTTTTGTATATAAAGCTCTTCGTCTTCCCCCAACTTCGGAAATCTCTTCACTCAGGCCCGACACAACGCCGGAGGCGCCAATGTCGCTATCCAAGTCCCAACGGGATCGAACGCCGTAACTCCCACATGCGAGGCGGTCTGACGTCCACTTCCTGCTCTCGCGTTAGAGTAAAGAGTTAATCAAAGCACAAACATAAATCAACATTTCTGCTGCGTTCGTTCGTGAGTGACAGAAGCAAAATACTCTACCTTTGATATCATTGAGGTTGTTGAGTCGAACGCCAAGAAATACGATTTTCCGGAAACCTGGGTCACCAAAGAAAATGAATCTGCCCCGATGACGGAACTGAAGCCATCAAGGATGGGTCCGCACCACTATAAGAGAAGAAGAGTAAGAAGGCATGGGAATCATCACCTGACGAGCTTAATAGGAAATTTAATGGAACGCTACACGAGCTGAATTTTCGCTATGTATTTGATAGTCTCCAACACCAAGCTACTAGATCGACGGAATAAAGAATCAATAGAACCTCGCAAGCAACGAGAGTACTAGCATTAGAAAGATTTTTCTTATCGTTACTTAATAAGTTTGCACCTGCGTTTCCTGTTGATGGGAAATATATGAGTGTTTCGATTGAGAATTTCCAGTGTAAACTCTGGTTTCTCTTAAGAATACCCCGAGTTTCCCATGTTTTAAGACTAAATCCTAAGGCGTGTTCTTTCTGAAACTTGGCTGCTTGTTGACATAAAGCAAATATACTGTCTTCTTCAGGAAGCACGAGCAGGGGTATTGGTAAAGCGTTTTAGTGTATCGAAATATCCACTACCAGAACCGGCCATTTTTCGGTCTTGCATTTTTGCTCATGCGTATTCAACGCGTGATATGGGAGGCAACCATTGCGATGATGTGCCATTATTGCGCCATTGTGTTCCCATCTGTGAGCAATATCAGTTTTTTACAGCTGCTTTAAAAAGGGATGTTAAAGGTTACAACATGAATGTTTGTAATGACACTGAGCGCTTGTGGTGTGTTCGTTTCTTTGTACTTACATCTTTAGTAGTATACGATACTGACCCCTCCTGACCCCCCTTCCCTCCCACCCCCGCTGACATCATTAGGCAGCACGTGGACTCTGAGTGGACTCTGAGTGGACACTATGTGGAAAGGTGCTTTAGTCTAGATCAACATGCAGTTCGCGTGGCAGAGATCCCATGTTCTTACTGCTTTCCACACGTACATTCATCCCTTGCTATGGGTGGTAATCGTAAAGAAGGAGCATCAGTACTGTCCCAGGGGGATAAGACCTCTGTGTAGTTCTAGGTTTTCGAGAACCTTAAGAAAAAATATACAAACAGCAAGTACATGAATACATGGCGACGCAATAGCGCTGACGCGTGGCCGTATGCTTTCTTTCCTTTTCAGTTACTATCTACATTAAAGACGGAGATATTGTTGCAATTATGTCATTTCAAAGTGCCCTTCACCTACAAACTGAAAGGGGCAAACAAACGTTGGTCCTGAATACTAAGGGTTACGTAAAATGGCACGTAAAGAAAACATAGCCTGACTGAAATAACATTTTGAGCTCACGGCTATGAGATACTTGGAGACTACTTTCTTCGAGAACAATCTCTCACGTGACCAAGAAAGTTTTTCAATTGAATTCAATTTATTTATTCACCAAGTACACATGGTGAGGGTCGAGGGAAAAAAGGAAGAAATTGTTTCTTGACATGCCCATCGGCACCTACATCAGGGCAGCAGGTAACCTGCAAATTTCCTACACAAGTAGCATCGCAAAATGCAAACAATGGTTGTTAAAAATGGCTTGGCGCATTATTAGAAAAATGATAAGGAATGAAGTGCACACAAAAAATCTTAACAAAAAAGGAAACAGAAAAATACACATCATAAAAAAGACAGGAATTTGGTTATTCAAATCAGGTCGGAACGAGAGATAAAAAAAGCAGCAAAAGCATGGTGAAATCTAAAATGTAGCACATATATTTTGCATATACACCTTTGCGGCATGCTCATGATAGATCAGCTTTTTCAGCATGAAACTTATTTCAAAGACGGGGCAACGTGTTTGCTGGGCTACATGTACCATATATTTTGCGGCATGTTGGAATATGCCACAGTTCGCTGTGTCTGCTACGGTAAACTTGTACATTTAGCGAAAGGTGCGCCGTGTCACGCAAGTAATTGACATTCTGTTTTATGTCCTTCTTATATCTCTCAGCCAGCCTCACTTTATACATTTCAGGCACTTTTATAGCATTGAACTTGTGGAATAAATCGCATATATTTATATCTGAACCGTAGTTAGTATTGAACGTGGAGCCTTCTTGTGTAAAACGTAAATCTTAATTTTGTTTTCGTACCTGTAGTTATTTCCCAAACTAATTGCGTATAGTTCACTTAGGACATAAAGAGCGAATTTCACAGAGCGAATTTTACAGGAAAAGTTTAACTTTCCATGGAAGTAAGTGACGAAGCCGGTTAATGATACCTGTGACACGAGAAAGCTTACTGATGACAGCGTTTACATGGTTGTCCCAGCTTAGCTGGATGTTGAAATGAAACCCTAGTATCTTATAACTGACTAAAACCTCTATCGTTTCCAATCATAGCTTAAGATCGGTTTGGTTTGATTTATTAAGGTTTAGCGTCCCAAAGCGACTCAGGCTATGAGGGACGCCGTAGTGAAGGGCTCCGGAAATTTCGACCACCTGGTGTTCTTTAACGTGCACTGACATCGTACAGTATATGGTCCTTTAGAATTTCACCTTCATCGAAAATCCACCGCCACGACCAAGATCGAACCCTCGTCTTTTGGGTCAGCAGCATTTTTTGGTTTGAGTATAATCGCCGTCGTTTTAGTCAAATTAATTTTCAACAGATAATTAAGGGACCATTGATGAAGGGGTCTAGTGTCCTATTTGCCTCGCAGATCAGATCTGCACATGCGCTTGATGAACAGCGAGACGTCATCTGCATGCATAACACACCTCGCATGTAGACATTGATTAACGATATCATTTATACACAAGTTAAAAAGAAGCGGTCCAAGGATACTTACCTAAGTTGCGCGAGCAGTTATTTTTTTTACTGACGATCGACAGCTATTAATACTAACAAACTGAAATGAAAGCGGTGTTTAAGATATGACGCAAGACGCGCGTGAACACGACCCCTGAAGCGGTAGTCAAACAGTTTTGTCTAAAGTATATTGTGACTGATGTAGGCGAAAGCCTACGAAAATTGTACAAAAACACCAAGCGCAAGTTTCTTTACCGCGAAACAGTGTAAGATATACTCTTTTTTGCATAGTAATGCTGCCTCGGTCGATTTGTGTTTGATACAACCGAACTATGGATCTGTTATTTGGTGTTTGTCAAAAAAGCATGATATTCGCATGTGGATAATTTTTCCTGTCCTTTAGCAAAGATTGGCAACCCGGAAACTAGTCTATAATTTGAAACGCAAAGCTTATCACCTTTCTTATACAAATCTGTCACTTTAGCAATTTGCATGCGCTGTGGGAACGCTCCGTATTCAAAACTTATATTAAATACATGTGCGAAAATTGGGGATAGAACATCTTACACATGCTTTGCAGGCCGTATCCGCAAATCATCCGCATAGAGGCATCCAAAGTGCTTCATCTTCATAAATGCAGCGAATAATTCAGAAGATGTAGTTGGACTTAGATACATAGAATCGCTAATTTTCCTCATGGTAACATCATATGACATGCTTGACGAAGTTTGGTTTGGTATTCTCGGGTGACGAAATATTGATTAAACGCCTCTGCTAGTTCCTGCCCGTTTACACTCCGTCCATGAATAAGTATTTCTTGAGGAGAGCTAGTCTGCTGTGTGCGTAAAACAACGTTGTTAATTTGGTTTCAGAACTTTCGAGAATCACCGTGGCATGATTCGAATTTACAGTAGTAACATAAATCCCTGGCACGCCATAATTTTGTTTAGCTTATTTCTGAGGACTTTATATCTTGCTAATAGTTCGGAATCGTGTGTATTAATGAAGTCTTGGTACATTTTAGCGTTAGATTGTATCTCTTAGAGTAATTTTGATGTCATCCACTCCTTGCGCCCTTCTCGAGGTGCTACGTACGCCTTATACGGAAAATTTTCGGTGTAAAGCGCTTTAAATTTATCACGAAAAATATCGTAAGTGGCTTCCACGTCTGGCATAGAGAGCACGTCAGACCAGGCTATATCTGAAACAGCCTCTCTGAAAGAACCAAGGTTTTTCTCAGTTATCGCTTGATGAAAGCAAGCACGCGCTGGAATTTAAGGCGGAAGCGTTTAATGCCTCACCGTTGTAAGCAGGAGTGGTCCTAGGAGACACTCCTAGATACCTTTTTGTCTGGCAGCGTTGGAAACTGTTGGACATAATAAAATTTGTAACGTATTGTCTGTACGTATTTCGTCCCTATGGTGACCTTTGGTGCCTTTGGTGCGCTATGTTGCCTTTCTAACCCAAATTATACGCATAGTGCGAATATCTCGCCTCTGTTTTTTGACCAAAGTGGTGAGATAGTTGCGCCCAAAAGATAAAAGCAGGCACCGCACACATGAGTCCAGTGCGTTGGAGCGCAGTGCAGAGGAAGACTTAAATACTCCAGCTCTTCTTCTCGGGCATCTGTTGATGCGTGAATGAATCTAAGGCTCATAGCAAGTTCCCTGCTGTGTTTATTATATAATTCATTTACGCCAAATTACTGTGGCAGAAAGATAAGTGAGGTACGGGGTTGAGTGCTATTTTAAGTAAGGCTGCTGAGCAGGGAGCAATAGAAAATTGCGCTCCTTGAGTATCGTCCACAACTCCCCTTTGCAGCAGTGTCTGTACGAAGCTGACACGCTCACCACGATGCTTGACGACGCGTAATTCTGCAGTTAATCCTTTCAGGCTCAGTCCTTCCAATTGGAATTATAAATTTAGATACCACCTGTCGTCAACTGAGCGAGAAAGTCCTACTGATTTCACAGTAGTTCTGATATTCAACAATCGAACAACATATGCTGAAGCTCATTCACTTGTGACGTATGCCAGTAAGTACGAAAGGAATACAGAAAATCCGTTCGTTTGCTGTCATCATCTCGTGGTATCAACTCTTCGTCTACACAATGTTGAGGCGGAAACCTATCGCTCTTTTTCTATAATCGAGTGGAAGGGTGCAAGCATGCGTGATTTTACTCCTTCAAAATATATTGCTTCGGCAAAACACAATTACAAGTCCTAAAATATTTCGGAAAAAATATGGACCATAAATTCAATCATTAGGAACTTTAGGCCGTATTGCAATATAAGCAGCGCAGTCGTATTTCAGTTACCTGTGAGTGCTTCTATAATGCAAATAACGCTTCTTCCGCAGCCTGGTATTAACGGCACATATCGCCTCTTCCGCAGTGTACATGTAACAATCAATGTTTTTTCCTCTTGAGAGTATGGGCGAGTTCAACACAAGCATTTTAACAAATAAGATTCATGTTACAAAAGCCTCTTATGTTATTATCTTAGTTTCCCGTAAACCTGCCTACAAGGGTAATGTCTACTTCGTTATCTGCTGCAAGATTTTCACTAAAACTTCACTTAATGGTTGTAAAAATCATGGTGATTGTGCTAATCGCCCCAATCGAGAGGCTTTGTACAATTCTCTCCGCTAAGAAGCGACTTAAGTAATTAAGCAATGCTCAAAGTCACCTAGGATCTAACTGCTCTGCTTACAGAATTTAGTCCGTCACCTCACATAGCTGTTTTTATTGCTTTCAAAGGACTAGCTGTTCATCGCTAAGCCATGTCTTTTAGATGCGATTGTCATTAGGCACATATTTCTATACGCCAATCGCAATTTCCCCCTGAATTTTTTTCTTATTGTGCTTAGCGCGCAATGGAAAAGCAGATAGGCACCATTCATTAGCTATCGTAGAAACTATTTGAGTTAAGCATTGTCGCTGCCAAGTTTATCTCTGTTTTGCAGCCGTGCTTTCAAATCACTTCCGCAATGTTGACCAGATGATAACCTCTCAGAAGAATCAAATTATCCAGCCTCTGGTAATAATGCCATGCAGGAATCCGAAGAAAATCATCAAGCAGTTGGTCACTTAGAGTTTGTGACCGGAGCATTGTTTTGCAGCGGCCGACGTATAGACTCAAACGAAAACAGGAATACAGGTCGCGGCAAGTCGATAACTATATCTGAAATGAAAACTTATGCTGCTCTTGCTATTTGGTCGGAATGTTATTGAAGGTGGATTGGGGATGGCGCACTACCTAAATTTCATGGTCTGGTCGTGCCACATAAGCGCTTTAATGCATTTTGCAGAGAGAGTCTCTTGGACGAGAACCTCAGATCAGCACTGAGGGAGGGCCCGGAAATTTGCCCTGCTTGAAGCGAGTGACTTCAGAAACCACGTGTGGAGTACAACTTTTTCTGTGCTTTCCTCTTTATTAGAATGTGGCAGTTCCTGCTCGGAAATCTGAGAGGCCGTGAGCCACGGGGGCTGCAATAAGCGGCTAATATTGCAACTCCGCACCGGGCCCTCCATAGCTTTCGATACGGAGGGCGCCGATCATGCCGAAGCTGCTTAATGCTGTGAGCGGAGTAAGACCATCCCACCGACCAACCTGGATGACCACTTTCCAGAGGACGTGGACGGAAAAACTTGGTTGTTCCTGACGACCACCACTTCATTCGATGACGTCCATCTTACTGGAACAAATGCCTCTGGATATCGCTCGATGCGAGTGGAAACTCTGATGCACCTCTTCGGACAGCATTCAAAACTGCATTAAATTATGTTCCACTAATGCCTGCGACTGATTGTGCACAGTGGCCGCTCGCGCGAACTTATTTTCGGACAATGCTTGGACATTTGCACTCGAGCGGCGGGAACATGATTACTTTTGTATTTTGTAAATAGTGTACAAAGCTCTCCCCTGTCCTTTCTTGCTATCTCTCCCGTCTATACTTCTCCTGACTATCCCCTCCCTTTCCCTTTCATTTCCGCCGGCTGCAGCTCGGGTGCTTAAGATATTAGTAGCCGCGGCCGGCAACGTTCTTTTCCTTCACCTTTTTTTCTTATTTTTTCCAAAATAAACCACTACCACCACCACCGCCACCACCAGGTGTGAGCACCACTTCACGCAAAGAAATATTCCATGCAAAATTTAAACAAATTATATGTCAGTAGATTTCGCTCTTGCACCTTCTGACAAAAGCTCTCAGGCTTAAATCTTTTCACTTCAGTTTATTTTCCTTAAAAGACACCTTGTGGGAGTGCCCTGGTGGGACTCCCTGGTGGGAGTGCTGCGTTTGCTTCATGACTTCCGCTGGTCTGGGCGCCGTCGTGAGTTTTGAGGGTCGGGTCCGATTGAGTCTGCACCTGGCTGTCGTGAACTTCTCCTTTCTTATGGATGGGGTTGAGGACAGGGACTGGAGAGATCGGCTGGATGGTTCTGGTCGAGTCGGGCTGTTGCTGAGCTGGGCGGCAGGCTTCAGGGGCCTTCATAGGTCCCCCTAGGGAGGACTCCCTAGGTCTCGCCATAGGGCTCGTCGGACTGTAGTGTGCACCTGTCAAGTACGTTCTATCGGCCGCAAAAAGTTGGGGGACGCAGTTATGAGTAATGAAAAAAATTCTTTCATCGCAGTTGAGTTCCCTACCATAATCATAATTTCCCTCTCTCTGCCGGCACATAGAACGAACTTCCCAGACAAGGTAACAGGTAAAATATAAAGGTTTAATACATGATTAAAGATGAGACAAGAAGGAAAGTAGGTAGACAAGGTTACAAGGTTGAAGAAAAAAGCCCTTTCCCATGCCGAACAGCGGCTTAAATAGGGTGTCCTGTCCCCAGGTCCCTAGTTGGGGAAATTGGTTAATCAAAAATGTGTGCAATCACTGTGAACTGGGTCACGGGTCCATTCGTAGTGGTCCGCCCACAAGGACGTCCCCCAGTTCACCCTCGCCACTTCTTCGAAGATGCTGTCCGGCCGATCCCTCGCGGCAACGATGACAAGCCGTTGAGTTCGAGCCATTCGTCAGCCGAAACACGAGTCTGACGCCTGCACTTCACAGCGAGCCGCGGGGACGGAGGGCCGGCGTTGCACTTGCGCCGAAAGGTTCCAGGAAGACCGGAAGCCGTTATCGAAGCGCGAGCACGCCAGCACCCGCGCTGGCCACAAACAACACAGAACAGCCGCCGACACACCATGCCGTTGCGTTTCGTTTGGGTTTGGCACCGCTAATGGGAGTTGAGCCGTTCCCGTGCAGCGGATGTCCCCCCATAAACCACCAGGGGGTCCCCTTGTTGACGCCGCTCCCTGCTTTCGGGGTGCCGGGGCCGCCACGCCTACGCCTCTCCGAAGTCCTGTCTATTGACAGTTTCCAGATGTCTGGAGATTCTTTGTAGACCGGCGTTACGCGTCTTTAACACATACGGCACCAAGGAGCCGTCCCGATGCTTCGGCGCTTTAGCGGAAGGAGTCGAGCGTAACAATCGCAATCATGCAAATGAATTGATGGTATACCTATGTGCACTGGATGCGTAATCTGCAGGTAACAGATCAGGTAACCTAGATGCTAAGGCGCAGTTCATTTAATTTTTTTTGCAAAGACGTGTGTCTCGCAAATATTTGATTTCGATAATACTAGAGCATACCGAATATTTTTTTTTATTTCCTAAGAGGAAGCAGCAGTACCTTCAAGTTGATGTTAAGGTTGGTCGAATACTGTTCTTTCAAGAATTTTATGATTTGACTTGATGCTAACTCTTATTTATGTTTCACATAAATTTCACCCTTTAGCACCAACCTTTATTTCCTGACTGCTGCCTGTTTACTGCTGCTTTTTGTTACAGCTGCCTTCTCATGATTCGAATGAAATCCATGTCTTAGCTGTGCCATTCCTCTTTGTCTCATTTCCTGTTTTGTGATGAGCTCTGGTAGTCTTGAAAAATAAAGTGAGAAGTTCACTCTATGAGTCTGTCGTTGCGAGGCCATCCAAACTGAAACGCTCACAACAAGGAAATAAGGAAGTAAAAAAAAGTGCCGGCAGTAGGCAAAACAAATGCTAGAGTTTTAGTATTGAACGTTTCCTAGAACCATGAAAAAGTACAAAAAGGAAACAAAACAAACGGGAAGCATGGGATAGAAACGAGCCCTTGTAGAAGCAAGTATGCAAGCAGTCAGGCATTCCTTTCAATCGCTTTCTATATCTCCCCAACTCTGATCATTATCACCAATGTCCTCCTGAGGGATGAAGGTGTACTACCTTTGTCGGTGCAAGAGCGTTCGCCCTTAATCTCGCCCCATTTGCATACGGCGTCATACACGGGCCAGAGCGCGCAACACAACGCGATGGATTAGCGAGGGAGACTTGGGAGCGAAATGCTTAATCCTTTATTCCGGCATCGCTGGAGTTTTTTTTCCCCCCTTTTCCATGTGTCCTGGAGAACGAAAGAATTCCGCTGCCCGAGGGTTTTTATTTTACTAGAATTTATTTATTTCAGCGGACGCAAAAAAAAAAAAGATTAAAGGTCCCGTGTCAGAGAACGAACGGGGTGGTGAGTCGCAATGCTTCGAAACCATAACTGGTCTTGGCTCGTGTGCCATTGGAGCGGAGGTGGGACACGGGCCCTCTGCGCATTTTTCCATCACTTATTAGGGATCTAACAACTGATTTCAAAAGTGCCTTGCCCCCGTCCAGAGGTAAAACGGTAACTTTTTGTCACACTTATGATCAGGATTGTGGTCATCCTGATATACCAGTTGATCCTCACTTTCCAGAATAACTGGCCGAAGGCTGAATATCGCAGTACCTACAGTTCTGGACAAAAACATTTTTGAGCGTAAAACAATTTATGTACGAAGTTTTTTTATGTAACGTAAGATTTCAGTATAACAGTCGATATATCAACCGACCACCTGACGCAGTTTTGAATTTTTTTGCTATTAGTGTTTTTGCTATCGTCAAAAGTGTTCACCATTCGTTCTCTATGGCATTCTTAACTCCTCCGTGCTATCGATGGGAATCCGCTAAAAGAAAGCTTTTCTTACACGTCACAAAAATGCACCTTTACCTTCAATATTTCTATAGCAGTATCATAAAATTTTCCAATATTAACAATTATTGTGCGAGAATATTGGACATGACAAAGATATGCTCTCAGGATCCTATCGGCAACTAAATCCTTGTAGCAGCAAACCCGAGTGCTGGGCTCTCCGCGATATAAAGGAAAGCACAAAGAAAGAAGGAGACTCATCGCAACTTTTTCTCTCTTCGGTCACGCGCCCATCTTCGGCATGCCCACATTTCTGTCCGCGACCATTTAGCGCGCAAAAGAACCCGTTTGCCGAATGGCGAGGGGCACCACAATTTGTTCACGCAATTCATAAGACACTGATTTACGACCGACCGTTTTGTGTCCCGCGCTAACAGACTCAGCACTCCCCTTTTCTTGTATGCTTGTACGCAGCACCGAATGAATTCGCTTTCACTTTTTTATTTCCTGTGGGCCGGTAGCTCGCTTCTCGTTTCTGAAACCGCAATCGGTGTGCTACTGCAGACCGCCCTGAATGTATCGCTGGGCGCGACTCGCGAATTAGGAGTGTGCCCGCTGGTTCCGGAAACCGCTGTGTCATGGTCGTAAAATAAAGCAGCGCCCAGCGCCGCGCTCGTAAAACGTTCAACACCGAGAGCACGCTCTAGGCACGCCACCGCTACAGCGATGGACGCTTAAAAAAGAAAAAAAAAGAGAAAGAAAAACCCTCTTCACAGCCTGCTGGCTGTCCGCTTCGTCGGTGGTTTTGTTGTTTCCTCTTTTGCCTGCGCGCGCTCCCAAGCGCCTCTCGTGGTGCGCGGTT
This sequence comes from Amblyomma mixtum, assembly GCF_055824585.1. Lineage (NCBI taxonomy): Eukaryota > Metazoa > Arthropoda > Arachnida > Ixodida > Ixodidae > Amblyomma > Amblyomma mixtum. The sequence continues at coordinate 30,432,184 of NC_143019.1, read as the reverse complement.
CCCAAAGCCGCGACGCGTGTGGTCATTCGGGCGCTGTGGTTTGGTGATTGGATGGCATGGAGAGATAAAAAGCATAGAGTTTCTTACTATTACCTAGAGGGAAAGCTGGCAGCCCGTCTATGGGAGTTTGCATGGCGACCCCTCGAGACCACTTCAGCCACCATGGGCGCTCAAAGCATCATGGGGCGGTGAGCTACTTGTTGCGGAGCTGCAACTTTTGGCCAAAAAATAATAGAAAAGTAAAGCTGTTTGATAACTACAAACGTCATAGCATTCAATATCTTGTCTAATGATTGCAACAAACGAGCAGAAAAGCATTTAAGTGCAAAGTTTGCCCAAAATAAGAGACGACTCGCTCTCCTATTGGCCAAGTAGTGAACACTACAAAAACTAATTTTTCGTAATTAACAAGCGCATTTTTAAAAGTAAATATGTTTAAAAAAAATGTTGTTGTTTAGTTACTTCAAGAAGTTTTTTAATGGCATTTCGGAAAAGTGAAACCTTTTATTGGCGTCGTGTGTCTGTGCGTTTTTACTACTATGTCTTTTGCACACTGCGTTCGCGCGAAAGTCGTCTGCGCACACACGGACAGCGTTTTTGGAATGAAACATCTTAGTAATGACACTCCGTGTTCCTGAAAAACTACGACTGTTCCGCAACAAGTAGCTCACCGCCCCATGATGCTTTGAGCGTCCATGGTGGCTGAAGTGCAGCGCCGCCAGCTTTCCCTCTAGGTAATAGTAAGAAACTCTATGATAAAAAGAGAAGCGAATGGAAGATATCTGGATGTCCGGCAGTTTGCGTCAATCAAAGCAATGTGTAAACCCGAGTGGCATGGGCTCATTCTCTCCAGTCGTAACACGGAGAGACGTCTCATTTCATATTTCTATTCCCCTCCTTCCGGGGCAGGATGTAAATGACAGCGAGAAAAAACTAGCCCGGACAGCTTCGGGTCCGACCGCTTTGATAGAATTGCTGTATGTTACCCTCGTATGTCGCCGTGGTAGACGTCCGAAAAGCTGCGGTTCGGTACGTCTTTGATGCAAAATATTCAAGCTGTAAAGCCTAAAAAAAAGAAATATCTAGGGTTCGTTTCATCCCTATTTCTACCACGCTGCGAATATGTACAGCCGACCAAATATTTAGCTGGCGTGCGCGACGGCCGCTTTTTCTGCGCTCGTGCGCTTTGTGACGAAGCAAACTTGGCGAAAGCTCAATATTAAGCAGGGGTTTTTTGAGCCTCTGCTTAAATTTGGTATCTTAGCAAGTTTGCGCTGTCATAACCTGCAGGAGCACGGAAAACGCGGCTGTCACGCACGCCAGCTAAAGATTTGGCCGGCTCTACGTTATGATTTTGCCTTTTCCCTTTCACTGATAGACAATGAGAATTTAAATGTGCATGTAAGAATGTTCTTTGTAATCATCAGCCGATATTCACATTACGGGAGCAAAACCAAAGAACTGCTTCTGAAAAAAAAAAAAAAAAACGAAACGAGACACAGGGCGATGAAATAAAAAAGAACGCCACATAAAATAGTTTTCAGCGGAAAGGCTGGCTTTTAAGGAGCATCTTAAAGGCCTTGCGCTTATTACAGAACGTGCTGCTGTGGTGCAGTTGCGTCGGCGTTCTGCTGCTGATCCCATGGTTGTGGGATGAAACTTGCTCGCGGCGGCTGTATTTGGACAGAGGCGAAATGCAAAAACGCCCGTCTACGGTGCGATGTCTGCAGAGGTTAAAGAATCCCAGGTGATCTAATTTAATCTGGACGATTAAACAACGGCGTCCCTCAGAGCCCCAGTGACTCTTCGGAACGCTAAATTCCATTTATACAATAGCTTAATTTCATTTGCTTTGTTTTCTTACTGTTGCTGCACCGATGAGCGCCGCCGCCTTTCACAGACCTTCTGATTTATGCGTAAGTGTCACGTGAAGCAGACACAAAACAGAGCATCTAAAATTCATCTGTGCTCTCACTCACTCACTCACTCACTCACTCACTCACTCACTCACTCACTCACTCACTCACTCACTCACTCACTCACTCACTCACTCACTCACTCACTCACTCTAACTCACTCACTCACTCACTCACTCACTCACTCCTCTTGGCCACTGAGCAAGGATGGGCAATCGTTGCATAGACGCTGTACACACTTATAAAAATAACACCAGCTCTTTAAACTCTTGCCTGTTTTTAATTTTTAATTTATGAAATACAAATTCCGCACATAAACTGCGCGGACATCCAAAAAACAGCCGATGTAGGTTTTTGCAAATCATCGTGCATGCACTTCAACCCTCTCCTAGTGCGAGTGTGTTTCCCTGCCTCTGCGCCGATCCTCCCTCTCTTCGCTCCCTGCTCTATTACCCGTGCACGGGGCGTCGTCCCCGTCTCTTTTTGACGCGGCGCCGTATTGTAAATAACCGAAGTCCCGGCCCGCCGAGAGGGACCCAAGCTCTCGACGCGTCCCTCGTATTTTGCCAGGCTAAAATCAAGCACCGGAAACGATCTCCTAAAACTGCCCTGCGCCACCAAACATCTCCGTCCCGCCGCCCGCGCCATGCGGTTGAGCCGGACGCCTACATATTTAAATTAGTCTGGGAGTGGGTACGCGTGTTCTGTTCGATGCTCGCGGCAGCGTCTAACTGCGCGCTGTGCTCTGTTACTACGGCCACCCCTATCACTTGCATTCGCTTCACGCGGGCTAAACTTAATTTTTTTAGACAATTTCCGTCTGTGTGCTTTGTTCTTAGCACAGCTCCCTTCCCCTTCGCGAAGAAGAAACTCCATGCGTCCCTTAAAGCATCGCGGGGATCAAAGCGATAAACATCTCGGCCGCCGACCAAGAGAACATGATTCTTGTCTGGGTCTGCCCGTGGCGTTTCCCGTGTGGCAGGCGATGGGAGACGTTGACAAACCCTCCGTCGAACATAGGCTGACGAGATCAGCTGAAAGTGTAAGCGAGTTTCGCTTTCTCAGAAATTTACATATCTGACACGTGCCAAGAAGCAACGGGGAGGGGGGGGGGGGGGGGTCCACAATTCATGCATACGAGGGGGCCGACACTGCTACATTGGATCTCAAAATCGAAGCGCCTCATAAATAAATGGAGACAGAAATTGGTTGAGGGCATTGGTTAAGAACGAAAGTGGGCATGGGTAGGTGGTCGACAGATGTCAGCAGCTTTTTCTATATCTGGCAAAGAAACAACGAAACTACTGCAAGAACACACGGACGAACAATCTCTCGGTATATCGAAGTTTTGATGTGCGCTATTTGCAGTGCTGGTTCATGATAGAGCTGTTGGCAGGTATGTTTCGTGACCCTCGATCGCATTATTCTGATGAAGAATATTTATTGTTTTTGTTGCATGTATCTGCGCTGCACACGCATTAATAGAACAAATGAACAGTGTGTGTTGTTTCTGAAAATGCTCTCACGCTCTTCGTCACACCCTGAAAAGTGATACCGGGCTTGTCCCAGTTCTTACGACAACTAATCGTCCCAATATCGGAAACGCATTGGCAACGGCCGCTCCTACAAATGACCGCAATGGAATCATCCATTCAGATATTGGGTCGATTACTTGCACTGCATGGGCAGGTACCACGTTTCTGGGAAGGCAACGAAGAAAGAGGCCTTTTCCATCTCTTTGCCCATCCTGCTTCGTGGCGACCTCCCGCAAGCTGGTTCGCACGGCTGCGTTCCTCCGAAGAAAACAAAGCAGCGCCTAGACCGGATAACACTGCAGCCGAAGCGCCGAACACGTACCGACGGCACAGCCTAACGCACCGGGTGCTGCGATCCCGGTTCTAATTTTTCGATACACCCCGCTCTTTAAAAACCAAGACAATAAAGATGAAAAAGAGCATACTAAAAATTAGTGAGTCCATACAAAACAAAACTGAAAGGAGCATAAAGGCGCAAAATCAGACAAAACTAAACAGATTGCACTAAACCAGACACTCTACCATTCATTCTGCAATAATTCTAGAAGTCTGCCTCTGGAACTGGCCGTGAAGGTTTCATCCGGCAATTTGTTAAAAGTAGCCGGCACATAAGCGCAACGCCTGGCCGCACCATACCTCGTGTTTGAACGAGGAACAATGTACCGGTTATGTTTCCTGAGAGGCCTCGTCGAGGTATATTCCTGTTTAAATTCACTGGACCAGTAATGCTTAAGCACAACTGTATCAACGAACAAAGATTTGAAGTTTGGGAGCCCTATTTCACGGAAGATATTTTCAGCTGACAAAGTAGGAGTGTTATAAGCTATGTTTTTCAGAATATTCTTTAAAATGCACTCTATCCTGCAAATCCAGCGGTCCGAGCAAAACCCAAAGATAGTAATACCATATCTTCATACACTGCACGCCAAAGCATTAACAATAGTTTTTTTTTTTACAGATACAGGCACAAAACTTTTGATATTAAACAACAACCATGCCACTGACCTCAATTTAGAACAGACATTAGATAAGTGGTGATGCCAGGTTAAGCTACTGTCAAAAGACACTCCTAGATACCTTTTTGTCTGGCAGTGTTGGAAACTGTTGGACATAATAAAATTTGTAACGTATTGTCTGTACGTGTTTCGTCCCTATGGTGACCTTTGGTGCCTTTGGTGCGCTATGGTGCCTTTCTAACCCAAATTATACGCATAGTGCGAATATATCGCCTCCGTTTTTCGACCAAAGTGGTGAGATAGTTGCGTCCAAAAGATAAAAGCAGGCACCGCACACATGAGTCCAATGCGTTGGAGCGCAGTGCAGAGGAAGATTCAAATGCTCCAGCTCCTCTTCTCGGGCATCTGTTGACGCGTGAATGAATCTAATGCTCCTAGCAAGTTCCCTGTTGTGTTTATTATCTAATTATTCTTGGCGAAATTACTGTGGCAGAAAGATAAGTGAGGTATGGCGTTCAGTGCTTTTTTAAGTAAGGCTGCTGAGCAGGGAGCAATAGAAAATTGCGCACCTTGAGTATCGTCCACAACTCCCCTTTGCCGCAGTGTCTGTACGAAGCTGACACGCTCACCACGATGCTTGACGATGCGTAATTGTGCTGTTAATCCTTTCAGGCTCAGTCCTTCCAATTGGAATTACAAATTTAGATACCACCCGTCGCCAACTGAGCGAGAAAGTCTTACTGATTTCACAGTAGTTCTGATATTCAACAATCGAACAACATATGCTGAAGCTCATTCACTTGTGACGTATGCCAGTAAGTACGAAAGGAATACAGAAAATCTGTTCGTTTGTTGTCATCATCTCGTGGTATCAACTCTTAGTCTACACAATGTTGAGGCGGAAACCTATCGCTCTTTTTCTATAATCGAGTGGAAGGGTGCAAGCATGCGTGCTGTTACTCCTTCAAGATATATTGCTTCAGCAAAACACAATTACATGTCCTAAAATAATTCGGAAAAAATATGGACTATAAATTCAATCATTAGGAACTTTAGGCCGTAAAATAAGTAGCGCAGTCGTATTTCAGTTAATTCTGAGTGCTTGTATATTGCAAATATCGCTTCTTCCGCAGCCTGGTAGTAACGACACATATCGCCTTTTCCGCAGTGTACATGTAACAATCAATGTTTTTCCTCTTGAGAGTATGGGTGAGTTCAAAACAAGCATTTTTCTGCGGAAAACGCTTAAGATTGGCCCACAGCATGCGTCGCAGTGTCGATTCATGCGAAGATCAAGCAACAGCATTTATCGCACCTAGGTCAACAACAACGGCAACCCAAATACACAGCATAACACGAAAAACTAAACCTCTAGGACATATTGCCCATGGCATCAAATTGAAAACTCTTGGATGATGAAGTACCGAGTGGTATCTGCGCTTGGGCATTATAGCCATCCAGGTTTCAGTCGTCGTGAAGACGAACAAGTCGCCAAATAATTCGTGTTGTGAGACCAAAAAATTGATTAGAGAAACTTCTGTATTCTGGATGCAGCATGATATTGCTGGAGATGTAGGCTGTAAATCTGGATACTGGGAGCGTCTTCACCCTGCCTTTTACACGGCATCTTCAAAAGAACAAGTGTTTGTTCACAACCAACTCAAATCAGCTTACATAGGACGGCACACTGACCTGCACGGAATGAAAAAATATCAGACACAAACTGTCTGCTATAGCGTTCTACCGTATTCTTGATAAGAACTATAGCATTCTCTATACTTCACCAGAGACAAACCTAGTTTTAAAGCCGTTCATATTTCATCAAAATATCAAATAACTGAGAAAACTATGCATTTCGCAGCAACTCAGTTCACTGATTCCATTTCGAATCATGCAAAAAAATTGATAACGAACCACCGGAACTTTCATTTTCTGATCTTTAAGGGTCATCCTCCTCTTAGACGTGCTATACACTCTGAATATCACCTCTGTAGGCTGAACAGTCTTAATTTGGGCCGGCAAGGGTTAACACCAATAGACACACAACTGATGATGAATTGTCGCTTGTTTTGCGGCACACAACATGGCGCTATTTTTTCAACATATTCTCTCGAAAAGAAAAAAAAAACAAAGCACGCCGTCATTATCATCGAAAGAAGAACCAGCTTACGTGCGATATGTCGTCGATTAAGACGGCGTTGCACGGCATGTACACAGCTTGGAGATAGGTGGTGTAGTTTTCAGTCATTTCGAAGGCTGCCGCTCCCATCTGAAAGGCGAAGGCCACGGTCTTCTCGGGATTTGCGAAGCTCGATAGGGCCATGGGTAGGGCTTGTTTCTGTGGGGTGAAGTGGAGCAGGAAGGCCTAGTACTTACACACGTGAGCACTCCAAGGGCTGGTATATCTGAGTCACCAATAACAAGCACCAGACTGACGCGAAATGACAATTTTAAAATGGACCTCTTGTAGAATACTGTTCCAGGCCTTAGCCTCAAAGAGCCTGTTCTTGAAGTGTGTTGTCCAGTGTTAATGTCCCTCCCTAAGCAAAGGATATGGACAGATAGCACTCACTGAGTAAAATAAATACAAGCAAAAACAGGCTTTTTTCAGTTTTATCGGCTTTATCTGTTCATATAAAACAGATAAAAGAGCGCTTTATCCACGCCATAAATCTAAAAGGCTCACACTGCCCCATATCGGATGATTATTTCTCTTAATACAAGTGTTTCGACTAACAAATGTCGCGAACTTGAGAATGATCAGCAAAACCCAGTAGGGCTGCGCTATAACCAACATTTCCTGGTGGTGCAACGCTTAAGAGTAGCTTAGTTTTCTTACTCTTTAGCTAGTGTGTCATTCTTTAAAATCACATCATATCCAGTCATACTTCATAGCTCAGATTAAGGCAGGTTAATAAAAAGGAAATGGAAGAACGTGTTCGACATATGTATAACACGAACTCACCAATGTGGGCGGGTAGGGTGACCGACTCTGCAAGGCGTTGTTTGGCAGGGCGATGCACTTGCCCCAGTAGGGTGCGCTCACCACGCAGGTGATTATCACAGCTATGTCAGTGTAATCCCTGCGAAATGGGCGAAAATCTGTGGGACTACTGTTGCAACTAGCGATGGGAGGCACTGGGGCTAAATGCATGTGCTCGACGGAACCTGACGGCAGTTACCACGTGCCAGACCTTAGCTATGTTTATCGCACCTATGGTTGCTACGATGACGTTTTGAGAAAGTGCAGGAGTGACTTGGGGAGGACAAGAGAGAAAGGTTCGAAATTTATTTGCGTCACGCGGCGCGACAGATTTGTAAACAACTGACAGTGTTTTGATAAGAATGGTCGTGCTTCTAAACTTCAAGAAAGGTGACAACCTTGATGGCCAAGCACAGGTTTTAACACAGAAATTCAGTGACAGGTTAGTCATATGGACGAGTGAGCAGGTAAGTCGGCCAAGGTATTCAAAGCTGCTAGTGAGACGAAGCGAACAGTGCGGACTTTACTGTATATAGCCAATACTGGGAAAGCTATTAGATGGAGAGCTTTGTGCGGTGCGTGCAGCGAGTTTTGACACTGCACGCATGAGAGCTAAGAGAACAGAGCTGAGTCCAATATATGATGTTTGAACACTTACAGGACGCTGCTAACGGCGTCCTGGAGTGACTTCCAAGATTCCGCGCCGTTGTATATGTAATAGCCAAATCCGATAATTATTTTTCGAGTCCCGCTGTCTGTTCCAAATATGCTCTTTATTTTCTGAAAGCGAGAAAAAAAAGCGAAAAAGACAAAATAGCAGAATCAGGTCATCAGTTTTTAAGAATTTATTAAGCCAAAAAAATTTCACGAAGTTAACGTAAATATGATACATCTGGCACAGTTATAGCTTTGAAAGGGGTTGCTGAGTGCAAGAGGGTTATGGCGGCATTTATGGGGTTTAATGAGGCACATTGCTTAGTGTCAGGTAACGATAGACCTACTCATTATTTGTAAGGTGCAATATTCGAGCAATACGCCACAAGTGTGACCTTGAAACCGAGCAAGTGCTACCACGCGTTCAAGTGCGAACGGTGCTTTTGCAGATCCTGGCTACGGGATAACGAAGTCATAGAATAACAGACATCACACAGTCAGAGCCAGCACTGTCTTTTGAAGCGAGAAGCTTCGCTAGGCTAGTCAACATCGCGCTACGCGTGAGCCGGAGCCCAGATTTGCCACTTCTGCGCATGCGCGAAACCGAGTGACGTCACGCACGGCGCAGGTGGCCGTAGCCGTCACCGTAGGCTCGTCACTACTCAAAAAAAAAAGAAACTGCTTCGAGGCTGGGAATCGAACCAGGGCCTTCGGCAATTGAAGCGGCGACGCTACCACTCCGCCACGACGGCATATCAAGTGAATGCATGGGTTTCATAAATAAAATAACAGGAATGAGAAAGTAAAAATAAGAAGAAAAAACAAAACAACATTCCACAGGGATCCGTCCTTGGGCCCCTTTTCTTTCTTATCATCGTCTATGACATAATACAAGTAGTGAACGTGAAAATAAGGTTATTTGCAGATGACTGCATACTATACCAAGAAATCAATAACTGCAGTGACCAGGTTTGTTTGAATTCATCATTGGCCAACGTAGAAGCATGGTGCGCCACATGGCAAATGACTATGAATGCAAAGAAAACGGTCGCTATTTCAATCACGCGAAAACGAAACCCTTTAATATTTTCTTACAGCATTGGCGGTAATAATCTGTCTACGGTCAGCAGCTACAAATACTTGGGTCTCGTAATTACATCTGACCTCAGATGGAACGAGCATATAGCATATATTTCAAAAAAAAAAGCAATGCGCAAGCTTGGTTACTTGAGGAGGTCGCTTCGACAGTGAACACAAGAAATCCGTCTTTTAACGTACAAAACGTACATTAGACACATTCTTGAGTACGCCTCAGTAGTATGGGACTCGAATACCCAGAAAAACATAACACAGTTAGAAAGCATGCAAAGAAAATCGGTTAGATTTATATTCAACTGTTATAGCTGGCAAGTATCTCTGACGGTTCTTTTAAACAACGCAAACTTAGAGCCATTAAAATTGAGACGGTATAGGGACAAACTGAAATATATGTACCTACTATATCATGATATGCTGGAAATAGATAAGGATGTGTACATAAATTTAGTTTCTAAGCGCCCAACACGATCTAATCATTCGAAAAAATTAAAAGAATTTTCTTGCAGGACTAACGTGTTTAAAAACTCGTTTTTTCCACGGACAGTAAGTGAGTGGAATGCGCTCACCTCGAGTACAGTGGAATGCCCGACGGTCCAGTCATTCTGCGGCACGCTTAACAGTATTGAGGCAAAATAGAATTACCATCGTGTCGTTATGCGCAATGCCTTGAGTGCTTCATATGCATGATTATTTTCATTGTTTGTACATTTCGTTTCTTGTTCAAGGGATTGAGCATGCGTGGTTGTGTCATGCTGCTGTTTACGCGTCTTGTTTTTGTCGCGCTTTATTTTTCGTTACTATTATTATTGCTAAATTTCGTCTCTTCTTCTCACTTAAATTCTTGCATTTTTTTTATGTTCGTTTTCTTGATGTATTATTGATATGCCCACTCCTGCCTAAGGCCTCAAACTGAGGCAGGCAGTATCTTGCAAATAAATAAATAAAAAAAACGTCCTGAAGCGCAGGATGAAGGGGAGCTGGATACTTACCCGCACGACTCCAGGAACCACTACAGATACGTAGTGCGACACCCTTTTCTTTGTACCGTGCACGTTCATCATTGCGAAATGGTCCATTATAAGTGGCAAATTTTGCAGGCGTTTCATAGCTGTGCTGTCGAAAGACGCCTCTGTTGTGGAGCTGCAAAACCAGGCGACACCTCAGTTAATCTTCAGTGGAGTTGTAGTCAGCGGACCAGGAATATTTGCCCAGCGTGCCCACCTGTTTAACCAGGCACTTTTAAAGTCTGAACGTAAAGAAGAACCTAATTTTCTTGGCTGCATGGACCGAAACAACTAGGCAGAGCCATCTGTGCAATGACGTAATATAGAAAGATTTATGCAGGTGTTTTGTGCTTCACTTGGGAATTAAGCACACTGCTTCTAATGTGTTTCTTACTGCACTGCGATTTCAAGGAACATGAGCCAGCCAGTACCATGCGATTAAAAGAAATTGTGAAATGTGAGCAATTAATAGTGCATTTCCAGTCTTCCAATACAGCAGTATTGGAAGCAGTATTCCAAAACAGCAGTTTTATAATTAGGCATAACTGCATTCAATTTGTTGGCGTTTTATGCGAAGCATACTACTTTAGCTACCACTTCAGCCCTTCACCGTGGTTATGCGCCTCCAAATCACGTGATACATGACGTCACACCATGTGACACGATGACGTCACGGCAGTGGAAAAACGGGGGCCCACCTCGCGCCGTCGCTGTAGTTGTGCGCCTCCAAATCACGTGACACGACGTCACACCACGTGACACGATGACGTCACGAAAACGACGTCACACCACGTGACACGATGACGTCACGACAGTGGAGAAACGGGGGAACACCTCGCGCCGTCGCTGTGGTTGTGCGCCTCCAAATCACGTGATACATGACGTCACACCACGTGACTTGATGATGTCACGACAGTGGAGAAACGGGGGCCCACCTCGTGCCGTCGCTGTGGTTGTGCGCCTCCAAATTACGCGACACGATGATGCTTCGCATTCTCCAGGCTTAACCAAGTTAAGCCTCAGCCATTTTTTTCTATTCCATCTGATGCTATTGAAATGGCGTCAGCGCTAATGGCTCTTGAGACATATGATGCTCCGGTGATTATTCATGTGCATGTATGCAAATATTATGCCCGTCCTATGAGTAGTTACGTTTCGTACCACGATGGAACATCCCTTGTTGATGATACATATATCGTTGGGCTTGTGTGCATGTTACACTTTTCTGAATGGCGATTCAAACCAATAGCAAGTAGCAGTCAGCCTAATCCAAATTTTTCGGTCTTATTCTTCTACTAGGCCGGATGCAATTTGAGAGGATAACGAAAACGTCGTTACGCCAAGTACTTTATGCTCTATCTGGCAGGAATAGCGACCGGGTTTAATCCACACAAAACATGTACGTTGCAATTGTCACTATCGTGAAAAATTTGCTGCTCACAGGTGGAAGTCTTATTCGAGACCGACCTTCTGTAAAGCACCTCTTTAAAAACGGACTCTTTCTATGCAATCCACAGAAGTACAAAGATCGATGCATGGAGAAAACATGTTTTTTTGTGTGTCTTCATCTCACAAAATATGTTGTCAACTGTATACCTTTCTCAACATACTAAGCTTTGTAACGATTATTGTCACGGCAGCCGTTTCGGACATTATGCATTATTTGCCAACATACGCCTGTCGTCCGAGTCCAGAAAACTCTGTTTAGAAGACGTAGCCTTCATTTCTGTAATGGCGAGTGTTGGACCCTACTCCAACAATTAGTGAGCAGAACGCTGCAACATCGCATACGTGTTTGTCCAAAATATTCTCGTGTCACCGTCATTGCTTCGTTCCGGGAAAGGGTGAAAATTTCAATCGTTTTCGGGGGGTCATTAAAAAATAAAAGATTGACCCCTTTGCATCTTATAGGGTAACAACATCTTTTGTGTAAAAGGGAACAACGTTCCACTCATAGTGTCACAGTGCATTGGATTAACTTTGTACTGGTGGTGGGTAGGGTAAAGGTCTTTGTAATGTCACTCCCTATCTTCGTCATTGAGGCTGTGTTTACTCACCGCGCGTCGAAAGAGAGGCCGCATGCGGTAGTCGGATACTTGGCACACACTTCGGCAAAAACCTTAAAGCTCGCTTTGTCCAGGATGGGGACCACTTCACTGTTGCTGGCGATCCGTACGTGCGTATAGATGAGGATGTCGCACGTCGAGTCCGGCGGGTACACAGCTGCCGTAGTTGCCTGGTGGTCAACCGAGCACAACAGCGGCGGTGGAGTCCGAACTGTGCTTGTAGTAGCCCCTGGTGCTGGTTGAGAAACTGCAGACGAAGTTTGAAGCTGGAATTTCTCGCGGTACGGATGTGCTGTCCACGGCGGTAGATGGAGTAACTGGATATTGCGGATCGGCCCTGAGTAATTTGAACTCAGTCACGCCATGAGCGATAGTACAGTGCCTTTTTGTGGTAACTACTCATATTTCTGCAACAACCTCTCGAGACATATGCATAGGCCTCGTCTTTAACAATCAGGCAATGGCCTAAAACCTGGAAAGCATGTCTATTCACTTCAAAATCACGAGGGTTCCTTCACGACCTTCAGTGACTGGGAGGGGAGTGCTACCTGAAAAGCTAACATGCGTGTAAATTGTAGAGTGATGTATAAGTGTACAAACGTGCATTTCTGTCACAAATTGTTTGCCTTAATAAATCGCAAAATGCAGACATTTCAGCAGCTATTGCTGAGTCTCGTTTTACACAGAAATGACCTACTTTGCTGTTCAGTTTTAAGGCAAAAGACTTTAATGTCTCATATTGTCGTGACGAAGACGTGTTAGCAAATGTGTACGTGTTTCGGATGCATGCCTTATATGGGCATATGCCAATCAATGGTCAATCGGTACTTATTTGGGTGCAATTGAAAGACATTGGAACATGATATAAAGGGATTTCATGATTATATCATTGTACTTAATGACTAAATAACTAATTCGTAATTAGTAGTAGTCAAGAAGTTGCATGTGGGACTGTGCACTGCACCTGTACCTTAACTAACATTAATTATCAGTGTACAAGTTAAGGTCACGTTCACTATCACTAACCATGCATTAACTAGAATCATGAAATGTGCAAGTCAAGCTTCACTATCATTAACCATCATTAATAGTTAGACGTTCCTAGACGTTTCAGAGTCATTGTGTCGAACATACTAGACAGTTCCATCACTTGACAGGTGAGTGACAGGACATGATGGTTGGAATTAGAACTCGGTAAAGACCAATTAGCCTAATTTACCTTTGTAGCAAGACCACATAATTAAAACCGAGTAGGAAATTGGTCGAGTTGGGGAATCGAACCCGGGTCTCCGGAGTGCGAGACAAGCACCCTAACCACTCCGCCATGCCAGCTCGATGGTTTCGAATGGACAAAGGCGCGTCTAGTCAATACGGCGTCTTCGTTCACTCGCATCTTCCTCCCTTCCCTTACTGCGAGGTTCAGGTGTCCACCGAGATAGGCGAGAAAGATACATTTCTTTCGTCAAAAAGAAATTTACCGTCGAGCAAGGCCCACAGCCGAATGGGCGATGGTGCTCTCCGGACTCCCTGGCACCAGTGCAAGATGCTATCGCGTTCCACTCTTGGAGGCGAAGCTTAACGTCTTAACCACACATCAGTGACACAGGCAGCAACACTGCGCTTAAGGCTTTCGCCTCACCAAAGTTTAGGTCAACAAAGTGCCCCCCAGAAATTTTTTTCTGACCCCAATTTTCCACCTTGCATACTTGTACCACTTCACTTTCCTATCGTGTTTCCATGTGTCATTTGTTGGTTGCTTGCCATATTCCTTTTCTTTGCGTATTTCGTCTCTGTGCCTTACAATTTCTGTGCACAAATGCTCTTCACCATTTCTTTCCTACGCGTTCTGTTTTCTTATATTACGTTATTAATTCCTTTTTGTGGTGCTGTTCCCCTTTTCTTTTTCCGCTTTCAGCTGCTATCTCCCGGATTTCTTCTTGCCTTCCTCACCTTGCATGGAGCTGTATGCCTTGGCGCCATAGACTTTGCCTTTCTCTATTTTTACTTCCCTGGTTATCTCTCGAAACTGTTTTTTCTTTAGAGTGTTAAGCTCCCTTTAATTGACCTCGAATTCGTTTTAAGCCTAGCAAAGCGTTGCTGGTCCGGGTTGTCTCTCTCTTTTTTATGTTGTGCCAAGCACGCTCGCTTGCTCAGATGCCATTTTGTGGACGCAGGTTTAGCACTGGCCGGCCAGTTCCAAACTTCAGCACGTGATTTTTCTGTTCTTGAATTCATTCGTATGTGGACTTTTTACCACCGACGTCTGCCTCTTCGTACGCTTCTTCACGCAGAACTGTACATTAAATGACACTTCAGAGTACCAATATATTCCAGATAATCATATCGTTGAACATTGTGTCAGCTGAAGGCGAAATGCTGGGCTAGTTGGTTGTAGATGCTTCAGTTCCCAAAAGCGCACACCAAAGACACGGACAAAAGGAAATAAATGACGGAGAGCTCTAGTGGTGTGTTTTTTTCTGTCTCGGCCTTTTTATGCGCTGTGGGGAATTGAAGCTCCTGTTAGAGCTTCGCCCATGCACCTGCCTGCGTGAGAACGCATAATAGATCTCACTTCCCGTTCAAGCAGAGGGCTATCAGATGAAAACACTGCCTCTCAAGCATTAACATTTAAGGGGTGCCTTTAAGAATGCACTTGACCATTTCCTGAATTCAGTGCTACATGTCACAGCGTGCTTTTCAAGGCGCTAACATTCCCTTAAACAAGCAAGGTTTACAGATTTGGCGCCTAGCCACATATTTTCGCTTTGCTCTTTCGTGTACAGTTGGTGACTGTGCTCGCGCTATCGAATAAGACGCACTTTGTTTGACTATATCGCGAGTAGTTCTGAAGGACTTGAAACATATGCGATTACGTATTAAGGTCAACCCTCGTTCCCAGGCGCCGCATTATAAACTGCCACTTACCACTTGCTGGATCCCTTGGTTGCGGTGGTGTGATCGGTTCAACAAGAGGATCCTGGGCAACATTCATTTATTGATTGAATAATACCGCCCCGAGGGTTATAAGTCCAGGGGTGCCAATTAATACTAGCGTTAATGATATAACCGGCAATCCCTCGCCATTTTTCGCAGTATTTGTATGTGGCGTGGGGGGGGGGGGGAATGTTAATTCCTTTTAAGCGCTACGATTGGTCCAATTGCCGGAAAACACCATCAGTACACTTCTACAAAAATAACCTTTCTAGCCTCGTTACGTAGGGCTGGTTGATTGTCCCAGGTATTTCACTTATTGGGTTAGAGGAGGATTTCTCTGCATATACAGGTACTCCAAATATAAAGAGGACATCCTTGATTACACGGAAGTGCCATGTGGCTAAGACGGCTTTTGTAGTTTACCCACGGCTTTTACGCGTAAATAGCGGTTATAGGCTACGTACACGAGCTAAAACATTGTCAACATCGAGTTGAGACAAGGCGTACGAGACATTCACAGGGCGAAGAAAGAATCGCATACGGACGCGACGCTAAGGCAGTTTAGGTTTTCATTGCACTGTCTCTACTAACATTGAAATGTGCGTAGCAACGAAACAAGTAATGGTCAGCCAAAAAAGAAACATGGCCTGGTAATGGTACGTTCTCATTGCCATGCGTTGGGCTCAGCCAGATATGCCATTTTAACGCGAAAGCGTTAACGGTCCCGTGCTGCAGAAAAGCCGGTGTCGTCGTCGGAGTGGTGGTGGTGAAAAGCATTTATTTAGTAATTTACAGAGAGGTGTTCGGGGAGAGGCCCCTAATGGGTCTCACCCCTTACAATGCTAGGCGGAGTTTCTCATTCCGGGATCCCGTTGGTCGAGACCGCTACACAAGTCCGCCGAACCAGGGCCTGTTGGGCCGATAGTTCCTGGCAGCTGAGCAGGGCCGCCTCCCAGTCCTCTCGGGTAGGGGAAGGGGTGATAGGGGGGAGAGAAGGATTTTTTCTGCATGCCCAAACCATGTGGAAGGTGTCCGCCACCTCCCCACAGAATGAGCAGCGGCCGTCAAAAGAAGGATTAAAGTGCTTGAGAACCGCCGGGCACAGCAGGGTGTTTGTAAAGAGCCTGAGAAGAATTCGTTCGCCAGCTTTACCCAGTCCTTTCATAGGAACTGGGTATCGCCGGTGTTCGGCACGATAGTGCTCAGTAATTTCTTTAAAAGAAAGGAGAGGGCTGTGATCTGGGTTGAGCACTTCCCAAGGGACGCCTGGTGCCCGGTGAGTGAGTGTGCGGGCTGCCTCATGGGCGGCCTCGTTACCTGGCATGCCTTGGTGGCCGGGGACCCATATGATTGAGCGATGAGTTGGATCGCCGTCGCGAGTACTGCGGTGTAAAATTTGGTGAGCGAGTGGAGTGATCCAACCGAACTCAAAGTTACGACAGGCTGCGAGGGCGATCGCCACCTCCTCCGCATTTGTTGAGTTGGGCGCTCTGAACGAGAGGCCGTCCACCTGTTTTCCCTCGTGTATGATTGCAGCCGTGTACCATTCCCCCCTGGAGCGGTAGGGGCCTGCAATGTCGACGTAGAAGACGTGTTTCTTTGAGCCATAGTGGCGGTGCAGGGCATTCGCCCGCGCCTGGCGCCGGCCATTATGGTCCTCCTTGTTCATCTTAGTCGGAAGGGGTCGAACGTAGTCGGCGGCGTTGGCCGTGAGCGAAAAATCCCAGATGCATTAATTAATAAATAAAACCGAGTATGAAATCGGTCGAATCGGGGGAATCGAACCAGGGCCTCCGCATTGCCAGGCGAGAACGCTCCGCCTCGGAAGCTAGATGGTTTGGAATTAAAAAAAAAACGCCCCCAGTGACCCGCCGCGGTGGCTCAGTGGTAAGGCGCTCGTCTACCGAGCCGAAGTACCCGGGTTCGAACCCGACCGCGGCGGCCGCGTTTCGATGGAGGCGAAACGCAAGAGACGGTGGTGGAAAACATTTATGTACACGTATAATACAGGAGGTTATGCATGAGCTGACCTAGAGGGGGCCAGCCCTTACAAATACTAGGTGGAGGTCCCTAGTTCGGGACCCCAGTGGCATCGGCCGCCGCCCAGGCTCGCCCGACCAAGGCCCGTTGGGCCTGCAGGTCAGAGCAGCCGAGCAGGGTCGCCTCCCAGTCCTCCCGGGTTGGGTTGGGGTGAGGGGGGATAGCAGGGTTGGAGGGGCAGGCCCACATCATGTGGTAGATGCCCGAAGACTTCTCCGCACAGTGCGGACAGCTGCCCGAGAAAGAAGGGTCGAAGTGTTTCAGAGCTGCCGGGCAGAGCAAAGTATTATACAGGCGGAGCATAAGCCGCTCCTCCGCCTTTGACAGACCTTTACACGGGCGGGGATAAAGACCATGGCCAGATTGATAGAGTAAAACGATGTCTTTGAAGATGTAAGCTGGAATAAATTCGAGTTCCTGATCGTCAGGGTCGGAGGGGAATGTCCGGTGAGAGAGCGCGCGGACGGCGGCGTCAGCTGCCTCATTTCCCTCAAGGCCCATGTGAGCGGGAGCCCAAACGATACGCCGGTGCGCGGGGTCACCGGTGTAGACGCTGTTTTGAAGAATGCGGTAGGCTAGATACGGTACCCAGCCCTTCTCGACGTTCCGACATGCCCCTCGCGAGTCGGAAATAATTGTTTTTGAATTGGAATCAGATGCAGCCAACGCAATGACGACCTCCTCCGCGTGTGTTATGTCACGGGCTCGGAAAGTAAGGCCATTCACTGTTTTGGATTGGTGGATGACTGCGGCTGTGTACCATCCCCCATGGTGGGGGCCTGAGGCATCCACGTAGAATACGCCGGGTTTCGATCCATAGTGGCGGGCCAGGGCTTCCGCCCGCGCCAGGCGCCGGCCATTATGGTCCTCACGGTTCATGTTCGCGGGAAGAGGGCGCACGTGGAGGGCGCATCTCCACTGGGATGGAATACGTACGCGCTCTTCCATGAGAGTGGTATGTTGGATGTGTAGTCGGGCAAGGAGGCTGCGACCCGACGATGTCTTCGAGAGACGTGTGTATTGGTTAGTCAGGTGGGCTTCCCGGAGCTCCCGAAATGTGTTCACCATGCTTAACCCCAGGAGGCGCTTGTTGGAGGTGGTCACGGGGAGGCCTAGAGCCCGCTTAATAATTTTTGCGGAGGATGACTTCGAGTGAATCCTCGTCTTGCTTCCGCAGGTGGAGGTATGGAGTCGAATATAGAATTAGACTGGTTACAAATGCATGCGCCAGCCGCAAGGCGTCCTTACATCGTAACCCCCCGCGCTTGTTAGAAACCCGGCGGACCAAGCGGCCCACCTGGTCCCCCACCTGACGGAGTTTGGCCAATGTTGTTTCTGACCGTCCGTCTTGATGTTTAAAGAGCCCCAGTACCCGGACTTCGATATTTTCAGGGATTGGACCTGTCTCGAGAGACAATGAAATTTTGGCTGTGCACTTTGGTGAGGGGCGTATGTGCACAAATTCAGACTTTTGGGTGGAGCATTGGAGGCCGCAGCGGCGAGCATAACGGTCCACTGTGGTCGCCGCCTCCTGCAGGTTAGCCTCAATGTCTGCAAGGGAACCCTGCGTGGCCCATAGGGTGATGTCATCAGCATACAGCGCATGCTGCACACCGGCGACAGCGTCCAGCTGGGCCGGTAGGCGCATCATAGCCAAATTGAATAAGAGGGGAGAGAGCACCGCGCCCTGGGGTGTACCCCTGGTTCCTAAATGAAAAGGACCATGTTCTTTATCCTGGATCCGAATGTAAGATTGTCTGTCGGTTAAAAATTGCCGAATGTATTGAAAGGCATTTCTGCCGCAGTTAGTTTGAGAGAGGTGGGTGAGAATGATCTCGTGGGTAACGTTGTCGAATGCACCCTTCAAATCCAAGGCGAGTACGACCTTGTCATTGTGAGGGTATTCCACGGGGTCGAGGACAGCCCGATTGAGTTGTAGCAGGACATCTTGTGCAGATCTGTGTGGGCGAAACCCGAACATGGTGTCTGCGAAAAGGTGTTTGGATTCCATGAACTCGGACAACCTGTCACGTACCATCGTCTCCATGAGTTTGCCCACACAGGAAGTCAGAGAGATGGGGCGGAGGTTGTCCGTGTTGATGGCCTTGCCAGCTTTAGGAATGAAAGTGACCAGGGCGGTCTTCCACTCGATGGGTAGTGGCACTTCCCCAAGCCTGAGTATGCGGTCCAACTCGCCGACTCCAACTGGGTGGCCCGATGCAATATGGCCGCGCGGCAAATGTCCAGCCGGAACACATGGCGACTCTTTCGCGCCCTAATTGACCCAACGCAAATACGCACGGAAACTCAAAAACACCTCCAAAGAGCAATACACAGCTTTCAGGGCAACACAAATCAATTGGCGCACAAGCTCCGGGACCAGTACTTGTGCACCACCCAGGACTCCCGCGGGCCGGCGTACTCTTATGCAGGTTCTGAGAACGTTGAGCTGGATCAACCGTTCCAGCTCCATGACGCAAGAGGCGCCCGTGTGCTGTGCGATGCCAGTGCACGTCAAAGATCCCCAGGTGGTCGAAATTATTCCGGAGACCTCCACTACGGCACCTCTTTCCCCCTTTCTTTCACTCCCACCTTCCTCCCTTCGCTTACGGCGCGGTTCAGGTGTCCGCCGAGATATGTCACACATAGACTGCTCCATTTCCTTTCCTCAAAAACCAATTTACCAATTTACCGATTTTGCCTAATTAATACGGCGTTTTTCTTAGAATGTCTTAGAAGGGTGCTTTAGAGACATACTCTATGGTGTCCTTTCGGGTGTACATCGCGATATAAGAGACAGGCGTATTTCTTTTCCTGAAAACCAATTTTCATTTCATTTTCGATAAGCCCCTTGCGGCAGGGTTCGGGTTTCCACCGAGATATGAGAAAGATAGCGTCGTTTTCTTTCCATAAAACCAATTTTCATTTTATCTTCCTTCCCTTTATGGCGCGGTTCGAATGTCCACCGAGATATGAGAGATCGTCGTTTCCGTAAAACCAATTTTTATTTCATTTTCCTTCCCTTACGGCGCGGTTCAGGTGTCCGCCGAGATATGTCACACATAGACTGCTCCATTTCCTTTCCTCAAAAACCAATTTACCAATTTACCGATTTTGCCTAATTAATACGGCGTTGTTCTTAGAATGTCTTAGAAGAGTGCTTTAGAGACATACTCTATGGTGTCCTTTCGGGTGTACACCGCGATATAAGAGACAGGCGTATTTCTTTTCCTTAAAACGAAATTTCATTTCATTTTGGATAAGCCCCTTGCGGCAGGGTTCGGGTGTCCACCGAGATATGAGAAAGATAGCTTCGTTATCTTTCCATAAAACCAATTTTCATTTTATCTTCCTTCCCTTTATGGCGCGGTTCGAATGTCCACCGAGATATGAGAGATCGTCGTTTCCGTAAAACCAATTTTCATTTCATTTTCCTTTTCTTACAGCGCGGTTGGGGTAACCGCCGAAATATATGAGAGACAGGTGTTGTTTCCTTTCTTTCAGGCAAGGCGTCGCGCCGAACGGGCGATGGCATTCCGTGGACCCCTTGGCAACGCCGCAACACGCTGTCTCGTTCCACTCGTAAAGGCTAAGCTTAAGCGCGTCCGCTATTTTTTTTTCTCGTCAGGGACACCATGGGGGTATTTACATAGGTTTCACAAGCCAGCGTTTTGATCAAACGGCTTCGATCTCTCTGTTTTCTAATCAAATGTGCGTATGAAAGCTATGGTGAAGAGTGTTTGAACTCCATACAATTAATGCTTATCAAGATAGTGTTTTATGCACGTTTTACACATCGCCGTAGCGTTCGAGCAGCCGTTCATAAAGGCATCTAGACGTTTGCGACCTAATATGCTTTGCAAGATAGCGGTGTTCAGTAAACTATCCCTATGTACAACCGCGGGGTAAATGGTCCTGGGAATTCACCGTCTGGCACAACCTACAAAGCTTTATGGATGCACAAAAATTTTTTACACCGCTTCAACTGGTGATCTTTTTCAGGTTGACTAGCACTATGGGCGCAAGGAAATATGGCCTGCTTTTTATCGTTTTCCTTCATTTTATCGGAACCAAATTCTGTCAGCTTCTTCTTCAGCACACTACAGGCCACTGCCGACAACTCTGGTAGCAATCAATGCTTAAAACGCGGAAGACAGTTATACAAAGTGCGTTTTTCAAGGTGAGGGCATGTCATCTGAATGACATTCCTAGAGCAACTCATGGTGGCCGTTTCCACTCATTTGAAATGGGCGGAGTCATTGGGACGCGTGGCTTATGAGCTCTAGGGTCAATAGCACTAATAGAAATGATACGATGAGAAATGTCGAGGGGGTCTAAAATCTTATGCCACTATTTCCAGGAGATTCGCGGTGGCTCAGTGGTAAGGCGCTCGTCTACTGAGCCGGAGTACCCGGATTCGAACCCGACCACGGCGGCCGCGCTTCGATGGAGGCGAAACACATGAGGCGGCCGTCATCCGCAAGGCAACTAAGCGAGCCCTGGATCTCCCGGTGGCTACCTCTAATGCCAAACTCAAGGCATTGGGGGTGCTAAACTCCTACCAGGAGCTGCAGGAGGCCCACTTCGTGAACCAATACACGCGGCTCATGCAGACGGCTCCTGGGCGCCGCCTGCTAAACCGCTTACACATCTAACACGACTGCACTCCAGAGGAGGCGGAGCGTATCCCAGTACTGTGGCGCCATATGCTCTGGGTCTCCCCGCTCCCCCGTAACATGGACACCGACATCCACGTAAACAGGCGACAAGCGCGGGCTCGGGCTCTTGAGAGACAACACGGCTCCCTACCCGGTGTATATTATGTAGTCGATCGCCCACCTCACGGGATACTTTAACAAACGCTGGAAGGAAGGCCCTCTCCCCCAATCCTGGCGTCACGCCAAAATCTTATTCAAACCAAAGCCCCACAAACCTCTTACCCCTGCCAATCTCCGTCCAATCTCCCTAACCTCATGCCTGGGCAAGCTTTTCGAACACGTTGCACTCGCCCGACTCACCCACCACATGGCGGAGCAAGACCCGCACAGCATGGTGGGCTTCCATCCCCATTTTTCAGCACAGGACGCCATGCTCCAACTCACGCAGGACATTTTGGACCCCTCATTCCGGGTCTCACAAAAGCTGTCCTAGCCTTGGATCTCTCCAAGGCCTTTGATTGCCTGTACCATCAAGCGATCATGGCGGCTCTCTCCCCCTTGAACATAGTACAGTGTACAGTGGTGAGCAGTGGTGAGCAGCCTTGTCTAGAGCGCTCGGGCGGTGCACTTCCTTGCAAACAAATGCAGATTTTGTGGCAGCCTCTAGGATCCAGCTGCAACGCTTGCACGGAAGTAGCGCCAGATAGCCTCGTAAACAAAGCAGGCACGAAAACTTTGCCCTGCAAGGAGGGGCTGCTCTCTAATTTCGGTTTTTGTTACCAAGTGCGCACTGCTCAAGCGCTCTAGACAAGGCTGCTCACCACTGTACACCTATATTCAAACATCCCATACTAACCGCGCGGCCGACATTCACTTCGGTCCCCACATCTTTCCCCCATACATCCTTAGTGGGGTCTGAACCCCCCAGGGGTCCGTCCTCTCCCCTTTCCTCTTCAATGCTACTGTCATTCCCCTTGCCCGCAAGCTACAAACCATCCCTCACCTTCGGCATACACTCCATGCCGATGATATTACGCTTTAGACCACCCATGGCAGTGATAGAGACATAGAGAACACCTTACAGTCCGACGCTATCCTCACCGAAACGCATGCGCGGAGTATCGGACTCTCCTGCTTACCGGAGAAGTCGGAGCTCCTCATAATCCACCTTACAACACGAAACTGCCCCACAGACCCCATCACCGTGACACTGGAAAACCGGCCCATCCTGGAGGTATAAACACTCTCCGGGTACTTGGCCTCCACATTCCGAACAACGGGAAAAACACACTCACCATGCGGAAACTCAAGCAGACAACTGTGTCGATATCCCACCTAATCCGCCGCGTTTCTGCACACCACCGGGGCACGATGGAGCATGACCTATGTCGTCTCATTCATGCCTTCGTCCTCAGCCGCTTAATCTTCACGCTCCCCTACCTGAAACTCCAGGCCGGGGAAATCTCCAACCTGGATGTCATGATCCGAACAGCATTTAAGACAGCACTACACCTACCCCTAGATACCTCATCCGAAAAACTCCTCCAACTAGGCCTGCACAACACGGTAGGGGAGCTTATCGAGGCCCATCCACAGGCACAATACATACGTCTCGCGAAAACCACCACCGGCAGACACATCCTACCCACCCTCGGTATCCGCCTACCAGCCACGGATCCCACACAGCTCCAGGTCCCCCGCCACATTCACCGCGACTTATTTATTAAGCCTCTCCCCAAAAACATGCACCCCACCTACCACGAACCCCGCCGCAGAGCTCGCGCACGGGCACTCCACAATCACTATGGCACGGAATGGAATGCCGTTTGGGTGGATGCCGCATGCACGGGCGAGGACGCGGGTGTAGCCGTCAGGAACCCCTTCCTCCATCCAATTGCCACCCTTCCCATAACCCCTACTGCCACTTCGGAGGAGGCCGAAGAGGCCACCATTGCCCTGGCCATCGCACGCACGGAGGCCCGATATATTCTATCCGACTCTAAAACTGCCATACTAAATTTTACTCGCGGGAGAATTAACGTCCCTGCATTTCGCATACTGAACTCCCTCGCCGCACACCCACCCTGGTACGTGGAGTTGATATGGGTGCCTGCCCACTCCGGAAATCCCGGAAACGAGGCCGCCAACGCTTTAGCCCGAGGTTCTCTCAACCGGGCACCGGCGGCCTCCGACCTGGGGTTCTCACGGGAGCGCATGCACTCATTCAGTGAAATGACGCAGGCCTGCAAAGCCGAGCGTCGGCTCTACTCTCCACCCCATCCCTCCCTCGACCATTATCATCAGACACTTTGTAGGCGGCTTCAAACACGCAACTTACCCTCCCCTTATATACGCTCACGCTATCACCAAGTCTTCAGAAACCCCTCCTGTACCCTCTGCCAGCACCCCAAAGACACTCTAGACCATATCCTTTTCCTCTGCCCGGCGGATCCTCCCCCGCGGGGCCTGGAGCACCTTACCACTTGGGAGGCATGGGAGACCTTACTGCGTTCTGAGGCCCCGGCCAAGCAAGCCATCGCCACCGGCCGGGCTGCCAGCGTCATGAGCCTCCGGGACATGAACGTTTGAGTGCAGTGGAGCCGTGCGGGGGCCCACGGACCTGTGTGCCGAACTCCGCAGTTGTAAATAAAGTTTTCACCACCACCAGAAACAACAGTGATGGAAGTCATTGTCATTACATAGCAACACTAGCTTATCATCGGTGTATCTATTTCCAGTAGAATAGGTGCAAAAGTTGTTACAGTTACCCCGAGACTGCATAAAGCGCCGTGACTCCTTTGTACTTCACTCTGAACTGCTTGTTTACCACCTACCGCTCTCTTGTGGAAATGATTGCATGAGCAAATGGCCAGATGCTTTATTTACGGCTCTTCGCTTGCCATGTATAGGAGGGAAAGGTAGCAGTAAAAGCATATATTGTTGCCTATTGTACGGAGCGAAAGCACTATAGGTCATAGTTGTTCAGATTCACGCGTGATTAGAAAGCACTAGGAAAATGTGTTCAAAAGGGTAATTCAAGGCCTTTCGATCAAAAAAAAAAAGAAAAGAACTTGTGCTAGTACCCCTTCGGTATAATTGACGAAAAGTTATATAGGGCGTTTAAGGCTACTTACGTGCTGTGATTGCGAAAGCATCTACGCGTGATGCTCGGCTGCTGCCATCGCGTATTATTACTATAAATACAGTGGCCAGCGAAGCTGATCCATTCGCGCCGCCCGCGACGATACCCAAACCCAGGGCAAGACACTGGCAGTAGCGCAAAGTGCTGTGCTGGCCTCACGGCGCAGTGCTCTGATGAAGTGGACATCGAAGCTCAATTGTTCGGGCTAGCCTAAGTCCGAGAGACACTCCAGGAGAAATTTGATTTCAGTATTACTTTTGCCTGTTTTCCTGGGGAGGACCCGTCGGTTTAGTAGTACTGTCGGGTGACCACATCACAGGCGCATTTTCTGCCTCATGAGCCATTTACTGCTTTCGCATTAAAAATAACTTACCTACCTGACCAAGCAGTACCATGGCATCAATAACATAACATTACTGAGACATGCGTTATTTGGGCCGACTTTCACCTGTTTTGTAGCCTGAGCTACATTGGCCAGTGTCTCGCCGTTTCGCGTGCTCTCTCAGTCGACCATACTGCGCATGCGCGGGGAGCGAGTGACGTCACTGCGCACAGATGGCGCGCATCGCTAAGCGCGTTCGCAGCTGGCGTTGCTGCTTACGCTACTTATATCCTGGCATAGCAGAGCTAAGCCAGTGCAAACTTTTTTTTCCGTGGCATCTTGCAATATCAGGAGAGATTGTGGAATGAAATTCTGTTGAAGTAGCACCATGTCCTTGAGCGTCTTTTTCATCGCCGAGCATCCGTACCGTGCCTTGTCTCAAATAGTCATGAACCAAATCACCCATCAGTCGATTCTTCTGAACTTCGTCTAGATCTGCGGAGTGTGCGCGTAAAAATTAGACTACTAACCCGATGGGCTAAGCACTCGCAGAGCGGTTCGTTCGATCCATACAATGCCTTACTTGCTCTTAAGGAGCCTTATATACCGAAGGCGACGTTCCCTACACAGTGTTATAGATGTCAGCGCCAGGGGCTCCTAGAGAATTGTTTCACGCGAAGGCCAAAATACTGCCATGCGCACAAAAACTTGAGCGTCCCTCCACGTTTGGCTTCCAGATCTACCCTTTGTACCAAGCTTACACACATTTCGTTGAAGGAGGGAACCTAGCAATATAGCAGGTACAACGGCAAAAACGCGAGGACCTTCTTAGCTTAACCTCAAAAAACTTTCTGTTGGCTCTCGCTCACTAGAACTATGTACAAAACAGTATGACATGGTTCAGTAAAATTTATATGATTACGTGTAAGTACCACAGCCGAGAATTGGAACGGGACTAAAGAAAGCTGATATCTACAAGAAAAGTTATGAAAAGCTATGCGATGAGAAGCTTTCCAATCTGTTACCCTTTTTTTTCTGCTGCTGTTCTGTTCGGTGCAGCCAAAAATTGCGCTTAACTCTTTCCGCAAAACAAGACTTTAAAAGAGTTGCGAACAATAAAAACTCACAATTTTCCGGCACTTCAATTTTCCAATGCAAATAAGCGAATGAAAGAATGGAAGTTCACAGCCAAAACGTTACCTCACAACAGCTTGATTGGAAAGTCCCGGCTCACATTCCAGGGTACGCTGCATTGATCTTCGACCACCTCCAAAGCCGAATGTCAGTGCATTGTTATGTGCTTCGGTGTGCGCTCCATGCAACACTAGAACACGTTTTGTGTCCCATATCACGCGTGACCTTTCGAAAGACCTTACAAAGAGTTTCAGTATAACGATACTACGCAACAGCACCGCATTTCTCAACTACCGCTATATGCACCTCTCTGCGGCAAGTACGTAACAGTACCGTATGACTTAGCGGCTACTTCGTACCTCTGTACGGCAGAGAGATTTACCACAGTGTTAACATCAAGAGATTTACCACCCTCATACTGAAGAGGGAACACTCTCCGCAGGGTAGACACGTGTCGGCATCCCTCACCTTTGCAGGGAGCGTAGTGCGGCTGGCTTCAATGCCGCGTCGGCTGGAAGTAACGTCGACGTCGTCGTCATCTAGGAAGAGTAGAGGCGGAACGAAGTAAAGCTATGGCGCAACCAGCGTTCAACTCTTGTTTTCTTTCAAGACACAAAAGTTGCAGGCTATTTTACATCATACGAAATATTTGACTTTCATAAAGTAAGATAGCTGCTCTCTTTAAAACCCTCCCTGCGCGGATCAAATAGGCAAGCCGCAAGAAGGCTGCTGGAAGTTGACACAAAAAAGAAGGATGAGATAACAAAGAAGGAAGGAAAGAAGAAACACAAGAGTAAATATTAGGAGGAAGGACAGAATAAGGATTGCATGGGGAATACCAGGACATGAAAAAAAAGTCAGCAAAACAAAAATCGAGGAACAATAAAAAATTTCGTAACAAGCATTAAAATCGAGATAAAAAGATAAAAAAAGATGTACTTCTCCGAGAAACACTAAACAATAATAAATATAGCTGAAATAAAGATAAACAGGTGAAAAAACGTGCTTTTCCGGCTATTGGTAGCATTACCAGAGAGGCGCTTATTTCATTTTCACAACACTCCAAAATTTCGAAAAAAATTTTCCTCCCTCGCGGAAGAACTCAGTACGAAGTAAAACTCACATTGTATAGTGTAAGCAGCAAAAAGGATGAGGAGAGAGACGACGCCCGCGATGATAAAGAAGCAGCAAGCGAAAGCCCAGTGCATCTTTTCATTCCTTTCATTCCTGGAAGTGCAGTGGTGTGTTTGATATCAATAATTCGCGCACATCGTTTCTACGACAGCTAATTTAGCGAGTCACTTCTTAATCCGAAAGGGGCTGGGAATCAGAGAGGTGGCCCATAGCATACAAATTTTATTATGCCAGACATACCTATGATTCCAGTAAGCGGCATTTAGTGTGCCATAACCTCTCACAATTTTTTGAACTGGTATTTGTCATGCGCCAGAATTTCATTCCTTATTGTAGCTAGCAACAAGCGAATGTGCCATTCCAAGCATGCCTTGGTCCACACGAAATCCTTGGTCCAAAATGCAACAAAAGGCATTGCATTAAGGATAATGGCTCCCTCCGCGGTGCCTTAATGGCGATCCAGTTAGGCTGCTGGGCCCAAGGACGCGATATAAAATCCCGCCAGCCGCGCCTCCATTTCGAGGGAAGGGTAATCCAAAAGCACGAATGCACTGTGCGATATAAATGCACGTTAAGCAATCCTTGGTTGTTTTTTTAATAGCCAGGCCTCCCTACTACCCATCTTTATTTCAGTCCATGGAAACCTCTGGGATGTTAAACCGCATATACCAGATTGCACCATACCATTAAGGATTTGTTGAATGCGATGTTGCTGGCATTAGGGCACTCGCAAAGCACACGATCCACGTGTAGTCGAGATCATTGCAGCTACTCCCCTTGGTAAACTGATAGCAGCTGCAACCAATAACCATTATAAAGAAGTATTATAACAACAACCATTAATACAAATTCAATGTATTGGTTTCGTTTGTTTACCTATTCTGTTTTGCAATCACAATGGCTTGGAGCATAGACGGTTTGGTTTGCCCACCTCAACTTGAGCCAAATGAACAAAATTTACATGTTGCTTGCGACCCCAGCAACTTATTAGCAGCACTCATGCAGCTTTGCACGGGCCAGTTCCGTGTTCTGGGGATTGGATGTCATTAGAAATCTTTGGCATACCGTGCATTGTGTTACCGTTAACGTAGTGCCGGGAAGCCCGCTCACCGCCGGTGAGCAAGCGCTGATTGGCCCCGATGCTTCAGATTCTCGCGCATAATTCGAGTACCTGGCGCCATCTGGCACCGTCAAGGCAATTTGCGCATGCACATTGGCTGTCTGCGGGCTCCCAACACTCCGGTAACGGTAACACGGTATGGTAAAGCTGTCTATTATGTTCATTACAGAAGCGTACAGACAGCCGTTGTTTGCTCCCAAATACAGTTTCTTCTACGCAACGGATTTCTGTCTGCACACGTTTCTCCTGAAGTAACGAATGCCAGAAGTTAAATTAGGAGGCAAATAGAAGAATAGTGCTTGTACTTACGTAACCGAATCTGCAAACAGAGGTTACAGGTTTCATTCCAATACTCAGCTACACCCAAGGCATTACCGGCTTCTCCTCGTGAATTTAGGCACGAGACGTCAAGCTTGCCCTGGTGCTGAATAGTGATGGCATCCATTTCTAACCAGATAGTGTTCATGGCTCCGTGTCGCGAAAAAAAAACGGCGTCGCTGTTGTAACATGAAAATCGCAAGGACGGAAAAGAACAAAAAAGTCAGATAAATTAGCGCTAGAGCATTGGGATTGGCCGCAAACATCAATAAGTCGTTTAAATATTGAAATTTAAACAGGTTTAGTGAAGAACAAATTTGCGTGAATCGTTTGGGAATCCAGCCCAGGCCCCTTCGATTGTGAGAAGAGCACACTATCCAAATACACAAAGACTTCCTAATTAATACGCTATTCTAGTGGACCTAGCCATCCATCTGGTACATGATTATGTGTGGTGTACTAAAATATTACTGTTTTGTGAATAGAAATATTAAAATGTTAATTCATAATCCTGCGATTAAATTGGAATCTAAACCAGGAAATACGAATTCTAGGTGTCATTTTGCTTGGACGACTGAAGAGTGTGTATGTGCCATATCCTTGTATGAGGGGTATATGAATTAGTGACTACGGTACTTAGTGACAATTAGTGATTGAGCCAAACTGTATTTGTATGTCGGAGATTGCACTCAAACAATCGGTGCGTATGCAAATGGGGCCCGAAAAAGTTATCATATTTCACTCTGAAAGGCGAAACATAGGAGTCTTCTCGATTTTTTTTCTTAATGGAGTGCGAGAAATTGGAGAGATTCCCTTGGGCAGGTTTTGGTGAACATTTCGGGCATTTATTCAGCAGTAATTAAGCGTCTTCGAAAGCCTCCCCGAGTTGCTTTAGTGGATAAAGGCACGTGCAATTGATACGTTGCCGTGTTTTAATCAATTATTCATACGTCAAAACAGCTCAAACAAACTTTTGTTTACTTACCTTTCTCGAGGTCGAATTCTGCGCGAAAGCAATCAATAAAAATGATATATTCAAGTTGCGCAAGACCATCTTTGGAACGAATCTTTGCCAGCTATGAACCAAGTCTTTCGTGAAATTTGCCAACGCACCTAATAGCCTCGACTGTGTCGGCAGGCTGCCAGTCGTGCTCGTGGTCGCTTCTGGAAGAGAGCAAAGAAAAAGAATTTGGTTCTTTCGGCAGTAAATATTTGAGAAATTTTACAGGCACCGCTGCTAAGGGCGCATTTGCCGGTTCTGCGGCGTTGGGGTAAGGCGAATGTAGGCAAGGAGGAAATTGGAGGAGAGAGAGAGAAAGAGAGAGAAGCAGGTGCACTGTGCCATGTTGGTGTGCCATCATGTAGTGACGCCATGTTTGAGGGCACTGCAACGCCCCACACTAAGGGGTGCGAACACTGTCGTCACGACAGACAGCTGAGTGACGTCACGCACACCCTACGTCAGAAGAGGACAAATGGCCAATATTGTTTGAGAAGGCCTCCAGTGTTATCTGAAATAGGTAGACCGCACCGATTACAACTACTGAAAGTAGACACTCACAACTACTAGAAATGCTTCATACCATGGGAAAGTGGGAATGACGTCACCTGGAATATTTCCTTCTGCGAATTTTTTGCAACAGTGCGGTTCCATTGGCCGTACTCAAGGTACTTCTTGCCCTGTATATCAGCTGTACTTTTTTATGTTTCTCGTGGTATAAGCTCCAAATAGCGCCCATCGTCATGTAACGACCTTGTCGGATATGTTGTCATGTGTGTAGTAGTCTCCACAATGGGTACTGAACCCACCCTGGCAGTCTGACTCCGGGAAGTCGACGTGATGATTAGGAGTTGATGTGCTGCGAAATATGCAGCTGGACGAAGGGAAAAAAGCGCTTTGACGTCCTTGGGTTACCTATCGTTTCTTGTGGTTTATGTACTGTTAGCAGGGCTGCTTTTTAATAACTAGTTTGCAGCGAACGTGAGTAGCCTCGACGGTAGTAGCTGCAGTTAAAAGTCACATTTTATGTTTGTTACTCTAGGAATGGTCAGGAAGAGCATCGCGTCAGCCTCATTTAGCACTAGAGAATTCTGGCGCAACCATGTTTACACCAATCTGTAACCATTAAAGCGTATGCCAGAAGAAAAGCTACAGCTGAAAATTCACAGCCCCGCATGAGATACACATTCGGTGGGTGTTTATTTCTAAGCGCCCTTTTCCGGAAAATCTCCTCTGGAATTTGAACCACATCTGAATGAAGCGTGGTCAATAAATATACTCTTTAAAAAATACATTAAGGGTTGCAGGCACTAGAGAAGTTTTTTTTTTCAGACATCTGTTTCTTAATATACCTTGACGTAACTGCTTTGATTGCGTTAAAGGAATCTGTGGGATCTGTGCCTTGAACGTGCGGTACTTCCAAAGTGAAAATGATGACTTTACCAATTTTAGATGTCTCCAATGAAATAAATTTTTAGATGTTTCCAAAAGAATTCTTTGCCCTTAAAGTTTTTTTCACAACAGACAAATATTACGACAAAAACAACCGTATTAGGTTCCACTACAGATGTGTTATTACTTCTCCAGTACACAGCATAACAAATACCAGACATGCTTCGTGTGTCCTCTACTAAAATATAGGCTGGATACGGGCGCGCACTGCTGTCCGAGAGCGACCATTCGTGCGTTTCAGCTTGGAAGAGAACCCATTATATCAAGCAGTGGCGCCAACCTAATAAGAAGGGAGTCTGATGGAGGCGGGGCAATAGAGAGAGATCCTGCGAAAGACATCTGTGAGTTGGGGCTATAAATAAATGGCGAAAAATATTTTGTCTGTCACAGGAGATCTGCCCTTAGCCTACACGAAGCAAGCAAAGCCCATAAGAAAATCAATGCGGTAAACGCTTTACGAACTAAAAAAAAAAAGATGATCACAGCGGGGCTACAAAAGGCAGACCGCCGATATTCCCCAGTAGGTGCACCTCGGGGAGAAGTCAGGGCCTAACCACCGCTTGACAACTGCCTGCAACACGAAGAATGCTGTGCCCCGCCGCGGTGGCTCAGTTGTACGGCGCACGGCTGCTGACCCGAAAGACGCGGGTTCGATCCCGGCCGTGGCAGCCGAATTTCGAAGAAGGCGAAATTTTTTAGGCCAGTGCACGCTAAAGATACACGGGTGGTCTAAATTTCCGGAGCTCTTCACTACGGCGTCCCTCATAGCCTGAGTTGCTTCGGAACGTTAAACCCAAAGGAACGAAACGAAGCACGCTGAAGCGCGTTGACCGCGGGTATTCCCCGGACCCAGGACCCAGCTGAGCGTGAGTGGCAAATGACCGAATTGAACACTAGAGATGGACATGGGGGATTTCGTAAAAATTAATTTCCCCTTGTGCGTTGAGAGATGGGACACACTATATTCTTTTTTTTTCAAAATGCTGTTCTACCTCGTAGAGAACTGTTATCCAGCAACCGAAAATGCTAACGGTAGTTCTTTCTGCGTCGTCCCTCTTCTGAGCGCGTTGCAGCTCTGTCGTTGGTGTGGCGGATAGCGGCTGCATTTATAATTCTTCTTTAGAGTACAGTAAAAACATATCGTCAACTTACGCATTGTTGAGTGATATGCCTGGAAAACGCTATGGTGAAGCGGTGGACACAGCCCGCAGAGAACGAAATCGTAGAAGCAACGCAGCAGTCAAGGGCGATCGTAGTCGGAGGGACACTAGCGAACGCCTCGCGGCTCAGGCAATCACGTGCCTCAAGCCAGTGTGCCTTGCGTGGCACGCAGTAGCTGCGAAACACGCTGAGGAAAACGAAGATCGGAGAGCGCTTGAAGATAAGCCTGAGGACATAATCATCATCATCATCATCAAATGAAGTAATTCTCAACTACAATCCTGTTTTATGGAATGACCGGACGTAAACTTGTTGCGACCTTTATCCTCTACACGTGAGCGGGGCACACAGTGAGGAAGCGCAAAGTCCGGCGAAAGACCAACGTGAGGTATCCTCTCTGCGAATATGTATATATTTTTTTGATAAGCTTCCTATGAAAAATGTTTCTCTGTTGGAATTGGGCCGCTATGTTTAATAAACTTTCGTGCTTCCTTAAAGGTCCTTCCAGCTTTGCAGGATAAAAACTTCTGCCCGTTTCTCTTAAAGTTACCGCTTCAAGCACACTCTTCAGATTGTCTTTGTTTTGCCCTGTCAGACAAGTATTCAACAAAACGAAACTTGAAAGATAATGAAAGAAGAAAATGAAACAAAATGAAAGAAAAGGAGACAGCGTGGCCGACACTGAGTTTATGTGCGCCTACTTTGGCGCGTAGAACAAAATGACGCGGACCATGCCGATATAAGAAGGGGGTTGACCGCTGTCAGTTTAGTCCGCGCCGCCTCAGACTTCGGAGCTTCGGACTTAAGCTTCGGAGAAGTGCGCCCGCTCGACTCCCGGGAGAACACCACTCGCCCAGCCACGCACCAACTAGCCAGCGCGCGCCAGTCTGCGGGACGGCATCGTCGTGGACCTCTGGTCGTCGGACTGTCGCAGTGTCCGGTGAAAAAAATGTGTTTTGTTTATTTGCCTCTCTTTCTTGTATTAGTGCACTTGGGGTGATATTTCCATTTTGTATTGTAACCTCTCTCGAGTTTAGCTTTGCACTAGTTGCACCGTTTTGTTAATCACTTTGTATGTGTCTGTACTAGGGATTGTGAAATCCTCTGCATCGTCTCATTGCTGCATAAACTTTGTTTTGTTTGTGAACCTTTGGCTCCGACCCATTCTCTGGCTTGCGACCGGCGAAAGCTGGGCACCAAACGACCAAAAACCTCTTAACACTTCGTAGCTCGTCTCCGCTGAAGATGCCACGCTGAGTCGAGGTCTTTTCATTTGAGTCCGAGACCGCTACCCCCCCCCCCCCCCCTCCCACGCTCTAAGGGTGTTTGTGAACTTCACGCTTAAAAGTGCGGGAGAATATTATGTCACCCAACTTCCCGCACTTTTGACATATTGGGTTCCCGTTTCGGAGTCTTTGGGCTTTCCTGTCCGGAATTCATCCCGAAATCCCTCGGTGGTGAGTCGGAATTGTTTAAGCAGAGCGGCCTTTATTTTGCTATTATTGGCTGCATCTCCAGGAGACAGTCGCCCGAAAAAAATAGAATAGCTATAATTAATCAGAAAAATAGAAAAGGTGGAGAATGAATTAGCAAAATTTAAATGAATAAGAATGGCCTTAGAAAGAACAAAGCAAACTTGCTAAGCAGTTCGCTCTGCGGAGGTGAACAGAGAAACTGCACTGAAAAAAAAAATTCATGGCAAAGCATTTAGCTACCACCACTTATACCTGCAAACCTCTCATGTGCGAACCGGTCAACGATCAGATCTGTCTCCCTGTAATCCCGCAGGGTCATCTTGTGAACGCCAACAAAATCCTATTTTCATTTGGTCACAACCTCGTCCTGTTTAAAGTAGGAAATATTTGCAAGCAACAGTCAATTTAGAATTTAGTCAGAACTAGGAATTGTTTAATGAGCTCTGTATATTCAATGCACGCTTTAAAGAATAATTCATGGCGAAGAACCCAATGGGTGATGGCTTTGCTTGTTTGTTCTTTTTCCTTCTTCTGTTATGCACACGATTCAATCTTCGGCACACCATGTTCAGATTTCATTACGCTGATAGTTTAAGTATTTTATAATGGTAGACAACCTATGTTTTTCTCTTCTATTGCGATTATTTTCGTTCTATACCTGCCTTGGAATGTATACTTTCTATATGCCAAATTTTGGTAAATATTTTTTTAGTTTAACGATTTACCTGTACTTCTCATTGTATCTTCCTCTTATAGTGTTCGCGAGAGAACTTAAAATTTGTTCGTAGCTTTAAGCAAAATATTGTGCTCATAATTTTGTTTAGATATTCGTGTTTATTTTTGCTTGTTTTTCTGAGTGCTATCTAGTGACTGTTAATTTTTTGGTGCCTCCCCTTCGTATAGTACCCTACAAAGAAAGCCATTAAGGGTTTTTTAAGAAACAAATAAATAAATGAATAAATTTATTTTATGTTGAATAACCTCCCGCAAGTTTCGTCTGATATATTTTGTTTTCAGAAAACAAAAAAGATACACAATTGAAAGGAGCGAAAGAAGACCTTTATTTCTTGGCATATAAACTTATATAATTTATGTGCCACACAAGTCTACACGAACAGTTCGAAAGCGGCTTTTCGGGGCAAGAGTTATTTGCACGCTTGCTGCTAAAACACCGACGCTATCTGTGGCAGTTATATACAACTAGCTCCAAGTGCAGCTGCAAGAGAGCAGCGCCGATGTCGTTGTCGCCTCAGCGCAATAAAATAATGCCAAAGATCAGTTCCCCTCCTCGATCAGCATGACGCTTCTTCGCATACGTCACTATGCAGCGCTTCTTTCCAGAGGACAGCTCCTTCGCCGAGCGCCTAAACCAGCTTAATCAACTCTTTGCCTTGATTCTTTCAAAGAAAACAGCTCTGCGACGGGACAAAATGAAGATGTAGATAAACGGTGAGGGAAGATACTTCCATATGTGCGCATGCTATAGAATAAAAAGCAACATTGGATTGGATTGGAAAACATTTATTCCGTCAAAAATGCAGATGCAGACGGTCCGCGCTAGACGGCCACCAAACCATGGCTGGCGGCGACCTGAGCGGCCCACTCGGTGGCCAAGGCTTGAATGTCCGTTTCCGAGCTGACCAGCACAGCCTCCTATCGCTCAACAGAAGGAATTCGTACTAGATCCTCCGGTAAAGGTTCTTCTTTACATTGCCGCATGAATATATATGTTCGGTGGTTCGCTTAAACTCTCAGTCCTGCAGAGGGCTTATCTTCAAGATAGGAGCATATTTAAGTGACACCCTTTTAAGACTCTTAAGGGAAATAAAGAAAAAACTGATGACCTATATCGATACGCTACAACATTCTAACTATATAGAGGCCTCTCGAAGAGAACGAACCCGTCTAGTTGGCGTAACTTCTCAAGCCTGAAGGTGTACAGATGGTGCTAGTTCATTTACGTGATATCTTTTATGACTTTCAAGAAAAAGCAAATAAAGAAACTGTTCTACGTGGACAGGCTATGGCAGTCTAAAAACGGAGAAGATTCTCCGCCGAAAACAGCGCTTTTATGAGCTCTAACACACCAAACAAGCAAATGCAGGAGTCACCACCGTGCACCACACTATTTTAGAACTGAAATGTGTGTGTTCACACCGAATTCAGCCGGGTATCCCAGACGCAATACTACAACAGCACTCACGTCAAAATGGCTGCAACTACTTGATTTTGGTGTAAATATCGGGAGTTTAATCAGAGTCGTTGGAAGTCTCCTAAATTTGATTTTGTCATCCATTATTTAGTATCTTCCTTTGCCGGCGGACAAGCAGCAAAATATGTAGAAAAGAGATACTTAAGCTGAAGCTTCGCTTAAGCTCCGCCACTTAAGACACTTAACCTGCGCCTTAGGGGTATAATGCGATAGTGTAGTGGGTTAATTAGAATCTATGCAGTAGGTCATCCTCTACTTTACATTCGTAGATCCTTACAAGTTTTCATACCTCTCCTTCCGCAGTTGTGAGCTGTTGATGCGCCACTGCCCTGCGATGGCAGGTGGTCCGAGCGCTGTGCCTTGTGCAGCATAGGCTTCTCTTCCTGAGCGACCAATCATTAATTTAAGTGTCACCTGCTACGGTGGCAGGTTGTGATGACGCCGCAAGTCACTTGACCTAAGTGGCCCACTTGTCTCCTAGACTGTTCTCTAGGCACCGCCTGTGAGATCTATGCTCGTGATTTGTCGCTCACAACACCGACACCCTGTTTTCTACTGAGAGTGGCTGCCGTGTTATAAGCCAGAGAATAAGCTTTTACTAACAACAAGAATGCGAAGCAGATGCACTCAGGACTCGTTTAAGATCGACGTACAAACTGCTTGTTCCTTGTCGCAGTGTTGCGCAGCTACAATTTTAACAATTTTATTTTCTCTAAAATTTGCAGTGAGCAGGCATTTGTTATGCAAAATATTAGCATTCATTCTAGTCGACGGTGTCCAGAAAGACGCCAATTAGGTTTATTGTAGGACTATACAACGTGCGTGATCGCTTTTTCCGGAATTTGATAAGACGCTTTGATAAAAGAAAGAAGAAAACCATGTGCGCTACAGCTTTGTAGCGTCCTCAACAATGTGTTAAGCGCACAAAGCATGCGCGCTGATGGCGTCGAAGAGAGCGGTAGCTCCTCTTCTGGTCAAGCTGTGCAATGCCACACAAGAACAACGCACTCAGGCTGCCTTGAACAGCGCCAATTCGCCGTTTTTACTTTGCTGTTAGTTTTTCTAGGTATTAACGAAGTAAAAGCCGGGTCTGACAGAGGGACGTCAGTCGCTATAACTAAATTCTTATCTGGTCAGTAATTGACTAAATTAATTTTTGTATGCATATTAACACGGTCTGGAGGTTGGTGCCAAAAATGACATTAGCCGTGGCCAAAGTATATCCAAGACGGTTGTTTAGGAGGAGGAGGAGTTCATTACTTGATGACCTCCAGCGTGAGGAGTTCCGCTGCTTTTTTTTTGGCACAAAACAAACTGCGCCGATTAGGTACTCGGGCGCAAGGACCACTGTTAATTGCCTACGGCGCTGAGTTCTAAATGCTTGCGCAATTGTACCACGTTACTGCGTTCCTTTCACTCACCGGTTCATGTCTTGACAAGGATAGATATCACCAGCTACGTGGACTTTAAATTTAAAAGCGCCTAAGTCATGCCAAGTCTGGCAATTAAGAGCGCCAAAGCAAAAATAATCAAAGCGAATGTAATCTAAAATGTGGAAACCCTAGAGCCAGGGAATGCTCTCATGATCGGGCTATGTGTTATTCTCCAATGTAATACAAAAAAAAAACATTTTTGAACCAGTATAAGAATTCTGTGTTATCATGTTAAGCTACTAACAAGGTAGACCTCTCCTTTATTCACGAAAGACTCTCTCTCTCTCAGTATAATAATTCGATGAGGGCTGCAAATTACCCCTTTTATCATCATAATAATCATTTTATTACAACATCAACATTAAAGATGCTGAGGACAGTGAACAAAAAGCCTCTAACTGGGCTAGACGAGGTTCACGGCCCCTAAAAACATGGCACTGGCAACAAAACTAGGATACAAACACAACGCATCAGACATGGGAGGATGTGGTACAAAATCAAGACATAAGCAAAGAAAATTAAAGAAAATTACAAGATTAGGAGAGTGTTTAATGAAATGCAT
The DNA here is from genome assembly GCF_055824585.1 of Amblyomma mixtum. Taxonomy (NCBI): domain Eukaryota; kingdom Metazoa; phylum Arthropoda; class Arachnida; order Ixodida; family Ixodidae; genus Amblyomma; species Amblyomma mixtum. The sequence continues at coordinate 30,393,875 of NC_143019.1, read as the reverse complement.
AGTTATTTCAACTGGAATCAGCATTAGAGGCCATCCATCATCAATTAAGCGAAAAAGTTGCATTGTTTTTGCAGTTCCGACATTTAACAACTGCTCAAAGTATGTTAGCGGCCTTTCACCTGACAGTTTATGTGCAAGGAGGCAGAAGAAAGATATAGATACTGCGTACGCTTTGCAGTCACAAGCGCCAGGCGTAAAGTCCTTCGTAGTACCATGTAGGAAAAATATTTGTTTTTCCCTAGTCACGTGGAAGAATCCATATAAGCCTCACGTTTTTCTTCAAAATAAATTATTTCGCCTCGGCACATTTACAACCACTGAAATATTTCGCAAATGATACTGATTCCAAATGGCATCACTTTGACCAGGAGACCTTGTTGCAGTGTAAGCAGCGCGATCCTGTTTAAGTTAACTGTGACTGCATGCCTTATGTAAACATCGCCTCTTTCGCAGCCTATATGAAACAATGAACGTTCTTTCTCCCGCAGATATCTTCATTGAGCGCAACCACTTTTCATGTGTGAAAGTAAGAAGTTTCAAAAGCGGCCCATCACACGTGTTGCGCTGTAGATACATTCGTTCAAGAAATGACATTCAGCCCACGTAGGATAACAAAACAACCCAAATAGAAAGCATATCGCACAGGCATTGAAACTGCTTGCAATAGCCCCCAGGGCAGATAACTGGAAACTGAAGGAGGCTGCAGAACGGAATGATAGCGCAAGTACACTGAAGTGTGGCTTTCACCTCACCTAAGAGTGTATTGTAGTACATTCAAAAATGGAATAACAGAAAAATCCCTATCGCGGATGCAGCAAGAGCCTTCTGATCAAAGCAGAAGTCATGATTACGAACCGCCCTCGGCAGGGAGCATCTTCATTGTACAAATACTCTCAATGATTCTGCATCATCTTAGTCTTTGAAAGTTTTGTACTATAACTTTTTAGTTACTGCTGTGAGCTCAAGACTGGAAATGGGGAGAATGGCAGCTTGGCTGCCTTGCCTCTTACACATCAGTTCTGAGTGGTACCAGGGCTTGTCTAAAATCAAATGAAAAACTCTGCTTGCATAGGGCCGCACGCAATGAAGAAATAAAAAATAGGTACAAGCTCTATTTAACTTCATTCTTGCATAATTTTATTAAAACAGTGACATCCTCCTCTTTCGCAGAGACAAGCGTAGTTTCAAAGCTGCGGACATTTATTTAAATTTTCAAAGAAATCACAAAGCTAAGCATTTCGCACCCACTAAATCCCAATGCTACAATTTTTTACCAAGCAGAAGAAAACTTACAAAGAACCGACAACCTTTCGTTTTCTGAGCTCATAGAATAACAGCTTGTCACACATGCTGGTCTCTGCATTGCAAGATTTGATGCTTATCAGTTTTCATTCGGACTGCATTTGCTAAGGGGAGGGGGGGGGGGAGAGGTGAATGCGTGAGTGAAGTTCCCGGTGCTGTACTTTGTTTTGCCGTATCCGGTTCGCGTTAGTGGAATGCCCCTTACTTTCTTTCTCTTGGGCCCTCCGCACAACCGCAGAAAGGGGGTGAGTCAACCGAGAGGGATAAGGGGGGCGCCGGATAGCGGAGGATTACATGAAAGGTCAAACTCCCTTCAGGGAAGTCTTCATTAGGCCGCATTCGGTGTGCACGTGCTTGCAGCGAGGCGGTATCCGCGTCACAGTGCGTGGCTTTTGTCCCATGTCTGCAGCGGCGTGCGTTCACAGCTTGAAGCGCGGCCAACAGGATATTGCCACGCTAGCTGCAGGCATGAGGAACCACGATGCGGAACAGATGGGTTGAAGCAACTTCCCTTGAACTTGGGTCAACCGGACGTTGGGAAAGTGAAAGGGTTCTCGAAGCTCGCAGCAGGAAAGCATAATTTTCCAAAATCGTGATGGTAGAAAGTGCACTTATGTGTACAGTGCTTTTCGCGATGAGTTACCTTCTTTCCCCAATCACTGATTGGTTGTGTGATCCTTTCCGAATTGTTGATTGCCCCAATAAGTTATTGGGTGGATGTTTGTGCAGTACCTGATTGGTTATTCTCCCCATGAGGGCGGGGACATAGGGTTTAAAACCAGCTGTTTCGGCAGGACCGAGGGCTGGTTTCGTCACGTCGAGTCAGTCGAGCGTAAATATGTTTTCTCCTTGCTTGTATCTTACTTTGTGTTTTCAATTAACCTCGCCAGTAAGGATATCAACTGCGTGCATCCTCACTGAACATATTCTAAATCGCAGGGAATAACACAATGCGTAAATGTTCCTCATTGGAATTCGTTGACGTGAAAAAAAAAACGCAGCGTTTAGCAATTCCGCCGACCGGCCTTTTTGCATTGGCGAACTGCTTCCTCAATATACGCAAAGACCACTGAACAAAAATCCACAGAAAGCCTAGAGTTTATGACCTTCTTAAATATACATCAGCTCTTCCAATGAAAAAAAAAATTGATGGCTCTCTGTGCACAGAGGATGGTTATGAACGCTTAAAGAAAGATCAGAAAGTGCACTAGCCTGACATGGCCCATGAAACAACGATATAAAGTGGTGATAGGGAATCATGCCCGTGTTATATCTGTAATGGTGACAATGGTATATAAATAGAGATTTATTTATCTCGATATAAGTGTTTCTAGTTAGCATCAGGTATTCACTGAGCACTTGAATGGGTGGTTTATGGCTGGTTTATGGGGTTTGACGTCCCAAAGGGACTAAGGCTATGAGAGACGCCGTAGTGGAGGGCTCCGAAAATTTCGACCACCTGGGGTTCTTTAACGTGCACTGACATCGCACAGTACACGAGCCTCTAGAATTTCTCCTCCAAGGAAATTCAACCGCTGCGGCCGGGGTCGAACCCGCGTCTTTCGGGTCAGCAGCCGAGCACCATAACCACTGAGCCACCCCGGCGGCATTGTACTTTCTTGATCATAGTTGTTACAAATCAGCGCATCCAGAAAAAACTTTGTTTCCAGTTTTTGGTTTTCTGCAACATGATTTCGCACGTCTTCCTTAAAAGGATTCCACGTCGCGAATAGCACAGATTACCAATTATGCACACCAGCCGTTTTTGGCGCATTATATTCCAGATGCAAATTAAGGAAAAAACGAAATGCGTGCTGAGTGGTGTATGTTGTGAATGAAGCGCGTATGCAAATATCTGCCCTGGCCCCTGAGGCGCCCATCTTTGTCGTCGTTTTTCCGCGCCGTGCGCTGTTTTATTCAATACATTCAGCTCAAATAGCGCGTTAGAGAAAACTATACAACAGCTGTATCTTACTGGTACTCACCTTAGGGACAGAAACGTGGAGGCTAACGAAAAGGGTTTGGCTTAAGTTAAGGGCAACGCAGTGAGCTATGGAAAGAAAAATGATGTGTAACGTTAATAGACGGAAGCGGCCAGAGTGGTTCAGAAAACAAACTTGTGTTAATGACATCCTAGTCGAAATCATGAGGAAGAAATGGGCTTTGGCAGGGCATGTAATGCGGCGATAAGATAACCGCTAGTCCTTAAGGGTAACGGAGTCGATTCCAACCAACCAATCAACCAACCAACCAACCAACCAACCAAGAAAGTACAATAAAGAGGCAGCACATTAAAAAAAATAGCCTGAGCGGATTTTCATTAGCGTATATTTTACTTGCCGCTCTCGGACTAATCACACGCATTTAGCACTGTCTTGTGAACACAGTTATCTTAAGGGAACTACAACATTGCATGGCAAGACCATGGCATAACCATGCCATCACCATGGCATGACCACGGCATCTGGTTCTACTACACACGCCCAGGCGCACTGTTCCAGATACCTCGCTCCGTGATAAATTGATTGAAGAACCCTCTGAAATTGGTGAGGCGGCTTTTTGTAAGTCCTGCTAAGCATTTCTTTTGCTCCGCCAGGTGCACGTTGAACAGGAACCAGGTGAAATTTTCTCGTAGGTAGCGTGTGTATACGACGTTTTGGGCCTGAGAAGGAAGGGGTTTCCGGTATCAGTGAATCAATAAATCATTCTTTTTCTCAATCACTCATGCTGTTATCGAAGACCACCATGAAGAAGCTTATATTTAGAGTGAATGGCTACAAACATGATACCGAGATATAAGGTCATGTATTACTTTGAAAATGCACGTATTAACCTATACTGTGGTTAGCTTTTTTATTTTCCCTCATCAACGCCACTGGCTCAGGAAAAACCACCAACCCACGATACAGCGCGTGCATAAAGTGAAAGCACATTTGCAGCTGAACGTTATCAACAAAATTCTATTTCATCATGACCTGTGTGCTTTAGAATATTGTTTTTTGCAGTCGGGGCATATGACTCGGGACACTTTGGCAATATAGCTGATGACCGCACGGCATGAATCACGTGACCTCAGAAAGCCCATTTTTTGTAGGACGGATACCTGGACCACGGTGTAAGAATCATTTAGGTGCTGACACTCGCCGCTCCCCGTAGAGAGAAGGCGCGGGCAGATTGTGTTCGCAGATGACCTTGAGTCAGCGGTAGTTTTCGCCGCAAGAGTACAGATGGCGCTGTAGTATGGGAGCCCAGGGGCCCGCGCTGCCCGCTCGCGTGCGTTCGGAAATTTCCTGAAACTCGTGTGTGTTTGCGTGAAGGCTTCTCATGGTTCTCGAATATTGTTTGGTTGTGCCTGTGGGTGCAATGTTCGGCTGATTGGTATTCTGCTGGGATTCACTCAACGTATACCACGCCGCGGCATGTGACGCTGAGTGCAATTAGTTGCGCTCAGGCTTGCTGCGCTTCAAAATGGGCAAGAAGTGCTTTGTACAGAATTGCAAGTCGGGGTATCGGACATGTACGGAGCGTGTGTCGCTTTTCAAGGCTCCGCGTGAACCCGAACGCTTAGAAAAGTGGCGACGGGCGACTCCGAGAGCAGACAGAGTTTTGCAGCCTACCGACCACGTGTGCGCGAAGCATTTCCCGAATGAAGTGATCTCTGCAACATATTACCCGGAATACAAGGGGAACGTCCTTCTACACGCACAAAAAAAAAACCGGTGCTCTCACCCGACGCTTTGCCTAGCATTTTCCCGAACTGCCCAGGATACTTGACTGTGCAGGAAAAAACGAGAAAACCTCCGCGGAAACGGCAGGCTCTGCCGCCGACTTCTCAGAAGCCTAAGAAGCAAGGACAGCCAGAAGCGTCGAATGCTTCTGAAGAGCTACACCTGGCCGTTGAAAATACACCAAGTTTATTGCTGGTTGACATAACGAGGTCAGGACATTCTGATGCCGAATCAACAGACGCGCCTTGTAAGAGGCCACGCTTGGATTTCAGCAGCGTCGCGCCCCCTCCACGTGAAAAAGAGGATACTTTTCAACACGATACTGACGCTTTAAGTGGCACATGCACTGCCGACGCACCTAGACACACAGCTGAAAAGGTAATATCCTGTTTTAAATTCAGGTGGCATTCCTCCAGCCGCCTCATCTAAGCTCACTAGGCGCAACAAATCATGATATTGTTCTACAATAACTACTGAGCGGAAAGTATCGTAAATACGATTCGGTTGCCGCAGCCGTGTTTTCTTCCCTTCAGTATATTTATTTGATTATAATTAATTAGCCAGGATCTCATTTGACATCTAATAGAACAATGTGCTAGTAAT